>NC_091188.1:31857656-31927656 GCF_040958095.1 Procambarus clarkii | reverse complement strand
TAACCTCACACTCATCTGGTGCCCTCGGGAAGTGGAGATGTTTGAGATGTATATATATCTCGAAGTCTCTACTTCTTTTGTAGGGTCTGATGGTGTAGTGGGTTAAAGCATACTAGTTATGGCAGCTACTGGAAGGTAGTTGTGCTTTCTGGGTTCGAGTCTCACTGGTGGGTGTTGTCCAAAGATTGTTAATCTTCCCTTGTGGTTTATGCAAGTATAGGTTTATAAGCTGGACACGAGTTCTCTCACATTGACTGTGGCTTGACGAAAAATGCAGACTAACCTCACACTCATCTGGTGCCCTCGGGAAGTGGAGATGTTTGAGATGTATATATATCTCGAAGTCTCTACTTCTTTTGTAGGGTCTGATGGTGTAGTGGGTTAAAGCATACTAGTTATGGCAGCTACTGGAAGGTAGTTGTGCTTTCTGGGTTCGAGTCTCACTGGTGGGTGTTGTCCAAAGATTGTTAATCTTCCCTTGTGGTTTATGCAAGTATAGGCTTATAAGCTGGACACGAGTTCTCTCACATTGACAGTGGCTTGACGAAAAATGCAGATTAACCTCACACTCATCTGGTGCCCTCGGGAAGTGGAGATGTTTGAGATGTATATATATCTCGAAGTCTCTACTTCTTTTGTAGGGTCTGATGGTGTAGTGGGTTAAAGCATACTAGTTATGGCAGCTACTGGAAGGTAGTCGTGCTTTCTGGGTTCGAGTCTCACTGGTGGGTGTTGTCCAAAGATTGTTAATCTTCCCTTGTGGTTTATGCAAGTATAGGCTTATAAGCTGGACACGAGTTCTCTCACATTGACAGTGGCTTGACGAAAAATGCAGACTAACCTCACACTCATCTGGTGCCCTCGGGAAGTGGAGATGTTTGAGATGTATATATATCTCGAAGTCTCTACTTCTTTTGTAGGGTCTGATGGTGTAGTGGGTTAAAGCATACTAGTTATGGCAGCTACTGGAAGGTAGTTGTGCTTTCTGGGTTCGAGTCTCACTGGTGGGTGTTGTCCAAAGATTGTTAATCTTCCCTTGTGGTTTATGCAAGTATAGGCTTATAAGCTGGACACGAGTTCTCTCACATTGACAGTGGCTTGACGAAAAATGCAGATTAACCTCACACTCATCTGGTGCCCTCGGGAAGTGGAGATGTATGAGATGTATATATATCTCGAAGTCTCTACTTCTTTTGTAGGGTCTGATGGTGTAGTGGGTTAAAGCATACTAGTTATGGCAGCTACTGGAAGGTAGTTGTGCTTTCTGGGTTCGAGTCTCACTGGTGGGTGTTGTCCAAAGATTGTTAATCTTCCCTTGTGGTTTATGCAAGTATAGGCTTATAAGCTGGACACGAGTTCTCTCACATTGACAGTGGCTTGACGAAAAATGCAGACTAACCTCACACTCATCTGGTGCCCGCAAGAAGTGGAGATGTTTGAGATGTATATATATCTCGAAGTCTCTACTTCGTTTGTAGGGTCTGATGGTGTAGTGGGTTAAAGCATACTAGTTATGGCAGCTACTGGAAGGTAGTTGTGCTTTCTGGGTTCGAGTCTCACTGGTGGGTGTTGTCCAAAGATTGTTAATCTTCCCTTGTGGTTTATGCAAGTATAGGCTTATAAGCTGGACACGAGTTCTCTCACATTGACAGTGGCTTGACGAAAAATGCAGACTAACCTCACACTCATCTGGTGCCCTCGGGAAGTGGAGATGTTTGAGATGTATATATATCTCGAAGTCTCTACTTCTTTTGTAGGGTCTGATGGTGTAGTGGGTTAAAGCATACTAGTTATGGCAGCTACTGGAAGGTAGTTGTGCTTTCTGGGTTCGAGTCTCACTGGTGGGTGTTGTCCAAAGATTGTTAATCTTCCCTTGTGGTTTATGCAAGTATAGGCTTATAAGCTGGACACGAGATCTCTCACATTGACAGTGGCTTGACGAAAAATGCAGACTAACCTCACACTCATCTGGTGCCCTCGGGAAGTGGAGATGTATGAGATGTATATATATCTCGAAGTCTCTACTTCTTTTGTAGGGTCTGATGGTGTAGTGGGTTAAAGCATACTAGTTATGGCAGCTACTGGAAGGTAGTTGTGCTTTCTGGGTTCGAGTCTCACTGGTGGGTGTTGTCCAAAGATTGTTAATCTTCCCTTGTGGTTTATGCATGTATAGGCTCATAAGCTGGACACGAGTTCTCTCACATTGACAGTGGCTTGACGAAAAATGCAGACTAACCTCACACTCATCTGGTGCCCGCAAGAAGTGGAGATGTTTGAGATGTATATATATCTCGAAGTCTCTACTTCTTTTGTAGGGTCTGATGGTGTAGTGGGTTAAAGCATACTAGTTATGGCAGCTACTGGAAGGTAGTTGTGCTTTCTGGGTTCGAGTCTCACTGGTGGGTGTTTGTTTGTGGGTGCTTCTTATATTTTTTCACTGTTGATGGTAACTGAAAAATCAATTCTCCAAAATTCATTTTTATTTCTAGTCTGACGCGACACTTGAGCGCGTTTCGTAAAACTTATTACATTTTCAAAGACTTTAGTTTACAAACTCACAACTGAAACTGAATAGAGCTTGAACATCTTCGAGTTTATATCTACATTTGGGTGATGGGGTCGCCATGGGTTCTCCCCTAGGTGTCCTGTTTGCGAACTTCTACATGGGTACCATCGAACAAAAAGTCTTAGTCGACATGAACTTGAAACTGGCCATATACTGCAGGTATGTTGACCACATTTTTACACAGGTACTTGATGTCAGACATCTCCAGGAGCTGAAGGAGGCATTTGAGCGGAATTCTGTGTTGCGTTTCACTTTTGTGATTGAGAAGGCTGGGAAGCTGCCCTTTCTATATGTAACAGTCATGGAAAGAAGCGGAGGTTTCCACACTGCAGTCAGCACTAAGGAAACAAACATACGAATGTGCCTCAATGCCAACAGTGACTGCCCAGACAGGTACAAGAGGAGTGTCGTTAACGCTTATGTCGACCGTGCTCTCAGCCACTAGCTCAGGATGGAAGCAAGTCGATGAAGAACTCTGTAGGGTATAGCAGGTCCTAGTCAACAACGGCTTCTCCAATGGTTTCGTTGAAGACATCATAAGAGGGAAGGTGAAATGCAATGCAACCTCTGAAGAGACAACTAACACAACACCTATGCCCCCTATTAGACTATTTTACAGGAACTTCTTTTCCACAGCTCATAAAACGGAGGAAAGGGTCCTGAAAGATATTGTTAATATAAACGTAATCCCTACAGATTGTCCTGGGGACCATTCAGGCTTGTTCGCATTTGTGTTCCTCACGTGTGCCCCAAAGAATGAGGTGATTTGGTAAAATGC
This sequence comes from Procambarus clarkii, assembly GCF_040958095.1. Taxonomy (NCBI): domain Eukaryota; kingdom Metazoa; phylum Arthropoda; class Malacostraca; order Decapoda; family Cambaridae; genus Procambarus; species Procambarus clarkii. Next base: position 31,924,312 of record NC_091188.1, on the reverse strand, counting down.
TATGCCCAAGATTACTAACCGAGTGCCGGCGGTGGGGTGGTTCAAATAGCCTCGGCTATCACCTCATTATGTCCGGTCGTGATGGTCAAGTGGATTAAGGCGTCTTGTACATACCAGTTGCGTTTGCTCCTGGGAGTATGGGTTCGAGTCACTTCTGGGGTGTGAGTTTTCAGTTGCATATTGTCCTGGGGACCATTCAGGCTTGTTCGCATATATATATATATATATATATATATATATATATATATATATATATATATATATATATATATATATATATATATATATATATATATATATATATATATATATATATATATATATATATATGTCGTACCTAGTAGCCAGAACGCACTTCTCAGCCTACTATTCAAAGCCCGATTTGTCTAATAAGCCAAGTTTTCATGAATTAACTGTTTTTCGACTACCTAACCTACCTAATCTAACCTAACCTAACTTTTTCGGCTACCTAACCTAACCTAACCTATAAAGGTAGGATAGGTTATGTTAGGTAGGGTTGGTTAGGTTCGGTCATATATCTACGTTAATTTTATCTCCAATAAAAAAAATTGACCTCATACATAATGAAATGGGTAGCTTTATCATTTCATAAGAAAAAAATTATAGAAAATATAATAATTCAGGAAAACTTGGGTTATTAGGCAAATCGGGCCTTGCATAGTAGGCTGAGAATTGTGTTCTGGCTACTAGGTACGACATATATATATATATATATATATATATATATATATATATATATATATATATATATATATATATATATATATATATATATATATATATATCTATATATATATATATATATATATATATATATATATATATATATATATATATATATACTGTGACGGGAAGGTGTTGGGGTACAGATGTTCGGCAGTCCTCCAATGGCAGGTGTCAATGCCTGGTCACACTTACAAAAAAAAAGATAGACTGCTTGCCTTTTGTCTGTGGTAAGTGAGAGGGAGGAACACATAAAATACAAAGTATGTACAATGAAACTTTAATATATTTACTTTAAACATAAATGAAAATAAAGACAAATCTCGGATAAAGGAATAGTGCAATTAAATAACAAAGATAAATGCAAAAACACAATAGATTAAATAGTATAATGGTGAAATGGTGCTGAGAATATTGGCTATGGCTGAAACCTCCCTTAGTATACAAAAGCCAGAGAGCTTAGTATGCCAGAGAGAGATGTCAACTCTAAGAGCACAAAGAATATTATGAAGTTGATGGCTGGTCCAGGCTCTGATGTCGACTCAGGAAGATGGCGTTGAGGTGCAGGGTGCAGGTGTGCGGTCGGCGAGTCACCAATCAGGAGCAGGCAGGCTGGGATGGGTAGTTGGCTGGTTGACGACGAGCCGGCGTGGAGGGTGTGTGGAGTTGGGGGGTTAGGGTACGTTTTGCCTCCTGGTCAAAACGTTTTGTGCTACCGGTGACATATCTTGAATGTAGCATCTCATACTTGTAAACTGGACGTAATTTTAGGTAGAAAAGAGCAGGCTCAATCTCTCTTGAAAGAGATTATCGTCACAACTCTCCCCCGAAGCCTGCGGTTCTGGGTGAAGTTATGTCTTCAGGTGGTAGAGTGGTAGGTGGAACTTCCTCTACCTCATAGACTCTGAAGAGGGCGTCTGCTATGATGTTGTCAGAACTCTTGATGTAGAGATCTCCAGGTTGAAATTCTGCAGATATAAATTCCATCTTAGAAGCCGTTGATTGTTTAATCGGGCTTGCTGCATGAAGCGTAGGGGATTGTGGTCCGAGTAGATGGTGATAGACCGAGCATCTTGCAGGTATGGCTCGAAGTGCTGCAAGTTCAGGACGATGAGTAGCTCCCTTTCGATCGTGCTGTAGTTCCTTGTAGCTAACAGGTAGAATCTCCTCGTCTCGTTGTTGCATCAGGTCACCCCCGATGCTGGTTCCACTGGCGTCGACATGGAGGATGAAAGGCTTCGTGATATCTGGCGAGGCGAGAATGGGATTAGAACATGGCAAAGGAGTACTATTATAGTCCTGTAAATTGGGATGAAGATCAGGTAGGGTTTCCGATTTGGAAAGCACCGACTCAGTGTTAGTGCTTTCGGGAGAAGCAGGGAAGGTTTCACTGTGGAGGTATGGACCTTTAAATGTGGAGACTGATACCAACACAGTGGGAGGAAGACCTCGATACTGCTTCAGGAGGTTGACGTGGCACAACTGGGTCTTCTGCCGCCTATCTGGAGTCTCAAGAACGTAGTTGTGGTTGTTCCTGCACTCCTTGATACGTTAGGGTCCTGAAAACTTGTTTTGCAATGGAGAACCTGGGATAGGAAAATATGCCAATGCGAAGCCTCCTGGTTTAAATTTCCTTAATTTGCTGCTTTGTTCAAAATGAGTCTTCATCCTCTCCTGGGCTTTCAATAGAATGTCATTAGCAAATTTAAGTACTCTCTCTAGAATGTGTTTTAAGTTTTGAAGAAACTGGGGCACATTCAGAGGGTCACTGAAGGTGGCATTATGTAGAGAGTCTTTGAAAGCTTTGAGAGGAGTACGGCACTTACGTCCGTAGAGCATCTCATAAGGAGATACTCCTAGAGACTCATTGGGGAGACTTCTGAAAATGCACATAATGAGATCAAGTTGTTTATCCCAGTCCTTCAAGGTGTCATTGCAGAATTTCTTTAGGAGTGCTTTAATAGTCTGATGACTACGTTCAAGAGAACCCTGTGAGGCAGGATGATAGGGGCTGGACAAAACCGGTGTGATGTTGAACTCCTCCAGTGTCTTCTTGAAGAGATCACTGGTGAAGTTGGTGCCACAGTTACTTTGAACCTCTCGTGGAAATCCATACTGGGTGAAGATCTTCAATAGGTGTTTCACCACAGTAGAAGCCGTAATGTTCTTTACTGGAACTGCTATGGTGAATCTGGTGGTAGGACACATGATAGTTAATATATAGTCGTTGCCAGAACTGGTCCGGGGTAAAGGACCAACACAGTCTATGATGAGTCTGTGGAAAGGTTCCGCAGGCACCTGGATAGGAGTTAATGGAGCCTGGGGAATAGAGATGTTAGGTTTACCTGCCTGTTGACATGTATGACACTGTTGTACGTACTTTTTAACGTCTTTTACCATACCTGGCCAGTAGTAATCTTGTATAATTCCGTGGTAGGTTATGTTGAAACCATAGTGAGAAAGAGCTCCGTGGGCCAGGTGTAGAATATCGGGCCGTAGGCTGGTGGGAATCACTAGTTGTTCGACATTGGCCCAATCGTCGTCCTCCTTCAGCTTGCTGGGTCTGTATCTGCGGTAGAGCAACTCATTCTCTCGGAAGAACCCAGGGATACTGTCAGGTTGAGTCTCAGCCTGGAAGAATAATGGTGTTAATGATTAATCTTCCCTCTGTAACTTACGGAACTCCAAACTGGTAAGATTTGGAGGTAGATTCTGAGGGTCTTGAAGGATAGCGGTAGCAGTAGAGTCAGCTGGTTGCGGTCGTGCAGCTTGTGCACGGGTGGTCACCAAAACCAGAGGAGAAACTTGATCACTTTCTTGGACCTCTGCTGTAACATATTCAAAGATGGGACTATCCATTACAGAAGTACACACCTGAAGTTCGTGATGATGAGGTTGGACGGTTGCAGATCTTCTGCCAAGTCGTTGCCCAGGAGAAGTTGCACTCCAGGCACGGGAAAAGGCTTTTCCCTGATTGCGACTTGGACTTCACGAAGGGACAATCAAGGTGGACTCTGGCAAGTGGATATGGAGTGGTAGCAGTGAGGTCAGTGATAAGGACGGTTTCCCCGGTGTAGGCGACGTTAGGCACACCCGATTTCAATATAATGGACTGAAGAGCCGCTGTGTCCCTCAAGATCTTCAATTTGAAACGTCCCTCCGAATCTGTACCGTTGGTAGAGACAGTTCCAGGATACAGGTGTTTACTGAAGACAGAAAGATCATTAACAGGAACACCAGCATTCATCACAGGCTTACCGGACTTAGGAGGAGTCTGTTTGGGTTTAGTAGATTCATTGCTCTTGTATTGAGCATTCACACATCTATCTATGGTATGTCCATAGAGTTTGCAATACTTACAATACAATTGTGAGCTCGCTTCATCTGTACTTACTATATCGTAACTGTACCAAGACTTCTTACTGGGAGGTGATGATGGTGTCAACCGGTGGATGAGGCTGTAGGTGTCAGCAGACTTCGCACATTTGATGTAGTCAGTTTCTTCTTTATCTGCTAGATATAAACAGACGGAAGGGGGAACACGTCTCAAGAATTCCTCAACTAGCATGAGGTTGATGAGTTCTGCAAATGTAGAGACATGTGCTGCTTCCAGCCATTTCATGAAATATCTTTTCTTTGTATTGGCAAATCCTAGAAAGGTGGTGGTACTTGCCTTAAGATGATCACGGAATTATCGTATGTAGCTTTCGGTGGAGACAAGGTAGGCGTCCAAAACTGCTTGCTTCAGGGTCTGGTAGTCATTCTCAGACGCTAAGGTACTGAGAGTAACTGCAGCTCTACCTGTAAGATGCACTCTGAGAAGGGTAGACCATTGATCAGCAGGCCAGCTAAGTTTATTAGCTAGGGTCTCAAAGGTGGTAAAAAAGACATCAATCTCTGTCTCAACGAACGGTGGCATTAACTTACGTGCATGGGAGACATTAAAACTTATGGGAAGACTAGCGGTAGCGTGCTGGCGTTGAGTGAGGTGTGTAGTTTCCCACGTGAGTTCTTGTTGACGACATTCTATAGCCATAGCCGCTTGCTGTTTGTCATGCTCGCGTTGTATTTCCTTGTGGCGTTGTTTTGCTTCAAGCTGTACTTGCTCACGCTAACGGAGTATTGTAGTCTCACGTTCCTTGAGGGCCACCTCTCGTTCTTTTAGGGCCGCCTCTCATTCTTGTTCTTCTTTCCTGATTGCAGCTTCCCTTTCCTGCTCTTCTTTCCTTATTGCAGCTTCTTCTTTCCTCATTGCAGCTTCTTCTTTCCTTTTTTGGAGAGCTGCTTGCTGTTGCTCCCTCTCAAGTTTTGCAAGTTCTATTTTGAGTTTCATAGTTGCCAAATCATGTTTATCTGCAATAGAATAAGTTTCGTGAGTTTCAGAGTCAATTGTCTCTTCATCTAAGAGGTGATCCATAATTAAGTTATGCAATTCATTTTTGTTGGCTCCATGGGGAACATCTAGTTGATACTCGTGTGCAAGAGTTTGTAATTCAGTCCTCTTGGCACGACATAAGGTCCTTATTTCACCTGCTGGATCGTTACGAAAAGCTTGGAGATGAAACATGGTGAAAGATAGCAAATAAATGTACAACGAATATAGTTGTGATATGGTAAATGTCAGAAACAGGATAACGTGGCAACTGGTAACTATCCTGTGGAATTTTAATCTTTAACAATTAACGTTAATTTTAGGATGGTAAATGATTAGTCAATCAAAGTCGCAGGAAATCTTGTACACGGTACACAATGTAAGAGAATAAGGGCAAGAAAATCCTACTAAATAAGTGAAACTGAGTTTCTAAAACAAATGAAGCATTTAATTGCTCCAAATGTGAATTAGGTAGTCCAAGAATGTAGGCATACCTTGCCGAGTCTCTATAGGACATAAGCAAGGGTTTCCCACTAAATGAATATGATACTTACAGAATTAGCGAACTTTGTGCTCTGTAAAAAGAAATCTAATTCCCTACCTAAGTAAATATCATCATCTCTGACCGACGTGTAGGGGTGCGAGTGTCAACTGGTGACGAGAACTGCTGCTGAGGTCCCAACTCAGCAACGTACTCCGTGCTAGAGGAACTATGGCCCTCTTATCCTCCTTCGGTTGGATTGCAGAAGATAGGGTGCTTTGACCCAAAGACAAACCAAAGTACCAGGGTACCACAATGATGATCTGCCGATAATGTGAGAAATATCCTAGCGACAAAAGGTGGTAAACACGAGTAATAACACTGAAGGAGAGATGACAAATTAAGAGAATGACTGAGGTCTCCAGTCACCACGTAATCCAAAGTTGTCCCACACTCACCATATGCTACTCTCGGAATGCACAATACACACAGCACCATATAAATATGAGGATTAATGATAATATTGAAAAGCAACGTCAGCAATGTGAAGTACGCTTACCACAAATTGACGTTCTGGTACAAGTACCTGAGTGAAGCTCCGTGGACAAGCCCCCATTAAATGTGACGGGAATGTGTTGGAGAATAGATGTTCGGCAGTCCTCCAACGGCAGGTGTGAATGCCTGGTCACACTTACAAAAAAAAAAGATAGACTGCTTGCTTGTTGTCTGTGGTAAGTGAGAGGAAGGAACACGTAAAACACAAAGTATGAACAATGAAACTTTAATATATTTACTTTAAACATAAATGAAAATAAAGACAAATCTTGGGTAAAGGAATAGTGCAATTAAATAACACAGATAAATGCGAAAACACAATAGGTTAAATAGTATAATGGTGAAATGGTGCTGAGAATATTGGCTATGGCTGAAACCTCCCTTAGTATACAAAAGCCAGAGAGTTTAGTATGCCAGAGAGAGATGTCAACTCTAAGAGCACAAAGAATATTCTGAAGTTGATGGCAGGTCCAGGCTCAGACGTCGACTCAGGTAGATGGCGCTGAGGTGCAGGGTGCAGGTGTGCGGTCGGCGAGTCACCAGTCAGGAGCAGGCAGGCTGGGACGGGTAGTTGGCTGGTTGACGACGAGCCGGCGTGGAGGTTGTGTGTGGAGTTGGGGGGTTAGGGTACGTTTTGCCTCCTGGTCAAAACGTTTTATGCTACCGGTGACATATCTTGAATGTTGCATCTTATACTTGTAAACTGGACGTAACTTTAGGTAGGGAAGAGCAGGCTCAATCTCTCTTGAAAGAGATTATCGTCACAACTCTCCCCCGAAGCCTGCGGTTCTGGGTGAAGTTACGTCTTCAGGTGGTAGAGTGGTAGGTGGAACTTCCTCTACCTCATAGAGTCTGGAGAGGGCGTCTGCTATGATGTTGTCAGAACTCTTGATGTAGAGATCTCCAGGTTGAAATTCTGCAGATATAAATCCCATCGTAGAAGCCGTTGATTGTTGAATTAGGCTTGCTGCATGAAGCGTAGGGGATTGTGGTCCGAGTAGATGGTGGTAGACCGAGCATCTTGCAGGTATGGCTCGAAGTGCTGCAAGTTCAGGACGATGAGTAGCTCCCTTTTGATCATGATGTAGTTCCTTGTAGCTAGCAGGTAGAATCTCCTCGTCTCGTTGTTGCATCAGGTCACCCCCGATGCCGGTTCCACTGGCGTCGACATGGAGGATGAAAGGCTTCGTGATATCTGGCAAGGCGAGAATGGGATTAGAACATGGCAAAGGAGTACTATTATAGTCCTGTAAATTGGGATGTAGATCAGGTAGGGTTTCCGATTTGGAAAGCACCGACTCAGTGTTAGTGCTTTCGGGAGAAGCAGGGAAGGTTTCACTGTGGAGGTATGGACCTTTAAATGTGGAGACTGATACCAACACAGTGGGGGGAAGACCTTGATACTGCTTCAGGTGGTTGACGTGGCACAACTGGGTCTTCTGCCGCCTATCTGGAGTCTCAAGAACGTAGTTGTGGTTGTTCCTGCACTCCTTGATACGTTAGGGTCCTGAAAACTTGTTTTGCAATGGAGAACCTGGGATAGGAAAATATGCCAATACGAAGCCTCCTGGTTTAAATTTCCTTAATTTGCTGCTTTGTTCAAAATGAGTCTTCATCCTCTCCTGGGCTTTCAATAGATTGTCATTAGCAAATTTACGTACTCTCTCTAGAATGTGTTTTATGTTGTGAAGAAACTGGGGCACATTCCGAGGGTCACTGAAGGTGGCATTATGTAGAGAGTCTTTGAAAGCTTTGAGAGGAGTACGGCACTTACGTCCGTAGAGCATCTCATAAGGAGATACTCCTAGAGACTCATTGGGGAGACTTCTGAAAATGCACATAATGAGATCAAGTTGTTTATCCCAGTCTTTCAAGGTGTCATTGCAGAATTTCTTTAGGAGTGCTTTAATAGTCTGATGACTACGTTCAAGAGAACCCTGTGAGGCACGATGATAGGGGCTGGACAAAACCGGTGTGATGTTGAACTCCTCCAGTGTCTTCTTGAAGAGATCACTGGTGAAGTTGGTGCCACAGTCACTTTGAACCTCTCGTTAAATCCATACTGGGTGAAGATCTTCAATAGGTGTTTCACCACAATAGCAGCCGTAATGTTCTTTACTGGAACTGCTATGGTGAATCTGGTGGTAGGACACATGATAGTTAATATATAGGCGTTGCCAGAACTGGTCCGGGGTAAAGGACCAACACAGTCTATGATGAGTCTGTGGAAAAATTCCGCAGGCACCTGGATAGGAGTTAATGGAGCCTGGGGAATAGAGATGTTAGGTTTACCTGCCTTTTGACATGTATGTCACTGTTGTACGTACTTTTTAACGTCTTTTACCGTACCTGGCCAGTAGTAATCTTGTCTAATTCCGTGGTAGGTTATGTTGAAACCATAGTGAGAAAGAGCTCCGTGGGCCAGGTGTAGAATATCGGGCCGTAGGCTGGTGGGAATCACTAGTTGTTCGACATTGGCCCAATCGTCGTCCTCCTTCAGCTTGCTGGGTCTGTATCTGCGGTAGAGCAACTCATTCTCTAGGAAGAACCCAGGGATACTGTCAGGTTGAGTCTCAGCCTGGAAGAATAATGGTGTTAATGATTAATCTTCCCTCTGTAACTTACGGAACTCCAAACTGGTAAGATTTGGAGGTAGATTCTGAGGGTCTTGAAGGATAGCGGTAGCAGTAGAGTCAGCTGGTTGCGGTCGTGCAGCTTGTGCACGGGTGGTCAGCAAAACCAAAGGAGAAACTTGATCACTTTCTTGGACCTCTGCTGTAACATATTCAAAGATGGGATTATCCATTACAGAAGTACACACCTGAAGTCCGTGATGATGAGGTTGGACGGTTGCAGATCTTCTGCCAAGTCGTTGCCCAGGAGAAGTTGCACTCCAGGCACGGGAAAAGGCTTTTCCCTGATTGCGACTTGGACTTCACGAAGGGACAATCAAGGTGGACTCTGGCGAGTGGATATGGAGTGGTAGCAGTGAGGTCAGTGATAAGGACGGTTTCCCCGGTGTAGGCGACATTAGGCACACCCGATTTCAATATAATGGACTGAAGAGCCGCTGTGTCCCTCAAGATCTTCAATTTGAAACGTCCCTCCGAATCTGTACCGTTGGTAGAGGCAGTTCCAGGATACAGGTGTTTACTGAAGAGAGAAAGATCATTAACAGGAACACCAGCATTCATCACAGGCTTACCGGACTTAGGAGGAGTCTGTTTGGGTTTAGTAGATTCATTGCTCTTGTATTGAGCATTCACACATCTATCTATGGTATGTCCATAGAGTTTGCAATACTTACAATACAATTGTGAGCTCGCTTCATCTGTACTTACTATATCGTAACTGTACCAAGACTTCTTACTGGGAGGTGATGATGGTGTCAACTGGTGGATGAGGCTGTAGGTGTCAGCAGACTTCGCACATTTGATGTAGTCAGTTTCTTCTTTATCTGCTAGATATAAACAGACGGAAGGGGGAACACGTCTCAAGAATTCCTCAACTAGCATGAGGTTGATGAGTTCTGCAAATGTAGAGACATGTGCTGCTTCCAGCCATTTCATGAAATATCTTTTCTTTGTATTGGCAAATCCTAGAAAGGTGGTGGTACTTGCCTTAAGATGATCACGGAATTATCGTATGTAGCTTTCGGTGGAGACAAGGTAGGCGTCCAAAACTGCTTGCTTCAGGGTCTGGTAGTCATTCTCAGACGCTAAGGTACTGAGAGTAACTGCAGCTCTACCTGTAAGATGCACTCTGAGAAGGGTAGACCATTGATCAGCAGGCCATCTAAGTTTATTAGCTAGGGTCTCAAAGGTGGTAAAAAAGACATCAATCTCTGTCTCAACGAACGGTGGCATTAACTTACGTGCATGGGAGACATTAAAACTTATGGGAAGACTAGCGGTAGCGTGCTGGCGTTGAGTGAGGTGTGTAGTTTCCCACGTGAGTTCTTGTTGACGACATTCTATAGCCATAGCCGCTTGCTGTTTGTCATGCTCGCGTTGTATTTCCTTGTTGCGTTGTTTTGCTTCAAGCTGTACTTGCTCACGCTCACGGAGTATTGTAGTCTCACGTTCCTTGAGGGCCACCTCTCGTTCTTTTAGGGCCGCCTCTCATTCTTGTTCTTCTTTCCTGATTGCAGCTTCCCTTTCCTGCTCTTCTTTCCTTATTGCAGCTTCTTCTTTCCTCATTGCAGCTTCTTCTTTCCTCTTTTGGAGAGCTGCTTGCTGTTGCTCCCTCTCAAGTTTTGCAAGTTCTATTTTGAGTTTCATAGTTGCCAAATCATGTTTATCTGCAATAGAATAAGTTTCGTGAGTTTCAGAGTCAATTGTCTCTTCATCTAAGAGGTGATCCATAATTAAGTTATGCAATTCATTTTTGTTGGCTCCATGGGGAACATGTAGTTGATACTCGTCTGCAAGAGTTTGTAATTCAGTCCTCTTGGCACGACATAAGGTCCCTATTTCACCTGCTGGATCGTTACGAAAAGCTTGGAGATGAAACATGGTGAAAGATAGCAAATAAATGTACAACGAATATAGTTTATTTATTTATTTATTTATTTATTTATGCATATACAAGAATGTACATAAGGAATGTGAGGATACAATTATGGTAATTACAGTCTTGTAAAGCCACTAGCACGCGCAGCGTTTCGGGCAGGTCCTTAATCTAAGAAAATTTTAAGGAGGTAAATACTTGCAAAATTTATAGACAAAAAAATGATAACAGATTACATGGAATGAAAAAAAAAAAAAAGATGAGAGAAAATTATAGGTACAGTATATTAAAGCACATAGGTAGCTATGATTGATTGCAATGACAGCTTAAAATGGTAGTTGACAACAAATTGGTAGGCACAATACAGCAGAAACAATATAAGATTGATTGCAATGACAGCTTGAATGGTAGTTGACAAAAATTGGTAGTCACAATACAGCATATGGCTAGCACATAAAAGAAGACAGCAATGAACACAATGATAAGGTTGTTTGATATTACATAAAAATTAGGAGATTGGGTACCACTAGGTACAGAGCAAATTTAAAGCTCAGTGTAGGAAACTTGTTGTTTCCTTGTTTCCAAGTTGTGATATGGTAAATGTCAGAAACAGGATAACGTGGCAACTGGTAACTATCCTGTGGAATTTTAATCTTTAACAATTAACGTTAATTTTAGGATGGTAAATGATTAGTCAATCAAAGTCGCAGGAAATCTTGTACACGGTACTCAATGTAAGAGAATAAGGGCAAGAAAATCCTACTAAATAAGTGAAACTGAGTTTCTAACACAAATGAAACATTTAATTGCTCCAAAAGTGAATTAGGTAGTCCAAGAATGTAGGCATACCTTGCCGAGTCTCTATAGGACATAAGCAAGGGTTTCCCACTAAATGAATATGATACTTACAGAATTAGCGAACTTTGTGCTCTGTAAAAAGAAAACCAATTCCCTACCTAAGTAATTATCATCATCTCTGACCGACGTGTAGGGGTGCGAGTGTCAACTGGTGACGAGAACTGCTGCTGAGGTCCCAACTCAGCAACGTAGTCCGTGCTAGAGGAACTATGGCCCTCTTATCCTCCTTCGGTCGGATTGCAGAAGATAGGGTGCTTTGACCCAAAGACAAACCAAAGTACCAGGGTACCACAATGATGATCTGCCGATAATGTGAGAAATATCTTAGCGACTAAAGGTGGTAAACACGAGTAATAACACAGAGGGAGAGATGACAAATCCAGAGAATGACTGAGGTCTCCAGTCACCATGTAATCCAAAGTTGTCCCACACTCACCATATGCTACTCTCAGAATGCACAATACACACAGCACCATATAAATATGAGAATTAATCATAATATTGAAAAGCAACGTTAGCAAAGTGAAGTACGCTTACCACAAATTGACGTTCTGGTACTAGTACCTGAGTGAAGCTCCGTGGACAAGCCCCCATTAAATGTGACGGGAAAGTGTTGGAGTATAGATGTTCGGCAGTCCTCCAATGGCAAGTGTGAATGCCTGGTCACACTTACAAAAACAAAAAGATAGACTGCTTGCCTGTTGTCTGTGGTAAGTGAGAGGAAGGAACACATAAAACACAAAGTATGAACAATGAAACTTTAATATATTTACTTTAAACATAAATGAAAATAAAGACAAATCTTGGGTAAAGGAATAGTGCAATTAAATAACACAGATAAATGAAAAAACACAATAGATTAAATAGTATAATGGCGAAATGGTGCTGAGAATATTGGCTATGGCTGAAACCTCCCTTAGTATACAAAAGCCAGAGAGAGATCTCTGGCAGATCTCTTAGATGTCAACTCTAAGAGCACAAAGAATATTCTGAAGTTGATGGCTGGTCCAGGCTCAGACGTCGACTCAGGTAGATGGCGCTGAGGTGCAGGGTGCAGGTGTGCGGTCGGCGAGTCACCAGTCAGGAGCAGGCAGGCTGGGACGGGTAGTTGGCTGGTTGACGACGAGCCGGCGTGGAGGTTGTGTGTGGAGTTGGGGGGTTAGGGTACGTTTTGCCTCCTGGTCAAAACGTTTTGTGCTACCGGTGACATATCTTGAATGTAGCATCTTATACTTGTTAACTGGACGTAACTTTAGGTAGGGAAGAGCAGGCTCAATCTCTCTTGAAAGAGATTACCGTCACAACTCTCCCCCGAAGCCTGCGGTTCTGGGTGAAGTTACGTCTTCAGGTGGAAGAGTGGTAGGTGGAACTTCCTCTACCTCATAGACTCTGGAGAGGGCGTCTGCTATGATGTTGTCAGAACTCTTGATGTAGAGATCTCCAGGTTGAAATTCTGCAGATATAAATCCCATCGTAGAAGCCGTTGATTGTTGAATTGGGCTTGCTGCATGAAGAGTAGGGGATTGTGGTCCGAGTAGATGGTGGTAGACCGAGCATCTTGCAGGTATGGCTCGAAGTGCTGCAAGTTCAGGACGATGTGTGGGAACCGACCTGTGAGATTTATATTTATTTAATTTATATGAATTTATATTTACGTTAATTTATATACTTCGATAGCAATTTGTATAATGATAAGTGGACTGTATTTCTGCAATAATCTCTTAATCTCACAAATCGATCCTCTACACATTAGGGGGGGGGTTATTAAATTAATATATATATGCAGCCAATCAAACTACAGAAATAACTACATACATTAAAGAGGTTCCTTATCTTATAGTACAGCAGGTTAGTCCACCAGGTATAACTAGGGTGAAGACACCAAATTATCCTCTTTGAGGTAGCTTCCATATCACCCAGTAACTGGTGCACAAACTCTTGCATCCTCGTCTTGACCTGTCAAAAGTGCGCTAGCTGTGAAGCCAGAATCCTATATATGACAAGTATTTCAGAGAAACTGTACATGGAACATTGAAGACCTGGCTTAATTACCTTTAGTTTGAGGCTTCCACGTGATCTAACCGGGTCACCCTATATCCTGACATTAATGGCCATAAATGAATGATAAACGGGTTTCGGATAGACTTAACTTGAATTGTAGACATCGTGTTGGAGATGGTACCTTTGGTTTCCATAACACTACGTCCAAGTAAAATTAACAGGAGCCAAATTTGCTCCCGTGTGAGCCTCTGGTCTCAATCAAAACACAATGGCTGTTTAACACTCCATACTATTGACGTTACTGGCCGACATTGTCCAGAATGATAGGAGCCGAATTTGCTCCACACGTCTCGGAGGTGACAAAACAATGGCTGCCTCCTTCCTCCCTGACGCCTGGCCTACTTTGTCCAGATTTCAGAAAGTGATAGAAGGGTCACATTTACTCTACTTTAATATTGATAATTAAGTTAATTTATATAAGATGTTTTTATGATGGTAAAGTCCAAAGACTAATGTATTTAAGAATAATTCCCACCATAATAGGTGGTGAATTATAATAGTGTGTGGTGATGATATCCCGTTTTCTTTAGACGGTAATTCCACTACAAGTTACGTTTTCTATGGGTAACTTGTTGGTAATACAGCAGCAAATATTATCTGTCTGTATGATTATTAAATGGTGTCGGATTTTCCGACATAATTCCCCAGGGGGCTGCTCACGGGTCGAAGTCCTAATTAGAACAGACGAACAACGATACTCCTCCTTCGAATTATTAGATTAATTTGATGTTAGTAGTTAGTAATCACACATTTGTGTGTCTGTTCGTACAGGACGGATGTCCCGTACTAGAGTTGCAGGGGTTAGAAGTCTAATGCGATTTCATTTCCCTGTCAACTCTTGAAAGGCTAATATTCAAGCCTTATTACATATTATTTAACCCAGAAGACTGGATGTGATCAAGTACTACAGTCAAGTATGATTCAGGGACTGCAGTGAGATCAGTGACATTAGATATAACTTGAAGTTTCTTCAGGTAACTGGTCACTGATATATAAACACTGAGGCCCATGGAATGCATCTTGATTAAATAATAAATGTATCAAATCAGTCATCAAATTTATTGGGGTTTAATTTAGTTAATTGATTCAGAAGATTGAATAGCTCATCATTAAAGTAAAGTATGGTTCTGAGACTGCAGTGGGTTCAGTGACATTGGTCGCAGTGACTTGTAGCTGTTTTAGGCTACTGTTCACTGATTTGCCACTGAAGCCTCATGAACTCATCTTCAGCTTTAAATGATGATACTAACATCAACCTCTGTTGGTATAGTCAGCTGTAATCTCCTTAGTATAATGCTACTGGAGAAATATAATCAGCTGACAAATTTAAGTTTCTACTGGTATTGTTTATCTGCAGGCATAGGTCTCCTCAGGCTTGATACTGGGCCTGAGAGTAATTTACCTCCTGCAGAGTTTAACATGGTTATACCCTGATATTTAGTAGGGCTACCGATGAATCGATGACAATAGTCTGTCCCTACAAGGAGACCGAAGTCGGTGAGGTGATCAGACTTAATATTATCTGCCAATTTTATTCCTCTATTTCTCAGGAATTTGGCTGTTGCTCTCAGACCTTGAACTTGTAGGTCTACTGGTATTTTGTCCACCACAATGGCTTGTACTCTACAGACGTACCTGCCTAAACGTACTGATGGTTGTACCACCTGGTAGACTTGAGGTCCTGCATCTGTTACAAACCCTGATATGTTGAATGACATCTGGGCTACAGGCCTTAATTGTAATTCATCTGCCAACTTTTTAGTGATATATGTTCTCTGGGATCCTTGGTCAAACAACCCACGGGTATGGACCTTGGCCCTCTTATTCAGGATGGTAATTTGGGCAGTAGGCAAAGTCGTATTACCTTTAGACTTTGCCGATTGGACACTCTTTGTTGGTTGCACCTTGCAGTACTGTACTGTGGTGGGAATGCTATCTTCCACCTTGGGGTTTGGAGACGTTGTTTTGGTGTCTCTGCACAATGCTGCATGGTGCTGACCTTTGTTACACCTATTACAAGGGTGTAATTGGGTATCACAATCCTTGATGTTATGTTTCCTGAGGCACCTCGTGCAATGTTGCAAATCTTTGAGTCGCTCAACACGGGCGTCACTATCAGGAAAATTAGAGCAGTGGTACATTGAATGTTTCTCATTGCAGAACAAACATGTTCCATAGCTTCCAGTACCCTTTGGTGTCACGTTCTTGGATGACACAGTAACTATAGGCTTGGAGGGTCCCACTGCATATACGCCCACACTGCCACTGTTCCACTTTGGTGTTGAATTATATTGTCTAGATTGATTTGGAGTACCTTTGGTACTCTGTGGTTTACTATTATTGGTTTCTGAGGGTTTACTTGGTGGTTTTAATTTGTCATGTGTTCGTAATTGATGAACTACTGACTTTAAACCCTCAGATATTTCATTCATGGATAAGATGCTTTTATTGTAATGAGCACTCATTTGTCTCAATATGTCCCTAGGTATTTTCTCCTGGACAATTATTTTCAAGACCCACTCAGCCCCGTTTGTATCTGCTGTCAGGCTGAGGGCATTGATCAATGATTCTACCTCCAGCTTGAAGACTTGGAGTGAATCAGCTGAAGCCTCCGGTGGGGGTAAATGCAACAGCTCATGAACTAAATGTGATGTTCTTACTTCTGGATCAGCATAATTATCCTTGAGGAGTTTTACTGCCAGATCATAGCCGTCATTAGTTAATCTCAGATGGGATACTACTGTTTTAGCCTCACCTGATAATTGGCCTTGCAAATAAGAGAATTTACTACTCTTTGGTAAAGATTGTTTTGAGTCTACAAGGTCAACGAATTTGTTCCAAAATTCATCCCAATCTTCCTCATCTTTTCCTGAGAAAGTGGGTAAATTAATTGGAGGGAGTCGAGCTTCTGCTTGACTCGTATTAGATGCAACTGTTGTTGTTGTTGCTGTTGCCTTGTTCTGTGCAATTAATTTAACATAAGGCTGTAACGTGGCCTGAGTGTGATCTTCATAATTCGCAAGATCAACCATAATGTCGTCTATTTCTGTTTCTGATAAATTAGTGTTGGCAAGTTCAGCCACATATGTTGCTATTTGACATTTGATTTGCTCAAATTTACCTGCAGCTGCTTGATAATAGCTTTCCAGGTCAGCATAATCAACTTGAGATTGTTGTGACAAATCTTCACATTTCTTGATCTGTCTTGTTAAGTGGCCTTTCAGACCTGCAAGGGTTCTTTTCATTCTCCCTGCATTATCCATACTGGCTAGTTGGTGAAGCCTTGTGGGGCTTGTACTTGGGCTGCTCATAATACTGAACAAACTCTAATGATAGCCTAGGGTAAATTCTGCACTCACTAGGCTGTAATCCTACCTCTACTAGAGGTTAGCACTTAAAATTAATACACATTATATATATACAATCATACACACTAATGATTTGAGTGATAAACCAGTGTCACTGGAAGTACCTTTAGGTTAGCTCTTCTATATCACCCTAGGATGGTAGAGACACTAATTAATCACTCAAAGGTGTAATGATCATAAGTAAATTATTATATATACACAACTCAACTCGAGTTGATAAAAATTACACCCAAAATAGGGTCTGCACCATTCATTAATGGTGTTAGGTTGATCAATATAGTACAACTGACTATGGTAATAATGGGACTAGGATGAACAATAATAGTTCAACTAGTCATATCCTACCCTGTTGTGGGTTGGCAATTAGTAAATATTATATTGAGAACACTAGTGCAGTATATATTAAATGATTCTCTATTTTGGAGAAATAATATACACAATTATTGATAATAGCCTCTTAATTAGCCTCTATGAAACTTCTAATATTATCAAGAAGTATTAAATATTATTAGTGACCTCGCGAAATAAAGTCCACAAAATTCGTAGATAATCTCTCGCGAAATGTAACACCACGAAATCCGTGAACAATCTCGCGACACAGTCACTAATTTGGCTGGCTTCTATATTAGCGCTGTCATTTCACAGAATAACACGCCACCAAATCTGTGGGTGTGCATGAAACCGCTGACTAAGGCTGATCTGAACTGAGGGAGGCTCCTGAGCTCCCTCGAGGCTACGCTTCCGTCTTTGACTGGCTGGCCTTTGTTTAAATAACACTGCACTAGTATATTTAATGAATCCACTGGTTAACTGGTTCATCCGGTACTAAGATGACCAAATGTGGGTTCAAAGGACCGAATATTCCGGTTCTGAAGGTCCAAATAATGTGGGAACCGACCTGTGAGATTTATATTTATTTAATTTATATGAATTTATATTTACGTTAATTTATATACTTCGATAGCAATTTGTATAATGATAAGTGGACTGTATTTCTGCAATAATCTCTTAATCTCACAAATCGATCCTCTACACATTAGGGGGGGGGGTTATTAAATTAATATATATATGCAGCCAATCAAACTACAGAAATAACTACATACATTAAAGAGGTTCCTTATCTTATAGTACAGCAGGTTAGTCCACCAGGTATAACTAGGGTGAAGACACCAAATTATCCTCTTTGAGGTAGCTTCCATATCACCCAGTAACTGGTGCACAAACTCTTGCATCCTCGTCTTGACCTGTCAAAAGTGCGCTAGCTGTGAAGCCAGAATCCTATATATGACAAGTATTTCAGAGAAACTGTACATGGAACATTGAAGACCTGGCTTAATTACCTTTAGTTTGAGGCTTCCACGTGATCTAACCGGGTCACCCTATATCCTGACATTAATGGCCATAAATGAATGATAAACGGGTTTCGGATAGACTTAACTTGAATTGTAGACATCGTGTTGGAGATGGTACCTTTGGTTTCCATAACACTACGTCCAAGTAAAATTAACAGGAGCCGAATTTGCTCCCGTGTGAGCCTCTGGTCTCAATCAAAACACAATGGCTGTTTAACACTCCATACTATTGACGTTACTGGCCGACATTGTCCAGAATGATAGGAGCCGAATTTGCTCCACACGTCTCGGAGGTGACACAACAATGGCTGCCTCCTTCCTCCCTGACGCCTGGCCTACTTTGTCCAGATTTCAGAAAGTGATAGAAGGGTCACATTTACTCTACTTTAATATTGATAATTAAGTTAATTTATATAAGATGTTTTTATGATGGTAAAGTCCAAAGACTAATGTATTTAAGAATAATTCCCACCATAATAGGTGGTGAATTATAATAGTGTGTGGTGATGATATCCCGTTTTCTTTAGACGGTAATTCCACTACAAGTTACGTTTTCTATGGGTAACTTGTTGGTAATACAGCAGCAAATATTATCTGTCTGTATGATTATTAAATGGTGTCGGATTTTCCGACACGATGAGTAGCTCCCTTTCGATCATGCTGTAGTTCCTTGTAGCTAACAGGTAGAATCTCCTCGTCTCGTTGTTGCATCAGGTCACCCCCGATGCCGGTTCCACTGGCGTCGACATGGAGGATGAAAGGCTTCGTGATATCTGGCGAGGCGAGAATGGGATTAGAACATGGCAAAGGAGTACTATTATAGTCCTGTAAATTGGGATGAAGATCAGGTAGGGTTTCCGATTTGAAAAGCACCGACTCAGTGTTAGTGCTTTCGGGAGAAGCAGGGAAGGTTTCACTGTGGAGGTATGGACCTTTAAATGTGGAGACTGATACCAACACAGTGGGGGGAAGACCTTGATACTGCTTCAGGAGGTTGACGTGGCACAACTGGGTCTTCTGCCGCCTATCTGGAGTCTCAAGAACGTAGTTGTGGTTGTTCCTGTACTCCTTGATACGTTAGGGTCCTGAAAACTTGTTTTGCAATGGAGAACCTGGTATAGGAAAATATGCCAATACGAAGCCTCCTGGTTTAAATTTCCTTAATTTGCTGCTCTGTTCAAAATGAGTCTTCATCCTCTCCTGGGCTTTCAATAGATTGTCATTAGCAAATTTAGGTACTCTCTCTAGAATGTGTTTTAAGGTTTGAAGAAACTGGGGCACATTCAGAGGGTCACTGAAGGTGGCATTATGTAGAGAGTCTTTGAAAGCTTTGAGAGGAGTACGGCACTTACGTCCGTAGAGCATCTCATAAGGAGATACTCCTAGAGACTCATTGGGGAGACTTCTGAAAATGCACATAATGAGATCAAGTTGTTTATCCCAGTCCTTCAAGGTGTCATTGCAGAATTTCTTTAGGAGTGCTTTAATAGTCTGATGACTACGTTCAAGAGAACCCTGTGAGGTAGGATCATAGGCGCTGGACAAAACCGGTGTGATGTTGAACTCCTCCAGTGTCTTCTTGAAGAGATCACTGGTGAAGTTGGTGCCACAGTCACTTTGAACCTCTCTTGGAAATCCATACTGGGTGAAGATCTTCAATAGGTGTTTCACCACAGTAGCAGCCGTAATGTTCTTTACTGGAACTGCTATGGTGAATCTGGTGGTAGGACACATGATAGTTAATATATAGGCGTTGCCAGAACTGGTCCGGGGTAAAGGACCAACACAGTCTATGATGAGTCTGTAGAAAGGTTCCGCAGGCACCTGGATAGGAGTTAATGGAGCCTGGGGAATAGAGATGTTAGGTTTACCTGCCTTTTGACATATATGACACTGTTGTACGTACTTTTTAACGTCTTTTACCATACCTGGCCAGTAGTAATCTTGTCTAATTCCGTGGTAGGTTATGTTGAAACCATAGTGAGAAAGAGCTCCGTGGGCCAGGTGTAGAATATCGGGCCGTAGGCTGGTGGGAATCACTAGTTGTTCGACATTGGCCCAATCGTCGTCCTCCTTCATCTTGCTGGGTCTGTATCTGCGGTAGAGCAACTTATTCTCTAGGAAGAACCCAGGGATACTGTCAGGTTGAGTCTCAGCCTGGAAGAATAATGGTGTTAATGATTAATCTTCCCTCTGTAACTTACGGAACTCCAAACTGGTAAGATTTGGAGGTAGATTCTGAGGGTCTTGAAGGATAGCGGGTGCAGTAGAGTCAGCTGGTTGCGGTCGTGCAGCTTGTGCACGGGTGGTTACCAAAACCAGAGGAGAAACTTGATCACTTTCTTGGACCTCTGCTGTAACATATTCAAAGATGGGATTATCCATTACAGAAGTACTCACCTGAAGTCCGTGATAATGAGGGTGGACGGTTGCAGATCTTCTGCCAAGTGGTTGCGCAGGAGAAGTTGCACTCCAGGCACGGGAAAAGGCTTTTCCCTGATTGCGACTTGGACTTCACGAAGGGACAATCAACGTGGACTCTGGCGAGTGGATATGGAGTGGTAGCAGTGAGGTCAGTGATAAGGACGGTTTCCCCAGTGTAGGCGACGTTAGGCACACCCGATTTCAATATAATGGACTGAAGAGCCGCTGTGTCCCTCAAGATCTTCAATTTGAAACGTCCCTCCGAATCTGTACCGTTGGTAGAGACAGTTCCAGGATACAGGTGTTTACTAAAGAGAGAAAGATCATTAACAGGAACACCAACATTCATCACAGGCTTACCGGACTTAGGAGGAGTCTGTTTGGGTTTAGTAGATTCATTGCTCTTGTATTGAGCCTTCACACATCTATCTATGGTATGTCCATAGAGTTTGCAATACTTACAATACAACTGTGAGCTCGCTTCATCTGTACTTACTATATCGTAACTGTACCAAGACTTCTTACTGGGAGGTGATGATGGTGTCAGCCGGTGGATGAGGCTGTAGGTGTCAGCAGACTTCGCACATTTGATGTAGTCAGTTTCTTCTTTATCTGCTAGATATAAACAGACGGAAGGGGGAACACGTCTCAAGAATTCCTCAACTAGCATGAGGTTGATGAGTTCTGCAAATGTTGAGACATGTGCTGCTTCCAGCCATTTCATGAAATTTCTTTTCTTTGTATTGACAAATTCTAGAAAGGTGGTGGTTCTTGCCTTAAGATGATCACGGAATTTTCGTATGTAGCTTTCGGTGGAGAGAAGGTAGGCGTCCAAAACTGCTTGCTTCAGGGTCTGGTAGTCATTCTCAGACGCTAAGGTACTGAGAGTAACTGCAGCTCTACCTGTAAGATGCGCTCTGAGAAGGGTAGACCATTGATCAGCAGGCCAGCTAAGTTTATTAGCTAGGGTCTCAAAGGTGGTAAAAAATACATCAATCTCTGTCTCAACGAACGGTGGCATTAACTTACGTGCATGGGAGATTTTAAAACTGATGGGAAGACTAGCGGTAGCTTGCTGGCGTTGAGTGAGGTGTGTAGTTTCCCACGTGAGTTCTTGTTGACGACATTCTATAGCCATAGCCGCTTGCTGTTTGTCATTCTCGCGTTGTATTTCCTTGTGGCGTTGTTTTGCTTCAAGCTGTACTTGCTCACGCTCACGGAGTGTTGTAGTCTCACGTTCTTTGAGGGCCACCTCTCGTTCTTTTAGGGCCGCCTCTCATTCTTGTTCTTCTTTCCTGATTGCAGCTTCCCTTTCCTGATTGCAGCTTCCCTTTCCTGCTCTTCTTTCCTTATTGCATCTTCTTCTTTCCTCATTGCAGCTTCTTCTTTCTTCTTTTGGAGAGCTGCTTGCTGTTGCTCCCTCTCAAGTTTTGCAAGTTCTATTTTGAGTTTCATAGTTGCCAAATCATGTTTATCTGCAATAGAAAAAGTTTCGTGAGTTTCAGAGTCAATTGTCTTTTCATCTAAGAGGTGATCCATAATTAAGTTATGCAATTCATTTTTGTTGGCTCCATGGGGAACATCAGTTGATACTCGTGTGCAAGAGTTTGTAATTCAGTCCTCTTGGCACGACATAAGGTCCCTATTTCACCTGCTGGATCGTTACGAAAAGCTTGGAGACGAAACATGGTGAAAGATAGCAAATAAATGTACAACGAATATAGTTGTGATATGGTAAATGTCAGAAACAGGATAACGTGGCAACTGGTAACTATCCTGTGGAATTTTAATCTTTAACAATTAACGTTAATTTTAGGATGGTAAATGATTAGTCAATCAAAGTCGCAGGAAATCTTGTACACGGTACTCAATGTAAGAGAATATGGGCAAGAAAATCCTACTAAATAAGTGAAACTGAGTTTCTAAAACAAATGAAACATTTAATTGCTCAAAAAGTGAATTAGGTAGTCCAAGAATGTAGGCATACCTTGCCGAGTCTCTATAGGACATAAGCAAGGGTTTCCCACTAAATGAATATGATACTTACAGAATTAGCGAACTTTGTGCTCTGTAAAAAGAAAACTAATTCCCTACCTAAGTAAATATCATCATCTCTGACCGACGTGTAGGGGTGCGAGTGTCAACTGGTGACGAGAACTGCTGCTGAGGTCCCAACTCAGCAACGTAGTCCGTGCTAGAGGAACTATGGCCCTCTTATCCTCCTTTGGTCGGATTGCAGAAGATAGGTTGCTTTGACCCAAAGACAAACCAAAGTACTAGGGTACCACAATGATGATCTGCCGATAATGTGAGAAATATCCTAGCGACAAAAGGTGGTAAACACGAGTAATAACACAGAGGGACAGATGACAAATTAAGAGAATGACTGAGGTCTCCAGTCACCATGTAATCCAAAGTTGTCCCACACTCACCATATGCTACTCTCGGAATGCACAATACACACAGCACCATATAAATATGATAATTATTGATAATATTGAAAAGCAACGTTAGCAAAGTGAAGTACGCTTACCACAAATTGACGTTCTGGTACTAGTACCTGAGTGAAGCTTCGTGGACAAGCCCCCATTAAATGTGACGGGAAAGTGTTGGAGTATAGATGTTCGGCAGTCCTCCAATTGCAGGTATCAATGCCTGGTCACACTTACAAAAAAAAAAAAGATAGACTGCTTGCCTGTTGTCTGTGGTAAGTGAGAGGAAGGAACACGTAAAACACAAAGTATGAACAATGAAACTTTAATATATTTACTTTAAACATAAATGAAAATAAAGACAAATCTTGGGTAAAGGAATAGTGCAATTAAATAACACAGATAAATGCAAAAACACAATAGATTAAATAGTATAATGGTGAAATGGTGCTGAGAATATTGGCTATGGCTGAAACCTCCCTTAGTATACAAAAGCCAGAGAGTATAGTATGCCAGAGAGAGATGTCAACTCTAAGAGCACAAAGAATATTCTGAATTTGATGGCTGGTGCAGGCTCAGACGTCGACTCAGGTAGATGGCCCTGAGGTGCAGGGTGCAGGTGTGCGGTCGGCGAGTCACCAATCAGGAGCAGGCAGGCTGGGACGGGTAGTTGGCTGGTTGACGACGAGCTGGCGTGGAGGGTGTGTGGAGTTGGGGGGTTAGGGTACGTTTTGCCTCCTGGTCAAAACGTTTTGTTCTACCAGTGACGTATCTTGAATGTATCATCTTATACGTGTAAACTGGACGTAACTTTAGGTAGGGAAGAGCAGGCTCAATCTCTCTTGAAAGAGATTATCGTCACATTATTACATTATTTCGATTACACACACACATATATATATATATATATATATATATATATATATATATATATATATATATATATATATATATATATATATATATATATATATATAGATATATATATATATATATATATATATATATATATATATATATATATATATATATCGTCACATTATTACATTATATCGATTACATATATATATATAAATATATATATATATATATATATATATATAGTCACATTATTACATATATATATATATATATATATATATATATATATATATATATATATATATATATATATATATATATATATATATATATATATATATGCGAACAAGCCTGAATGGTCCCCAGGACAATATGCAACTGAAAACTCACACCCCAGAAGTGACTCGAACCCATACTCCCAGGAGCCACGCAACTGGTATGTACAAGACGCCTTAATCCACTTGACCATCACGACCGGACATAATGAGGTGATAGCCGAGGCTATTTGAACCACCCCACCGCCGGCACTCGGATAGTAATCTTGGGCATAGCATTTTACCAAATCACCTCATTCTTTGGGGCACACGTGAGGAACACAAATGCGAACAAGCCTGAATGGTCCCCAGGACAATATGCAACTGAAAACTCACACCCCAGAAGTGACTCGAACCCATACTCCCAGGAGCCACGCAACTGGTATGTACAAGACGCCTTAATCCACTTAAGGTGACCATTCAGGCTTGTTCGCATTTGTGTTCCTCACGTGTGCCCCAAAGAATGGGGTGATTTGGTAAAATGCTATGCCCAAGATTACTATCCGAGTGCCGGCGGTGGGGTGGTTCAAATAGCCTCGGCTATCACCTCATTATGTCCGGTCGTGATGGTCAAGTGGATTAAGGCGTCTTGTACATACCAGTTGCGTGGCTCCTGGGAGTATGGGTTCGAGTCACTTCTGGGGTGTGAGTTTTCAGTTGCATATTGTCCTGGGGACCATTCAGGCTTGTTCGCATTTGTGTTCCTCACGTGTGCCCCAAAGAATGAGATGATTTGGTAAAATGCTATGCCCAAGATTACTATCCGAGTGCCGGCGGTGGGGTGGTTCAAATAGCCTCGGCTATCACCTCATTATGTCCGGTGGTGATGGTCAAGTGGATTAAGGCGTCTTGTACATACCAGTTGCGTGGCTCCTGGGAGTATGGGTTCGAGTCACTTCTGGGGTGTGAGTTTTCAGTTGCATATTGTCCTGGGGACCATTCAGGCTTGTTCGCATTTGTGTTCCTCACGTGTGACCCAAAGAATGAGGTGATTTGGTAAAATGCTATGCCCAAGATTACTATCCGAGTGCCGGCGGTGGGGTGGTTCAAATAGCCTCGGCTATCACCTCATTATGTCCGGTCGTGATGGTCAAGTGGATTAAGGCGTCTTGTACATACCAGTTGCGTGGCTCCTGGGAGTATGGGTTCGAGTCACTTCTGGGGTGTGAGTTTTCAGTTATATATATATATATATATATATATATATATATATATATATATATATATATATATATATATATATATATATATATATATGTATATATATGTATATATATTGTTACGGTGCCCTCTCCTGTTTCTTTCGTTTGCCGGCTTAAAGAGTCATATCAGCTCTCCCTACTGATTCTCTGAGGTTCAGGGAGTCTAATGATATATGTGGCGACCAGACCGGCTGCCAGTAAAGGGAAGGAAATTACATTATAAGTTGTAAATAAAGGGAAAATGGCGCCCTGATATAAAATGAAACAGTATCCCCTACGGCAGATATGACCTTTTGGAAGGGACACAAGCCGATCGCGGATTGGCCGACGTAGGTCGCGGGCGACCAATCAGGGCCCGCCATGACGTCACCGAGTGCCCCGGGCGGCGCCAACGTCAGAGTGGTTCTGACCTTGGAAGCGACAGGACGCGCCTCGGTCTGCTCTCAAGGATTGGAGGCTCTGCAAGCCTTGTTCAGTGGATTGAGCTGGCCATCGCAGCCCATCATAGTTATTGGAGACCCTGCGCTTCTGGGAAGCAACAGAGGAACCAAGTTCAGTGAGCAGAGAAGTGCCAAACTTGGAAAATAGTCGGCGACGACGCTGGGCGGCGCCGCTGGCTGGACGTTGAGGTCTGGAAGGTGGGCGGGCAGGCCTAGCTGTGACTGGGGTCACGTCCACTGAGAATCTTGGAAGGACGACACCGTGCCTAGGACAAGGAGCAACGCCTTGTGGGAGAGGCGAGTGTGGGGAAAAATAGTGATTAGCTCAGCGCCCATCGATGAACCAGGATTGGGGCAGCTGAATCTCAGGGATTAGAACGGCGACGACGCGAAGGCTTCACGACACCTGAGGACCTGTGGAACGTCCTGGATCGTCAAGGATCGACCCAAGGAAGCGTGGGAACCTCACACCATCGAGGGACAGGCGTCGTGAGCCAGGAGTGTAAGGTAGATCATTTTCCCTCCCATTACCCCTTGTATGAGTAGGCTAGTTAGGCCACAATATTTACTTGTGTATGTGGCAGCAAGACTTTATTACTTTAATAGTAGAATAGGCTGCAAAGCAGCTTGTGTCCAGGACTGTCAGAGAGGACAGTGTGTATGGATGGCAGGACAGTGAAGAAGAGGTGCCGACGTGGTGAAGAGGCCCTCCTGTGAGAGTGTGAGACTCCTGTCTTCCTGCCCAGTTGAAGGAGTGTTGGAGGTCGTGGAAGAAGAGGCTGACGATCTCCAGACTCATTATCCATATTCCATATTCATGTATTACTTGTGATTGTGTGTGTGTGTTCATGTAATTTGCATCAGTAAATCCACACATTTTATTACTGTGTTTGAGTGTGCCTCCATTTATGATATTTCTCTATGAGCATACATTTGGCTACAAACAATATATAATACACCCACTGAACTGCATTGCTGGGGTGCAGATATAATAACCCAGCTGGCGACCTTGCTAAGAGGAAGATAGAGAAGACAGGCGGGAAAGGAGTTCCTGCAACCTTTTTTTGTCTGGCAGGCAAGGCTCAGGGAGGTTATGGTTATAAGGTAAGCCTGAGTCTTCCTTCACTCCCCCACGGGTCTAGGCCGGAACTGTTAACAGCAGTTTCCCCGTGTTTGACTGAAGGGCTTCCAAGGTGAATCAGTGGCACCCCCTTTTGCGGTGGAAGCAAAGACCTGCGGAGGTGGGCATTGTTGGTCCTATCTTGTGTGACAAAAGAAAACTACGGTGAATCCCGGGAGTCGGAGGGGCTGAGTATTTGGGCCTTTTGAGCCCCTAGCAGTTAAGTGTTAGCAGAGCCCCGGACCACCCACCCCCACGTGACAATATGTATATATATATATATATATATATATATATATATATATATATATATATATATATATATATATATATATATATATATACTTCAGAAACTTCATATATATATATATATATATACTTATATATATATATAATATATATATATATATATATATATATATATATATATATAAATTGAAATTGAAATAAGTTTATTGAGGTAAAATACACACAAAGGGATGAGGTAGCTCAAGCTATTCTCACCCCATTCAGTACAACGTGTTAATATATACATAGACACACATCAGTGTCTGATGTGTGTCTATGTATATATATGAGAAGTGTTATAGTAGTATTCGTAGTCATAAATAGTAATTATTACTAGTAGATTAGACCACCATATTGGTTCACTTCTCAAGTAATTTACTTTAAGAACTTAATTATTTAGCCGGTATGAAACCTAGTCCCTTACTTGATTTGTTTAATATGAGTTATAGAGAGGGAAAGTTACCAAGAAAATGGAAAGAGGCTGTCATCATTCCTATCCCTAAGTCTAACGGAGGCTACAGACCTGTCTCCTTAATATCCTGCTTTTGTAAAATGATGGAAAGGATTTTGTTAAATAGGCTACTCTACCTTGTAGGTGATAACATGTCCAGTAATCTCTTTGGTTTTATCAAAGGCAAAAGTACTGCGGATTGTCTCTTAAAGTGTTTGTCTAATGTGGATGACAATTGTAGAGTTTTTGTTGATCTACAAGGAGCATTTGATAAAGCCAATGGGGAAGTAATCTTATACGAATTAGCCAATCTGGGAATAACAGGGAGATTGCTACACTGGATAAGGGATTATCTACAAGGCAGAAAGGGTCAGGTGTATTACCAGGGTTACATGTCTGAGGAACGGAGGTTTCAGTTAGGTACCACACAAGGGGGAGTATTAAGTCCCACCTTATTCAATGTATTAATGAACAGATTAGCATCAGAGATGTATCCTCCAGGGGTCACGACGATCATATATGCTGATGACATTCTTATACAAGGCACTTCTGGGAACAAAATTCAAACTGCTCTTAACATACTTGGTACCACCTGTCACAAGTTAGGCTTAGTTATAAATGCAGATAAAACCAAATACGAGTATAGGAAACGAAGAAATATAACACTTACTCTAAATGGTGTGGAACTGAGCCGTGTTCAGAAGTACAAGTATCTGGGCATGTATGTTGGATACACATGTGAGAGTAAAAATGCTGAAATAAATCATATCAGCACCTTATGTAAAGCCCGTCTGCATCCTCTGAAAGCACTGGCTTTTTCTGGTAAAGGTGTTGGGGTACCTATCTTGCGGATGTTATACATAAGTACTGTTCGGTCCCTGATAGACTACGCAGCACCTGTATTGTCTTACACAGGCCAAGGCAGAATTAAAAAAATAGAGCTGATACAGAACGAGGCTATGAGGATTATTCTTGGATGTCAAAGAAATGCAATGATTGAAATAATGAGAATGGAATTAAATTTACAGAGTGTGTGTGATAGAGTCCGTGACATTAACACTAGAGTGTCTATTCGTTTCATGCAGAGAAAAGGAGGGGATAAGCTGTTTGAGAGCGTTCAGACCTGCTTGAGTGACGTACACACTTCCAGGAAACTGAGGGAGACACGCTACACGAGGGGATTAGCTCATGACCTCAGGGAATACGACGTACTTGACTGCTGTAAACCCTCTCGACAGTGTAATATGTCTGCTCCCTGGAAAGTACAGAAAATAGACGTCGAAATTGTACCCCTCAAGGCGAAAAAGATTCATCATGAACCGGGACAATTACGGTGTTTGTATGGAAGCATGATATCTCGGTTACCAAGAGGCAACAGTTTACATGTATATTGCGACGGGTCGGTGGCGGAGGATGGCAGGGCCGGGTGTGGTGTCCTAATAAGGGATTATACGGAGTTTGGGGCTGTGGACAGGATAATTGAACTCCGGCTTAGTAATTATATATCATCCACACAAGCTGAACTGCAGGCCATTCTGGCGTGTTTGGGGGAAGTACGTCATGACGACAAAAATGTTTTTGTATTTGTCGATAGCCGAGGAGCACTGGAGTCCTTAAACAGTCGAAACCCAGTCTTCATGTCTATAGTTGAGGCCTGTAAGAGAAGAATAACTGAGATACAGCTGAAAGGTTATAGTGTGAAATTCATGTGGATTCCATCTCATGTTGGAATAGTGCTCAACGAGGTGGCGGATGACTTGGCCAAACGTGCCACATCAAAACCACAAGTTGACATTGAATGTGAATTCACAATGAGACAAATAAGAAGCAAAATCAGAAATATTCAGGCACAGGCAGGAGTGGAGAGGAGAGAGATAATGTATGAAAGTAGTCAAACCATGCAACACTACATGTATGTGAGTCAAAACACCCATTTCACTTATGGTAAAAGGAGAAATGCTTGGAGTGACTCTGTGTACATGCGGCTCAGGCTTGGGTACAAATATTACTGGGAATATGGGATAGATGTTCATGATAATGACACGAAGTGTAAACTATGTGGTATGTTAAGGTCTCACACCCTGGCCCATTATGTTCTTGATTGTCCGTTGATTAATGTATACAGAAACACTGAGATAAGGACTGTTCCTGAACAAATAGCCTGGATGTGTCACAACGGAAAGGTTGATGATATTCTTGAGAGATATAAGAATTTTGCACCAAGATTGTAATATTTTGTTGAATTATCTGCATGTCTCTTGCAAATTGTCTATACAGTATACCTAGGTCATAAAAGTATTTGTGTGTACGTCTGATAACATACTCCTTGTGAAGGAGGAAATGTATATGTTTACCTCTCAGAATGTTTGGCAATATGTTTATTTGTGATGTGTGTCTATGTATATATTAACACGTTGTACTGAATGGGGTGAGAATAGCTTGAGCTACCTCATCCCTTTGTGTGTATTTTACCTCAATAAACTTATTTCAATTTCAATTTCAATTTACTTTAAGAAAGGAATCAAGCTACATTTTGGTGTTAGTAATTATATTCAGTCTTGTTGATTACTTTTTTGTTAAATCTAGATACAAAACTATTGTATGAACAGTCTTAGAACATTGTAATATATGTGTTGTCTATGACGTCATGGGATCTCCCATTTTCTTTCCTGAAGGGAAAACGAAAAAGGGAATACTATGTTATGTGTGTGTGTGTGTATGTGTGTGTCGGTTTCCGACATAGGCCGAGTGATTTTCTTTTTTTTTCAACAAATTGTTTCCAATTGGGTTTTATTATTATTATTATCATATTATATTAGGAACATAAATTACTGACATAGTTATGTTAGTTTAGGATAGGTTATGCTAGATAAGGTTAGGTTAGGTAGGGAAGGTTAGGTTCGGTTATATATCTATGTTAGTTATGACACAAATTTAAAAAAAATTATCTAATACATAGTGGAATAGATAGCTTTATCATTCCATAAGAATTTTTTCTAGAAAAATAGACAAATTCAGGAAAACTTGGCTTATTAGGTTAACAAGTTGAAGTTCGGCTTCCTGTTCCTTCCTTTGGAGAGCTTCCTTTTCAGGCTCACGTTCTAGGACAGCTTGTTCTTTCTGGAGCTGAAGAGCTTCTCTCTGAAGAGCAGCTTGCTCCTTCTCAAAGGTAGCTTGTTCTTTCAGACGTTCACTATCGGCGTTAGCGAGTTCTAGCTTCAGTTTCATGACTGCCAAGGCATTCTTGTCTGTAATTAAGTAATATTCATGAGATTCAGGAGTATCAGCATCATTGTCTAATAAGTGGTCCAAGATGAGGTTGTGGAAATCAGTTTTAGTGGCTCCATGTGGGGCTGTAAGGTTGTACTCATTTACTAGAGTCAGCATCTCCGCCTTGGTGGCACGAACTAGTGTGCTCACTTCATTGTTTGGATTCTGTCTGAATGTGGAAAGACGAAACATGGTGAATGATAGTCAATATATGTAAAAGAATACCCAGGTGGATGTACCCAAAATATGAAATGTCAGAGTGACAGGATGACGTGGCAATGGTAAACTATCCTGTTTAAACTTAATTGTCAAGGTTACAAATAGCTTTAGTAAGTGATCAAAAATGAAACTAAGCATTTCAAGGAAGTATGGAATCTTGTACCCGGTACTCTATATGTTGAGGATAAGGGCAAGAGGGATCCTATTTGAATGGTGAGACAATTGTCTCGAAGGTAGTCCAAAAGATGTAGGGATTTCTTACCTTGTCTCTAATGACGAGAGCAAAGGCAAGAGGTTTCTTACTAAAACTAGATTGTACTTACAGAATTAACAATCTTTGTGCTCTGGAAAAGAAAGTTAACTCCCTACCTGCGTAAGTACCATATCTCTGACCAACGCGTAGGGGTGTAAAGTGTCAATTAATAACAAGAACTGCTTGTAGGGGTACCAACCTTACAGCATAGTCCGTGCGAGAGGAAATTTGGCCCTCTATATCCTCCTACGTTCGGGTTGCAAAGATGTGGGTGTAATTGACCCGAAGAAAAACCAAAGTACCAGGGTACCAGAGGGGGTGATCTGTCTGAATGTGAACTCTCCTGTAGGGACGAGAATAAGGTGGAAACACAGGATATAGCAAATATTCTGGAACAACCAATCACAAGTATGACAGTGGCAACCAAACATCACGTAATCCAAAGTCATCCAACAATCATAAAATGCAACATCTGGAAAGCAAACAGTATGAAGAACCATTAAAATTAGTCAAAGAATAAGAGTTCTGAAAATTAAATTTGTAATAAAGCCAAGTAAAGTTACCACAACTTAAAGAGAAGGGTTTAGAAGCATTACCTGAGTGAGGCTCCCAGACAGGCCCCCAATTTGTGATGGGAAACATTGGTGGTCTTGCAGTCTCTGTAATGCCAGTCACAAAAAATTTAAAAAAAATAAATAACCCATAAAGGTGCCTTCACAGTGAGAAACTGTATGATAAAGAAGAAAGAAAAAATATGTAAAAATACTTTACTCTAAAAATTTATTAAATATATAACAAAAATATCCAGGCTAGGCTTTAATACAATGTGTGCAAATTAAACAAGATGAATAATCAAATTTATGTTACGTTAAGGTGCAAAATAAAATATGGTGCGGAATACTATGAGCTAGTCTGACTAAATCCATTACCACACCGACATGTGTTAACAAGTCTACTCAGTTGAGCACACAGGAGTAATCTAAGTCATGTTGGGCAAGAATGCACTATTTATACTGAATATTGGCTGGGCAGATGGCGATGGGGATTTCTTTAACAATTAACTGGCTGTTAAACTGCTTGTTTCGGAGGGCGTGGATTCCCAGCAACCCAGGTGCGAGGTGGGGAGACGAGCAGTGGGGTACGTATACTGGTGGTATATATATATATATATATATATATATATATATATATATATATATATATATATATATATATATATATATATATATATATATATATATATATATATATATATATATGTCGTACCTAGTAGCCAGAACGCACTTCTCAGCCTACTATGCAATGCCCGATTTGCCTAATAAGCCAAGTTTTCCTGAATTAATATATTTTGTCTAATTTTTTTCTTATGAAATGATAAAGCTACCCATTTCATTATGTATGAAGTCAATTTTTTTTATTGGAGTTAAAATTAACGTAGATATATGACCGAACCTAACCAACCCTACCTAACCTAACCTAACCTATCTTTATAGGTTAGGTTAGGTTAGGTAGCCGAAAAAGTTAGGTTAGGTAAGGTTATGTAGGTTAGGTTGTCGAAAAACAATTAATTCATGAAAACTTGGCTTATTAGGCAAATCGGGCCTTGCATAGTAGGCTGAGAAGTGCGTTCTGGCTATTAGGTACGACATATATATATATATTTATTTATATATATATATATATATATATATATATATATTTATATATATATATATAATATATATATATATATATATATATGTATATATATATATATATATATATATATATATATATATATATATATGTATATATATATGTATATATATATATATATATATATATATGTCGTACCTAGTAGCCAGAACGCACTTCTCGGCCTACTATTCAAGGCCCGATTTGCCTAATAAGCCAAGTTTTCCTGAATTAATATATTTTCTCTAATTTTTTTCTTATGAAATGATAAAGCTACCCATTTCATTATGTATGAGGTCAATTTTTTTTATTGGAGTTAAAATTAACGTAGATATATGACCGAACCTAACCAACCCTACCTAACCTAACCTAACCTATCTTTATAGGTTAGGTTGGGTTAGGTAGCCAAAAAAGTTAGGTTAGGTTAGGTTAGGTAGGTTAGAAAGTCGAAAAACAATTAATTCATGAAAACTTAGCTTATTAGGCAAATCGGGCCTTGCATAGTAGGCTGAGAAGTGAGTTCTGGCTACTAGGTACGACATATATATATATATATATATATATATATATATATATATTTATATATATATATATATATATATATATGTATATATATATGTATATATATATATATATATATATATATATATATATATATATATATATATATATATATGTATATATATATGTATATATATATGTATATATATATATATATATATATATATATATATATATATATATATATATATATATATACATATTGTCACGTGGGGGTGGGTGGTCCGGGGCTCTGCTAACACTTAACTGCTAGGGGCTCAAAAGGCCCAAATATTCAGCCCCTCCGACTCCCGGGATTCACCGGAGTCTCCTTGGTCACACAAGATAGGACCAACAATGCCCACCTTCGCAGGTCTTTGCTTCCACCGCAAAAGGGGGTGCCACTGATTCACCCTGGAAGCCCTTCAGTCAAACACGGGGAAACTGCTGTTAACAGTTCCGGCCTAGACCCGTGGGGGAGTGAAGGAAGACTCAGGCTTACCTTATAACCATAACCTCCCTGAGCCTTGCCTGCCAGACAAAAAAAGGTTGCAGGAACTCCTTTCCCGCCTGTCTTCTCTATCTTCCTCTTAGCAAGGTCGCCAGCTGGGTTATTATATCTGCACCCCAGCAATGCAGTTCAGTGGGTGTATTATATATTGTTTGTAGCCAAATGTATGCTCATAGAGAAATATCATAAATGGAGGCACACTCAAACACAGTAATAAAATGTGTGGATTTACTGATGCAAATTACATGAACACACACACACAATCACAAGTAATACATGAATATGACATATGGATAATGAGTCTGGAGATCGTCAGCCTCTTCTTCCACGACCTCCAACACTCCTTCAACTGGGCAGGAAGACAGGAGTCTCACACTCTCACAGGAGGGCCTCTTCACCACGTCGGCACCTCTTCTTCACTGTCCTGCCATCCATACACACTGTCCTCTCTGACAGTCCTGGACACAAGCTGCTTTGCAGCCTATTCTACTATTAAAGTAATAAAGTCTTGCTGCCACATACACAAGTAAATATTGTGGCCTAACTAGCCTACTCATACAAGGGGTAATGGGAGGGAAAATGATCTACCTTACACTCCTGGCTCACGACGCCTGTCCCTCGATGGTGTGAGGTTCCCACGCTTCCTTGGGTCGATCCTTGACGATCCAGGACGTTCCACAGGTCCTCAGGTGTCGTGAAGCCTTCGCGTCGTCGCCGTCCCAATCCCTGAGATTCAGCTGCCCCAATCCTGGTTCATCGATGGGCGCTGAGCTAATCACTATTTTTCCCCACACTCGCCTCTCCCACAAGGCGTTGCTCCTTGTCCTAGGCACGGTGTCGTCCTTCCAAGATTCTCAGTGGACGTGACCCCAGTCACAGCTAGGCCTGCCCGCCCACCTTCCAGACCTCAACGTCCAGCCAGCGGCGCCGCCCAGCGTCGTCGCCGACTATTTTCCAAGTTTGGCACTTCTCTGCTCACTGAACTTGGTTCCTCTGTTGCTTCCCAGAAGCGCAGGGTCTCCAATAACTATGATGGGCTGCGATGGCCAGCTCAATCCACTGAACAAGGCTTGCAGAGCCTCCAATCCTTGAGAGCAGACCGAGGTGCGTCCTGTCGCTTCCAAGGTCAGAACCACTCTGACGTTGGCGCCGCCCGGGGCACTCGGTGACGTCATGGCGGGCCCTGATTGGTCGCCCGCGACCTACGTCGGCCAATCCGCGATCGGCTTGTGTCCCTTCCAAAAGGTCATATCTGCCGTAGGGGATACTGTTTCATTTTATATCAGGGCGCCATTTTCCCTTTATTTACAACTTATAATGTAATTTCCTTCCCTTTACTGGCAGCCGGTCTGGTCGCCACATATATCATTAGACTCCCTGAACCTCAGAGAATCAGTAGGGAGAGCTGATATGACTCTTTAAGCCGGCAAACGAAAGAAACAGGAGAGGGCACCGTAACATACCCCTCCCCTTAAAATAAGAGTCATATCGGAAGAGCAGCACTCAAGAGGGCAATCTATACTCTTGCTCCCTCCGTTCCTGAAGTGTCACTCCTCCAGTTGGTGACGTGGCTCGTACCACCTTGCCAGTCACTTGCCTCATTGTATCTCCACCTCGCATAGTACCGGGTGTGATGGGTGTTCCCTGAACACCTACTAGAAATCCTCTCTCCGTGGCCACGAGTGTACTCCCACGGCTCGTTACCACTGTAAGATTCAGTGCATGCAGCGCCTCCACCGCGTCGTGCACTCCGAGATAGTTTTGCACTTCCACTGCGTCCTACAGGTACTCCATGTTTCCTCTCATAATCTCCTCTTCGCCAATCTTCTCTCTTCTCGGTTCCTCTTCTCCCATAGGTGCGTTGTCTCCTCCTCACAGTGGCACTTGTAACCTGTACTCCATCCAGCAGCTTCCTCTCTTCCACACTAGGCTTTTGCGATGGCCCAATGCCCCTCTGGTTAGGCTGGCGCCTACCCTGGGTGTACCTATTCCCTGCTTTCTTCATATTGCCTTTCCTATACCATTCGCTCCTTCGTTCCCGACGAACATCTTCACTCCTCCATGAGATTCTCTTCCCTGCAGACGTCTTCTTCGGTTCGTGGTTGGGCTCATCCACCTCCCTGTGGCTCACCTCACCACGGTGGTTCATCTTGCACCTACCACTATTCATCTGGCCGGCATAGGGTGCCTTGCGTCGTGGCTCCTCCACTCTGCCCCTCACTGCCGTTCGCTCATCCACTGAGCTTACTTTATTCACGCTTCTGTATGGAGGAAGTGCAGTCTGCAGCCTCTTCACCGCCCCAGGCGTTTGTACAGCTGCTCCTCGCCACTCCTCCACACGCATCATCAGGCTTAGTCGGAGGTCCCCGTCGGGGTTTTCCACAACCTCCGACGACCTCTCTGCACTCTCACCCTCGTGGTCGTCGTCTCTGGCGACGTTTCCCTTGGCGAAGTCGGCCTCCTCACTATCGTCTGGAACGACCGATACCTCACCCGGCAGGGTTGTACCGCTGCTTGCAACATAGGCACTCCTGGCCCAATCGGGTTGTATCCTGCCTCCTCCGAGGTCATTACCCAGCACCATCTGTACATGCTCTAGGGGTAACTTAGGGGCTACAGCTACTATAGCTTTCTCGACTCCGCAGTCGGCAATCAGCTGTACTTCGTGAAGTGGCAACCTATATTCCTCCCCCACACTGCGTATCCTCACCACTCCCACAGGTGAATCATTAAATTCCTTGGGGAGAATACTCCTGGTTACCATACTTATGTCAGCACCCGTATCTCGAAGAACGGCCACCTCCACTGGGTCTGACTTTCCAAACTTCACGTTGGCCTCGAAAACGAAGGGATGTTCACCCAACTTCATTTCCCAACCATTCACGTTGGGTCCACTATAATATGGGGTGTGAACGAACACTCTCTCCTCTTCCAACATTAATCCTACATTCCTTTGGTGCTCCTCACACTCGCGGGCATAGTGTCCTCTCACACCACAGTTGTAGCATCGGCCACCTCCCCTGGGCGGCCACTCGCTAGTCACTCTGGCGGTACCACTTGCAGACGTCCCCTGGGTCCTCCTTGGACTCCCTGTCGTCGTGCCCGGGACTGCAGCACTTGCTCCCGAGTTAGGTCCACTGCTCACAGCTTGGGGCTTCCTCCCCGCGTCTCTTGAGCTCTTGAACCGCGTCACTTCATCGGGCACACTACTCATGGGAGAGTCCCCACTCGTCCTCGCTCCTCCTGAACTCCTAAGGTTCCCTCCCGACCTGGGGTAAGGCGAGTGTCTGGGTGGCCCCTCCCTCCTGATATGTAGTGCCTCCTCCAGCATGTCGGCTCGATCCGCTGCAGCCTTCAGGTCCTTATTACCTGCTTCTCTCAACCTTACTTGCAACTCAGGATGGAGCACTGACATAAACTTCTCCATCACTATCAGTCGTTTGATATCATCCACCGACTCCGCTTCCTCCGCCTTCAACCATCGTAGGAATTTCCGTTCCATATCCCTGGCGGTCTCGGCGTAAGTCTTTCCCGACGCTCTTGTACACTCTCTGAACCGCTTCCGGTACATCTCCGGAGTCAGCCGGAATAAGTGGAGAACCGCATTCTTAATCTCGTCATAACTAGTACACTCCTCTAGGTCCAGAATGTTATAGGCTTCCTGGGCCTCACCAGTCAACCTGCCCTGGACCAGAGCAGCCCAATCATCTTCCGGCCACTCCTTCAGAGTTGCTATCCGTTCAAAGTGTTCGATGAACGCCTCAGCTTCTTGTGGTTCGAACGTAGGTAAGTCACGTTCCCTTACCTTGAGGTCACCCCGCCGTGCAGGTAGTGAGGGCAGACCACGTTCAACGCGACGCAATTCGACTTCTTTCTTTGCCCTTATCTCCTCCAGTCGCAGTTGTCTCTCTCCTTCTTCCCGCTGCAGCCGAGCTTCTCGCTCCTCTCGCTGCAGCTCAGCCGCACGTTCCTCTCGCTGCAGCTCAGCCGCACGTTCCTCTCGCTGCATTTGCGCTTCTCTCTCCTCTCGTCGCAGCTGGGCTTCCAGTTGCATCTTCATTATTTCCAGTTGCAGGCTTCTCTTACTACAGCTGGACCTTCCACTGCTCCCATGTTCACTGTGAATTCTCTCCACACTGGTAGGCGCTTGGGGTGGCCCTAGTCGGGACGGTTCACCTTGTGACGGCTCTCCTCGGGACGGCTCCTCTTGAGATGGCTCCTCTCTCGTCGCCTCCTCTCGAGCTGTGAGCTGTGCCATGATCTCTATCCTTCGCTCTGCTACCTTAGTCGTCCTCAACCTGATCCCAAAGTGGTTTGCCACTTGTTGGAGCTGGGCCTTGGTACACTCTTCCAAAATTCTCTCGTCCCTTGTGTCAATAAATTTCTTTACTTTGTCCTCCTCCATCTCTATATCACTGAGCATACACGACAGCACAGACAAGTTAGTAGGCACTAATTTCACCGTTTCAGTCCCTTAGCCGGTTGAGTAACAGTACCACCGAATTCACTGGCCACACTGTATTAGTACCCTGGCAACACTTGTCTTGAAATTTGGTCCACACTGTAGCTTGATCCACGCTTCCTGGCGAAGTTCCCAGTTCTTGGCTACTGGGGTTCGAATCCTGGCAAGGTCGCCAGTTCTCCTGTCACGTGGGGGTGGGTGGTCCGGGGCTCTGCTAACACTTAACTGCTAGGGGCTCAAAAGGCCCAAATACTCAGCCCCTTCGACTCCCGGGATTCACCGGAGTCTCCTTGGTCACACAAGATAGGACCAACAATGCCCACCTCCGCAGGTCTTTGCTTCCACCGCAAAAGGGGGTGCCACTGATTCACCCTGGAAGCCCTTCAGTCAAACACGGGGAAACTGCTGTTAACAGTTCCGGCCTAGACCCGTGGGGGAGTGAAGGAAGACTCAGGCTTACCTTATAACCATAACCTCCCTGAGCCTTGCCTGCCAGACAAAAAAAGGTTGCAGGAACTCCTTTCCCGCCTGTCTTCTCTATCTTCCTCTTAGCAAGGTCGCCAGCTGGGTTATTATATCTGCACCCCAGCAATGCAGTTCAGTGGGTGTATTATATATTGTTTGTAGCCAGAAATGTATGCTCATAGAGAAATATCATAAATGGAGGCACACTCAAACACAGTAATAAAATGTGTGGATTTACTGATGCAAATTACATGAACACACACACACAATCACAAGTAATACATGAATATGGAATATGGATAATGAGTCTGGAGATTGTCAGCCTCTTCTTCCACGACCTCCAACACTCCTTCAACTGGGCAGGAAGACAGGAGTCTCACACTCTCACAGGAGGGCCTCTTCACCACGTCGGCACCTCTTCTTCACTGTCCTGCCATCCATACACACTGTCCTCTCTGACAGTCCTGGACACAAGCTGCTTTGCAGCCTATTCTACTATTAAAGTAATAAAGTCTTGCTGCCACATACACAAGTAAATATTGTGGCCTAACTAGCCTACTCATACAAGGGGTAATGGGAGGGAAAATGATCTACCTTACACTCCTGGCTCACGACGCCTGTCCCTCGATGGTGTGAGGTTCCCACGCTTCCTTGGGTCGATCCTTGACGATCCAGGACGTTCCACAGGTCCTCAGGTGTCGTGAAGCCTTCGCGTCGTCGCCGTTCCAATCCCTGAGATTCAGCTGCCCCAATCCTGGTTCATCGATGGGCGCTGAGCTAATCACTATTTTTCCCTACACTCGCCTCTCCCACAAGGCGTTGCTCCTTGTCCTAGGCACGGTGTCGTCCTTCCAAGATTCTCAGTGGACGTGACCCCAGTCACAGCTAGGCCTGCCCGCCCACCTTCCAGACCTCAACGTCCAGCCAGCGGCGCCGCCCAGCGTCGTCGCCGACTATTTTCCAAGTTTGGCACTTCTCTGCTCACTGAACTTGGTTCCTCTGTTGCTTCCCAGAAGCGCAGGGTCTCCAATAACTATGATGGGCTGCGATGGCCAGCTCAATCCACTGAACAAGGCTTGCAGAGCCTCCAATCCTTGAGAGCAGACCGAGGCGCGTCCTGTCGCTTCCAAGGTCAGAACCACTCTGACGTTGGCGCCGCCCGGGGCACTCGGTGACGTCATGGCGGGCCCTGATTGGTCGCCCGCGACCTACGTCGGCCAATCCGCGATCGGCTTGTGTCCCTTCCAAAAGGTCATATCTGCCGTAGGGGATACTGTTTCATTTTATATCAGGGCGCCATTTTCCCTTTATTTACAACTTATAATGTAATTTCCTTCCCTTTACTGGCAGCTGGTCTGGTCGCCACATATATCATTAGACTCCCTGAACCTCAGAGAATCAGTAGGGAGAGCTGATATGACTCTTTAAGCCGGCAAACGAAAGTAACAGGAGAGGGCACCGTAACAATATATATACATATATATACATATATATATATATATATATATATATATATATATATATATATATATATATATATATATATATATATATATATATATATATATATATATATATATTTTAGTATATTTTGGTAGCAGTCTTTCCTGTAGACATATATTATTAAATATGACCGAAAAAGTAAGATTAATAATTCTAACACGAATTTTCTCAATCTTTCGTACATTATGCTTCACTGTTGGAGGTAAATCAAAAATCACTTCTCCAAAATTCATTTTTATTTCTAGTCTGACGCGACACGGGCGCGTTTCGTAAAACTTATTACATTTTCAAAGACTTCATAAATACACAACTGATTAGAACTTACGTCTCTCTGATATTATATCTACATTTGAGTGAGGTGGGAAGGGTGATGTGGCATTAACACAAGACAGAACAGGAGGGGATATTAATAGGGTATTAAAAGTATCAACACAAGACAGAACAGAAACAATGGGTATTGAATAGAAGTGTTTGTAGAAAGCCTATTGGTCCATATTTCTTGATGCTTCTATATTGGAGCGGAGTCTTGAGGTGGGTAGAATATAGTTGTGCAATAATTGGCTGTTGATTGCTGGTGTTGACTTCTTGATGTGTAGTGCCTCGCAAACGTCAAGCCGCCTGCTATCGCTGTATCTATCGATGATTTCTGTGTTGTTTACTAGGATTTCTTTGGCGATGGTTTGGTTATGGGAAGAGATTATATGTTCCTTAATGGAGCCCTGTTGCTTATGCATCGTTAAACGCCTAGAAAGAGATGTTGTTGTCTTGCCTATATACGGGTTTTTTTGGAGCTTACAGTCCCCAAGTGGGCATTTGAAGGCATAGACGACGTTAGTCTCTTTTAAAGCGTTCTGTTTTGTGTCTGGAGAGTTTCTCATGAGTAGGCTGGCCGTTTTTCTGGTTTTATAGTAAATCGTCAGTTGTATCCTCTGATTTTTGTCTGTAGGGATAACGTTTCTATTAACAATATCTTTCAGGACCCTTTCCTCCGTTTTATGAGCTGTGGAAAAGAAGTTCCTGTAAAATAGTCTAATAGGGGGTATAGGTGTTGTGTTAGTTGTCTCTTCAGAGGTTGCATGGCTTTTCACTTTCCTTCTTATGATGTCTTCGATGAAACCATTGGAGATGAAACCAATCATTTCTAACACGAGAAAATTCGTGTTAGAATTATTAATCTTACTTTTTCGGTCATATTTAATAATATATATATATATATATATATATATATATATATATATATATATATATATATATATATATATATATATATATATATATATATATGTAATCGATATAATGTAATAATGTGACGATATATATATATATATATATATATATATGTAATCGATATAATGTAATAATGTGACGATATATATATATATATATATATATATATATATATATATATATATATATATATATATATATATGTAATCGATATAATGTAATAATGTGATGATAATCTCTTTCAAGAGAGATTGAGCCTGCTCTTCCCTACCTAAAGTTACGTCCAGTTTACACGTATAAGATGATACATTCAAGATACGTCACTGGTAGAACAAAACGTTTTGACCAGGAGGCAAAACGTACCCTAACCCCCCAACTCCACACACCCTCCACGCCAGCTCGTCGTCAACCAGCCAACTACCCGTCCCAGCCTGCCTGCTCCTGATTGGTGACTCGCCGACCGCACACCTGCACCCTGCACCTCAGGGCCATCTACCTGAGTCGACGTCTGAGCCTAGACCAGCCATCAAATTCAGAATATTCTTTGTGCTCTTAGAGTTGACATCTCTCTCTGGCATACTAAACTCTCTGGCTTTTGTATACTAAGGGAGATTTCATCCATAGCCAATATTCTCAGCACCATTTCACCATTATACTATTTAATCTATTGTGTTTTTGCATTTATCTGTGTTATTTAATTGCACTATTCCTTTACCCAAGATTTGTCTTTATTTTCATTTATGTTTAAAGTAAATATATTAAAGTTTCATTGTTCATACTTTGTGTTTTACGTGTTCCTTCCTCTCACTTACCACAGACAACAGGCAAGCAG
The DNA here is from genome assembly GCF_040958095.1 of Procambarus clarkii. Lineage (NCBI taxonomy): Eukaryota > Metazoa > Arthropoda > Malacostraca > Decapoda > Cambaridae > Procambarus > Procambarus clarkii. The sequence goes on along the minus strand of NC_091188.1, from coordinate 31,881,524 downwards.
TCTATCTTTTTTTTTTTTTGTAAGTGTGACCAGGCATTGATACCTGCAATTGGAGGACTGCCGAACATCTATACTCCAACACTTTCCCGTCACATTTAATGGGGGCTTGTCCACGAAGCTTCACTCAGGTACTAGTACCATAACGTCAATTTGTGGTAAGCGTACTTCACTTTGCTAACGTTGCTTTTCAATATTATCATTAATTATCATATTTATATGGTGCTGTGTGTATTGTGCATTCCGAGAGTAGCATATGGTGAGTGTGGGACAACTTTGGATTACATGGTGACTGGAGACCTCAGTCATTCTCTTAATTTGTCATCTGTCCCTCTGTGTTATTACACGTGTTTACCACCTTTTGTCGCTAGGATATTTCTCACATTATCGGCAGATCATCATTGTGGTACCCTGGTACTTTGGTTTGTCTTTTGTCAAAGCAACCTATCTTCTGCAATCCGACCAAAGGAGGATAAGAGGGCCATAGTTCCCCTAGCACGGACTACGTTGCTGAGTTGGGACCTCAGCAGCAGTTCTCGTCGCCAGTTGACACTCGCACCCCTACACGTCGGTCAGAGATGATGATATTTACTTAGGTAGGGAATTAGTTTTCTTTTTACAGAGCACAAAGTTCGCTAATTCTGTAAGTATCATATTCATTTAGTGGGAAACCCTTGCTTATGTCCTATAGAGACTCGGCAAGGTATGCCTACATTCTTGGACTACCTAATTCACTTTTTGAGCAATTAAATGTTTCATTTGTTTTAGAAACTCAGTTTCACTTATTTAGTAGGATTTTCTTGCCCATATTCTCTTACATTGAGTACCGTGTACAAGATTTCCTGCGACTTTGATTGACTAATCATTTACCATCCTAAAATTAACGTTAATTGTTAAAGATTAAAATTCCACAGGATAGTTACCAGTTGCCACGTTATCCTGTTTCTGACATTTACCATATCACAACTATATTCGTTGTACATTTATTTGCTATCTTTCACCATGTTTCGTCTCCAAGCTTTTCGTAACGATCCAGCAGGTGAAATAGGGACCTTATGTCGTGCCAAGAGGACTGAATTACAAACTCTTGCACACATCAACTAGATGTTCCCCATGGAGCCAACAAAAATGAATTGCATAACTTAATTATGGATCACCTCTTAGATGAAAAGACAATTGACTCTGAAACTCACGAAACTTTTTCTATTGCAGATAAACATGATTTGGCAACTATGAAACTCAAAATAGAACTTGCAAAACTTGAGAGGGAGCAACAGCAAGCAGCTCTCCAAAAGAGGAAAGAAGAAGCTGCAATGAGGAAAGAAGAAGATGCAATAAGGAAAGAAGAGCAGGAAAGGGAAGCTGCAATCAGGAAAGAAGAACAAGAATGAGAGGCGGCCCTAAAAGAACGAGAGGTGGCCCTCAAAGAACGTGAGACTACAACACTCCGTGAGCGTGAGCAAGTACAGCTTGAAGCAAAACAACGCCACAAGGAAATACAACGCGAGAATGACAAACAGCAAGCGGCTATGGCTATAGAATGTCGTCAACAAGAACTCACGTGGGAAACTACACACCTCACTCAACGCCAGCAAGCTACCGCTAGTCTTCCCATCAGTTTTAAAATCTCCCATGCACGTAAGTTAATGCCACCGTTCGTTGAGACAGAGATTGATGTCTTTTTTACCACCTTTGAGACCCTAGCTAATAAACTTAGCTGGCCTGCTGATCAATGGTCTACCCTACTCAGAGCGCATCTTACAGGTAGAGCTGCAGTTACTCTCAGTACCTTAGCGTCTGAGAATGACTACCAGACCCTGAAGCAAGCAGTTTTGGACGCCTACCTTCTCTCCGCCGAAAGCTACATACGAAAATTCCGTGATCATCTTAAGGCAAGTACCACCACCTTTCTAGAATTTGTCAATACAAAGAAAAGAAATTTCATGAAATGGCTGGAAGCAGCACATGTCTCAACATTTGCAGAACTCATCAACCTCATGCTAGTTGAGGAATTCTTGAGACGTGTTCCCCCTTCCGTCTGTTTATATCTAGCAGATAAAGAAGAAACTGACTACATCAAATGTGCGAAGTCTGCTGACACCTACAGCCTCATCCACCGGCTGACACCATCATCACCTCCCAGTAAGAAGTCTTGGTACAGTTACGATAAAGTAAGTACAGATGAAGCGAGCTCACAATTGTATTGTAAGTATTGCAAACTCTATGGACATACCATAGATAGATGTGTGAAGTCTCAATACAAGAGCAATGAATCTACTAAACCCAAACAGACTCCTCCTAAGTCCGGTAAGCCTGTGATGAATGTTGGTGTTCCTGTTAATGATCTTTCTCTCTTTAGTAAACACCTGTATCCTGGAACTGTCTCTACCAACGGTACAGATTCGGAGGGACGTTTCAAATTGAAGATCTTGAGGGACACAGCGGCTCTTCAGTCCATTATATTGAAATCGGGTGTGCCTAACGTCGCCTACACTGGGGAAACCGTCCTTATCACTGACCTCACTGCTACCACTCCATATCCACTCGCCAGAGTCCACGTTGATTGTCCCTTCGTGAAGTCCAAGTCGCAATCAGGGAAAAGCCTTTTCCCGTGCCTGGAGTGCAACTTCTCCTGCGCAACGACTTGGCAGAAGATCTGCAACCGTCCAACCTCATTATCACGGACTTCAGGTGTGTACTTCTGTAATGGATAATCCCATCTTTGAATATGTTACAGCAGAGGTCCAAGAAAGTGATCAAGTTTCTCCTCTGGTTTTGGTAACCACCCGTGCACAAGCTGCACGACCGCAACCAGCTGACTCTACTGCACCCGCTATCCTTCAAGACCCTCAGAATCTACCTCCAAATCTTACCAGTTTGGAGTTCCGTAAGTTACAGAGGGAAGATTAATCATTAACACCATTATTCTTCCAGGCTGAGACTCAACCTGACAGTATCCCTGGGTTCTTCCTAGAGAATAAGTTGCTCTACCGCAGATACAGACCCAGCAAGATGAAGGAGGACGACGATTGGGCCAATGTCGAACAACTAGTGATTCCCACCAGCCTACGGCCCGATATTCTACACCTGGCCCACGGAGCTCTTTCTCACTATGGTTTCAACATAACCTACCACGGAATTAGACAAGATTACTACTGGCCAGGTATGGTAAAAGACGTTAAAAAGTACGTACAACAGTGTCATACATGTCAAAAGGCAGGTAAACCTAACATCTCTATTCCCCAGGCTCCATTAACTCCTATCCAGGTGCCTGCGGAACCTTTCTACAGACTCATCATAGACTGTGTTGGTCCTTTACCCCGGACCAGTTCTGGCAACGCCTATATATTAACTATCATGTGTCCTACCACCAGATTCACCATAGCAGTTCCAGTAAAGAACATTACGGCTGCTACTGTGGTGAAACACCTATTGAAGATCTTCACCCAGTATGGATTTAACGAGAGGTTCAAAGTGACTGTGGCACCAACTTCACCAGTGATCTCTTCAAGAAGACACTGGAGGAGTTCAACATCACACCGGTTTTGTCCAGCGCCTATCATCCTACCTCACAGGGTTCACTTGAACGTAGTCATCAGACTATTAAAGCACTCCTAAAGAAATTCTGCAATGACACCTTGAAGGACTGGGATAAACAACTTGATCTCATTATGTGCATTTTCAGAAGTCTCCCCAATGAGTCTCTAGGAGTATCTCCTTATGAGATGCTCTACGGACGTAAGTGCCGTACTCCTCTCAAAGCTTTCAAAGACTCTCTACATAATGCCACCTTCAGTGACCCTCTGAATGTGCCCCAGTTTCTTCAAAACTTAAAACACATTCTAGAGAGAGTACGTAAATTTGCTAATGACAATCTATTGAAAGCCCAGGAGAGGATGAAGACTCATTTTGAACAAAGCAGCAAATTAAGGAAATTTAAACCAGGAGGCTTCGTATTGGCATATTTTCCTATACCAGGTTCTCCATTGCAAAACAAGTTTTCAGGACCCTAACGTATCAAGGAGTACAGGAACAACCACAACTACGTTCTTGAGACTCCAGATAGGTGGCAGAAGACCCAGTTGTGCCACGTCAACCTCCTGAAGCAGTATCAAGGTCTTCCCCCCACTGTGTTGGTATCAGTCTCCACATTTAAAGGTCCATACCTCCACAGTGAAACCTTCCCTGCTTCTCCCGAAAGCACTAACACTGAGTCGGTGCTTTCCAAATCGGAAACCCTACCTGATCTTCATCCCAATTTACAGGACTATAATAGTACTCCTTTGCCATGTTCTAATCCCATTCTCGCCTCGCCAGATATCACGAAGCCTTTCATCCTCCATGTCGACGCCAGTGGAACCGGCATCGGGGGTGACCTGATGCAACAACGAGACGAGGAGATTCTACCTGTTAGCTACAAGGAACTACAGCATGATCGAAAGGGAGCTACTCATCGTCCTGAACTTGCAGCACTTCGAGCCATACCTGCAAGATGCTCGGTCTACCACCATCTACTCGGACCACAATCCCCTACGCTTCATGCAGCAAGCCCAATTCAACAATCAACGGCTTCTACGATGGGATTTATATCTGCAGAATTTCAACCTGGAGATCTCTACATCAAGAGTTCTGACAACATCATAGCAGACGCCCTCTCCAGAGTCTATGAGGTAGAGGAAGTTCCACCTACCACTCTTCCACCTGAAGACGTAACTTCACCCAGAACCGCAGGCTTCGGGGGAGAGTTGTGATGATAATCTCTTTCAAGAGAGATTGAGCCTGCTCTTCCCTACCTAAAGTTACGTCCAGTTAACAAGTATAAGATGCTACATTCAAGATATGTCACCGGTAGCACAAAACGTTTTGACCAGGAGGCAAAACGTACCCTAACCCCCCAACTCCACACACAACCTTCACGCCGGCTCGTCGTCAACCAGCCAACTACCCGTCCCAGCCTGCCTGCTCCTGACTGGTGACTCGCCGACCGCACACCTGCACCCTGCACCTCAGCGCCATCTACCTGAGTCGACGTCTGAGCCTGGACCAGCCATCAACTTCAGAATATTCTTTGTGCTCTTAGAGTTGACATCTCTCTCTGGCATACTAAACTCTCTGGCTTTTGTATACTAAGGGAGGTTTCAGCCATAGCCAATATTCTCAGCACCATTTCGCCATTATACTATTTAATCTATTGTGTTTTTTCATTTATCTGTGTTATTTAATTGCACTATTCCTTTACCCAAGTTTTGTCTTTATTTTCATTTATGTTTAAAGTAAATATATTAAAGTTTCATTGTTCATACTTTGTGTTTTACGTGTTCCTTCCTCTCACTTACCACAGACAACAGGCAAGCAGTCTATCTTTTTTTTTTGTAAGTGTGACCAGGCATTCACACTTGCCATTGGAGGACTGCCGAACATCTATACTCCAACACTTTCCCGTCACATTTAATGGGGGCTTGTCCACGGAGCTTCACTCAGGTACTAGTACCAGAACGTCAATTTGTGGTAAGCGTACTTCACTTTGCTAACGTTGCTTTTCAATATTATGATTAATTCTCATATTTATATGGTGCTGTGTGTATTGTGCATTCTGAGAGTAGCATATGGTGAGTGTGGGACAACTTTGGATTACATAGTGACTGGAGACCTCAGTCATTCTCTGGATTTGTCATCTCTCCCTCTGTGTTATTACTCGTGTTTACCACCTTTTGTCGCTAGGATATTTCTCACATTATCGGCAGATCATCATTGTGGTACTCTGGTACTTTGGTTTGTCTTTGGGTCAAAGCACCCTATCTTCTGCAATCCGACCGAAGGAGGATAAGAGGGCCATAGTTCCTCTAGCACGGACTACGTTGCTGAGTTGGGACCTCAGCAGCAGTTCTCGTCACCAGTTGACACTCGCACCCCTACACGTCGGTCAGAGATGATGATATTTACTTAGGTAGGGAATTAGTTTTCTTTTTACAGAGCACAAAGTTCGCTAATTCTGTAAGTATCATATTCATTTAGTGGGAAACCCTTGCTTATGTCCTTTAGAGACTCGGCAAGGTATGCCTACATTCTTGGACTACCTAATTCACTTTTGGAGCAATTAAATGTTTCATTTGTGTTAGAAACTCAGTTTCACTTATTTAGTAGGATTTTCTTGCCCTTATTCTCTTACATTGAGTACCGTGTACAAGATTTCCTGCGACTTTGATTGACTAATCATTTACCATCCTAAAATTAACGTTAATTGTTAAAGATTAAAATTCCACAGGATAGTTACCAGTTGCCACGTTATCCTGTTTCTGACATTTACCATATCACAACTATATTCGTTGTACATTTATTTGCTATCTTTCACCATGTTTCATCTCCAAGCTTTTCGTAACGATCCAGCAGGTGAAATAAGTACCTTATGTCGTGCCAAGAGGACTGAATTACAAACTCTTGCACACGAGTATCAACTAGATGTTCCCCATGGAGCCAACAAAAATGAATTGCATAACTTAATTATGGATCACCTCTTAGATGAAGAGACAATTGACTCTGAAACTCACGAAACTTATTCTATTGCAGATAAACATGATTTGGCAACTATGAAACTCAAAATAGAACTTGCAAAACTTGAGAGGGAGCAACAGCAAGCAGCTCTCCAAAAGAGGAAAGAAGAAGCTGCAATGAGGAAAGAAGAAGCTGCAATAAGGAAAGAAGAGCAGGAAACTGAAGCTGCAATCAGGAAAGGGAAGCTGCAATCAGGAAAGAACAAGAATGAGAGGCGGCCCTAAAAGAACGAGAGGTGGCCCTCAAGGAACGTGAGACTACAATACTCCGTGAGCGTGAGCAAGTACAGCTTGAAGCAAAACAATGCCACAAGGAAATACAACGCGAGCATGACAAACAGCAAGCGGCTATGGCTATAGAATGTCGTCAACAAGAACTCACGTGGGAAACTACACACCTCACTCAACGCCAGCACGCTACCGCTAGTCTTTCCATAAGTGTTAATGTCTCCCATGCACGTAAGTTAATGCCACCGTTCGTTGAGACAGAGATTGATGCCTTTTTTACCACCTTTGAGACCCTAGCTAATAAATTTAGCTGGCCTGCTGATCAATGGTCTACCTTTCTCAGAGTGCATCTTACAGGTAGAGCTGCAGTTACTCTCAGTACCTTAGCGTCTGAGAATGACTACCAGACCCTGAAGCAAGCAGTTTTGGACGCCTACCTTCTCTCCACCGAAAGCTACATACGATAATTCCGTGATCATCTTAAGGCAAGTACCACCACCTTTCTAGGATTTGCCAATACAAAGAAAAGATATTTCATGAAATGGCTGGAAGCAGCACATGTCTCTACATTTGCAGAACTCATCAACCTCATGCTAGTTGAGGAATTCTTGAGACGTGTTCCCCCTTCCGTCTGTTTATATCTAGCAGATAAAGAAGAAACTGACTACATCAAATGTGCGAAGTCTGCTGACACCTACAGCCTCATCCACCGGCTGACACCATCATCACCTCCCAGTAAGAAGTCTTGGTACAGTTACGATATAGTAAGTACAGATGAAGCGAGCTCACAATTGTATTGTAAGTATTGCAAACTATATGGACATACCATAGATAGATGTGTGAATGCTCAATACAAGAGCAATGAATCTACTAAACCCAAACAGACTCCTCCTAAGTCCGGTAAGCCTGTGATGAATGCTGGTGTTCCTGTTAATGATCTTTCTCTCTTCAGTAAACACCTGTATCCTGGAACTGCCTCTACCAACGGTACAGATTCGGAGGGACGTTTCAAATTGAAGATCTTGAGGGACACAGCGGCTCTTCAGTCCATTATATTGAAATCGGGTGTGCCTAACGTCGCCTACACCGGGGAAACCGTCCTTATCACTGACCTCACTGCTACCACTCCACATCCACTCGCCAGAGTCCACCTTGATTGTCCCTTCGTGAAGTCCAAGTCGCAATCAGGGAAAAGCCTTTTCCCGTGCCTGGAGTGCAACTTCTCCTGGGCAACGACTTGGCAGAAGATCTGCAACCGTCCAACCTCATCATCACGGACTTCAGGTGAGTACTTCTGTAATGGATAATCCCATCTTTGAATATGTTACAGCAGAGGTCCAAGAAAGTGATCAAGTTTCTCCTCTGGTTTTGCTGACCACCCGTGCACAAGCTGCACGACCGCAACCAGCTGACTCTACTGCTACCGCTATCCTTCAAGACCCTCAGAATCTACCTCCAAATCTTACCAGTTTGGAGTTCCGTAAGTTACAGAGGGAAGATTAATCATTAACACCATTATTCTTCTAGGCTGAGACTCAACCTGACAGTATCCCTGGGTTCTTCCTAGAGAATGAGTTGCTCTACCGCAGATACAGACCCAGCAAGCTGAAGGAGGACGACGATTGGGCCAATGTCGAACAACTAGTGATTCCCACCAGCCTACGGCGCGATATTCTACACCTGGCCCACGGAGCTCTTTCTCACTATGGTTTCAACATAACCTACCACGGAATTAGACAAGATTACTACTGGCCAGGTACGGTAAAAGACGTTAAAAAGTACGTACAACAGTGACATACATGTCAAAAGGCAGGTAAACCTAACATCTCTATTCCCCAGGCTCCATTAACTTCTATCCAGGTGCCTGCGGAACCTTTCCACAGACTCATCATAGACTGTGTTGGTCCTTTACCCCGGACCAGTTCTGGCAACGCCTATATATTAACTATCATGTGTCCTACCACCAGATTCACCATAGCAGTTCCAGTAAAGAACATTACGGCTGCTACTGTGGTGAAACACCTATTGAAGATCTTCACCCAGTATGGATTTAACGAGAGGTTCAAAGTGACTGTGGCACCAACTTCACCAGTGATCTCTTCAAGAAGACACTGGAGGAGTTCAACATCACATCGGTTTTGTCCAGCCCCTATCATCCTGCCTCACAGGGTTCTCTTGAACGTAGTCATCAGACTATTAAAGCACTCCTAAAGAAATTCTGCAATGCCACCTTGAAAGACTGGGATAAACAACTTGATCTCATTATGTGCATTTTCAGAAGTCTCCCCAATGAGTCTCTAGGAGTATCTCCTTATGAGATGCTCTACGGACGTAAGTGCCGTACTCCTCTCAAAGCTTTGAAAGACTCTCTACATAATGCCACCTTCAGTGACCCTCTGAATGTGCCCCAGTTTCTTCAAAACATAAAACACATTCTAGAGAGAGTACGTAAATTTGCTAATGACAATCTATTGAAAGCCCAGGAGAGGATGAAGACTCATTTTGAACAAAGCAGCAAATTAAGGAAATTTAAACCAGGAGGCTTCGTATTGGCATATTTTCCTATCCCAGGTTCTCCATTGCAAAACAAGTTTTCAGGACCCTAACGTATCAAGGAGTGCAGGAACAACCACAACTACGTTCTTGAGACTCCAGATAGGCGGCAGAAGACCCAGTTGTGCCACGTCAACCTCCTGAAGCAGTATCAAGGTCTTCCCCCCACTGTGTTGGTATCAGTCTCCACATTTAAAGGTCCATACCTCCACAGTGAAACCTTCCCTGCTTCTCCCGAAAGCACTAACACTGAGTCGGTGCTTTCCAAATCGGAAACCCTACCTGATCTTCATCCCAAATTACAGGACTATAATAGTACTCCTTTGCCATGTTCTTATCCCATTCTCGTCTCGCCAGATATCACGAAGCCTTTCATCCTCAATGTCGACGCCAGTGGAACCGGCATCGGGGGTGACCTGAGGCAACAACGAGACGAGGAGATTCTACCTGTTAGCTACAAGGAACTACAGCATGATCGAAAGGGAGCTACTCATCGTCCTGAACTTGCAGCACTTCGAGCCATACCTGCAAGATGCTCGGTCTACCACCATCTACTCGGACCACAATCCCCTACGCTTCATGCAGCAAGCCTAATTCAACAATCAACGGCTTCTACGATGGGATTTATATCTGCAGAATTTCAACCTGGAGATCTCTACATCAAGAGTTCTGGCAACATCATAGCAGACGCCCTCTCCAGAGTCTATGAGGTAGAGGAAGTTCCACCTACCACTCTACCACATGAAGACGCAACTTCACCCAGAACCGCAGGCTTCGGGGGAGAGTTGTGACGATAATCTCTTTCAAGAGAGATTGAGCCTGTCATTCCCTACCTAAAGTTACGTCCAGTTTACAAGTATAAGATGCTACATTCAAGATATGTCACCGGTAGCACAAAACGTTTTGACCAGGAGGCAAAACGTACCCTAACCCCCCAACTCCACACACCCTCCACGCCGGCTCGTCGTTAACCAGCCAACTACCCGTCCCTGCCTGCCTGCTCCTGATTGGTGACTCGCCGACCGCACACCTGCACCCTGCACCTCAGCGCCATCTACCTGAGTCGACGTCTGAGCCTGGACCAGCCATCAACTTCAGAATATTCTTTGTGCTCTTAGAGTTGACATCTCTCTCTGGCATACTAAACTCTCTGGCTTTTGTATACTAAGGGAGGTTTCAGCCATAGCCAATATTCTCAGCACCATTTCACCATTATACTATTTAACCTATTGTGTTTTCGCATTTATCTGTGTTATTTAATTGCACTATTCCTTTACCCAAGATTTGTCTTTATTTTCATTTATGTTTAAAGTAAATATATTAAAGTTTCATTGTTTATACTTTGTGTTTTACGTGTTCCTTCCTCTCACTTACCACAGACAACAAGCAAGCAGTCTATCTTTTTTTTTTGTAAGTGTGACCAGGCATTCACACCTGCCGTTGGAGGACTGCCGAACATCTATTCTCCAACACTTTCCCGTCACATTTAATGGGGGCTTGTCCACGGAGCTTCACTCAGGTACTAGTACCAGAACGTCAATTTGTGGTAAGCGTACTTCACATTGCTGACGTTGCTTTTCAATATTATCATTAATCCTCATATTTATATGGTGCTGTGTGTATTGTGCATTCCGAGAGTAGCATATGGTGAGTGTGGGACAACTTTGGATTACGAGGTGACTGGAGACAGTCATTCTCTTAATTTGTCATCTCTCCTTCAGTGTTATTACTCGTGTTTACCACCTTTTGTCGCTAGGATATTTCTCACATTATCGGCAGATCATCATTGTGGTACCCTGGTACTTTGGTTTGTCTTTGGGTCAAAGCACCCTATCTTCTGCAATCCAACCGAAGGAGGATAAGAGGGCCATAGTTTCTCTAGCACGGACTACGTTGCTGAGTTGGGACCTCAGCAGCAGTTCTCGTCACCAGTTGACACTCGCACCCCTACACGTCGGTCAGAGATGATGATAATTACTTAGGTAGGGAATTAGATTTCTTTTTACAGAGCACAAAGTTCGCTAATTCTGTAAGTATCATATTCATTTAGTGGGAAACCCTTGCTTCTGTCCTATAGAGACTCGGCAAGGTATGCCTACATTCTTGGACTACCTAATTCACTTTTGGAGCAATTAAATGTTTCATTTGTTTTAGAAACTCAGTTTCACTTATTTAGTAGGATTTTCTTGCCCTTATTCTCTTACATTGAGTACCGTGTACAAGATTTCCTGCGACTTTGATTGACTAATCATTTACCATCCTAAAATTAACGTTAATTGTTAAAGATTAAAATTCCACAGGATAGTTACCAGTTGCCACGTTATCCTGTTTCTGACATTTACCATATCACAACTATATTCGTTGTACATTTATTTGCTATCTTTCACCATGTTTCGTCTCCAAGCTTTTCGTAACGATCCAGCAGGTGAAATAGGGACCTTAAGTCGTGCCAAGAGGACTGAATTACAAACTCTTGCACACGAGTATCAACTAGATGTTCCCCATGGAGCCAACAAAAATGAATTGCATAACTTAATTATGGATCACCTCTTAGATGAAGAGACAATTGACTCTAAAACTCACGAAACTTATTCTATTGCAGATAAACATGATTTGGCAACTATGAAACTCAAAATAGAACTTGCAAAACTTGAGAGGGAGCAACAGCAAGCAGCTCTCCAAAAGAGGAAAGAAGAAGCTGCAATGAGGAAAGAAGAAGCTGCAATAAGGAAAGAAGAGCAGGAAAGGGAAGCTGCAATCAGGAAAGGGAAGCTGCAATCAGGAAAGAAGAACAAGAATGAGAGGCGGCCCTAAAAGAACGAGAGGAAGCCCTCAAAGAACGTGAGACTACAATACTCCGTGAGCGTGAGCAAGTACAGCTTGAAGCAAAACAATGCCACAAGGAAATACAACGCGAGCATGACAAACAGCAAGCAGCTATGGCTATAGAATGTCGTCAACAAGAACAAACGTGGGAAACTACACACCTCACTCAACGCCAGCAAGCTACCGCTAGTCTTCCCATAAGTTTTAATGTCTCCCATGCACGTAAGTTAATGCCACCGTTCGTTGAGACAGAGATTGATGTCTTTTTTACCACCTTTGAGACCCTAGCTAATAAACTTAGCTGGCCTGCTGATCAATGGTCTACCCTTCTCAGAGCGCATCTTACAGGTAGAGCTGCAGTTACTCTCAGTACCTTAACGTCTAAGAATGACTACCAGACCCTGAAGCAAGCAGTTTTGGACGCCTACCTTCTCTCCACCGAAAGCTACATACGAAAATTCCGTGATCATCTTAAGGCAAGTACCACCACCTTTCTAGAATTTGCCAATACAAAGACAAGATAATTCATGAAATGGCTGGAAGCAGCACATGTCTCTACATTTGCAGAACTCATCAACCTCAGGCTAGTTGATGAATTCTTGAGACGTGTTCCCCCTTCCGTCTGTTTATATCTAGCAAATAAAGAAGAAACTGACTACATCAAATGTGCGAAGTCTGCTGACACCTACAGCCTCATCCACCGGCTGACACCATCATCACTTCCCAGTAAGAAGTTTTGGTACAGTTACGATAAAGTAAGTACAGATGAAGCGAGCTCACAATTGTATTGTAAGTATTGCAAACTCTATGGACATACCATAGATAGATGTGAGAAGGCTCAATACAAGAGCAATGAATCTACTAAACCCAAACAGACTCCTCCTAAGTCCGGTAAGCCGTGATGAATGTTGGTGTTCCTGTTAATGATCTTTCTCTCTTCAGTAAACACCTGTATCCTGGAACTGTCTCTACCAACGGTACAGATTCGGAGGGACGTTTCAAATTGAAGATCTTGAGGGACACAGCGGCTCTTCGGTCCATTATATTGAAATCGGGTGTGCCTAACGTCGCCTACACCGGGGAAACCGTCCTTATCACTGACCTCACTGCTACCACTCCATATCCACTCGCCAGAGTCCACCTTGATTGTCCCTTCATGAAGTCCAAGTCGCAATCAGGGAAAAGCCTTTTCCCGTGCCTGGAGTGCAACTTCTCCTGGGCAACGACTTGGCAGAAGACCTGCAACCGTCCAACCTCATCATCACGGACTTCAGGTGTGTACTTCTGTAATGGATAATCCCGTCTTTGAATATGTTACAGCAGAGGTCCAAGAAAGTGATCAAGTTTCTCCTCTGGTTTTGGTGACCACCCGTGCACAAGCTGCACGACCGCAACCAGCTGACTCTACTGCTACCGCTATCCTTCAAGACCCTCAGAATCTACCTCCAAATCTTACCAGTTTGGAGTTCCGTAAGTTACAGAGGGAAGATTAATCATTAATACCATTATTCTTCCAGGCTGAGACTCAACCTGACAGTATCCCTGGGTTCTTCCTAGAGAATGAGTTGCTCTACCGCAGATACAGACCCAGCAAGCTGAAGGAGGACGACGATTGGGCCAATGTCGAACAACTAGTGATTCCCACCAGCCTACGGCCCGATATTCTACACCTGGCCCACGGAGCTCTTTCTCACTATGGTTTCAACATAACCTACCACGGAATTAGACAAGATTACTACTGGCCAGGTATGGTAAAAGACGTTAAAAAGTACGTACAACAGTGTCATACATGTCAACAGGCAGGTAAACCTAACATCTCTAATCCCCAGGCTCCATTAACTCCTATCCAGGTGCCTGCGGAACCTTTCCACAGACTCATCATAGACTGTGTTGGTCCTTTACCCCGGACCAGTTCTGGCAACGACTATATATTAACTATCATGTGTCCTACCACCAGATTCACCATAGCAGTTCCAGTAAAGAACATTACGGCTGCTACTGTGGTGAAACACCTATTGAAGATCTTCACCCAGTATGGATTTCCACGAGAGGTTCAAAGTAACTGTGGCACCAACTTCACCAGTGATCTCTTCAAGAAGACACTGGAGGAGTTCAACATCACACCGGTTTTGTCCAGCCCCTATCATCCTGCCTCACAGGGTTCTCTTGAACGTAGTCATCAGACTATTAAAGCACTCCTAAAGAAATTCTGCAATGACACCTTGAAAGACTGGGATAAACAACTTGATCTCATTATGTGCATTTTCAGAAGTCTCCCCAATGAGTCTCTAGGAATATCTCCTTATGAGATGCTCAACGGACGTAAGTGCCGTACTCCTCTCAAAGCTTTCAAAGACTCTCTACATAATGCCACCTTCAGTGACCCTCTGAATGTGCCCCAGTTTCTTCAAAACTTAAAACACATTCTAGAGAGAGTACGTAAATTTGCTAATGACAATCTATTGAAAGCCCAGAAGAGGATTAAGACTCATTTTGAACAAAGCAGCAAATTAAGGAAATTTAAACCAGGAGGCTTCGCATTGGCATATTTTCCTATCCCAGGTTCTCCATTGCAAAACAAGTTTTCAGGACCCTAACGTATCAAGGAGTGCAGGAACAACCACAACTACGTTCTTGAGACTCCAGATAGGCGGCAGAAGACCCAGTTGTGCCACGTCAACCTCCTGAAGCAGTATCGAGGTCTTCCTCCCACTGTGTTGGTATCAGTCTCCACATTTAAAGGTCCATACCTCCACAGTGAAACCTTCCCTGCTTCTCCCGAAAGCACTAACACTGAGTCGGTGCTTTCCAAATCGGAATCCCTACCTGATCTTCATCCCAATTTACAGGACTATAATAGTACTCCTTTGCCATGTTCTAATCCCATTCTCGCCTCGCCAGATATCACGAAGCCTTTCATCCTCCATGTCGACGCCAGTGGAACCGGCATCGGGGGTGACCTGATGCAACAACGAGACGAGGAGATTCTACCTGTTAGCTACAAGGAACTACAGCACGATCGAAAGGGAGCTACTCATCGTCCTGAACTTGCAGCACTTCGAGCCATACCTGCAAGATGCTCGGTCTATCACCATCTACTCGGACCACAATCCCCTACGCTTCATGCAGCAAGCCCAATTAAACAATCAACGGCTTCTAAGATGGAATTTATATCTGCAGAATTTCAACCTGGAGATCTCTACATCAAGAGTTCTGACAACATCATAGCAGACGCCCTCTTCAGAGTCTATGAGGTAGAGGAAGTTCCACCTACCACTCTACCACCTGAAGACATAACTTCACCCAGAACCGCAGGCTTCGGGGGAGAGTTGTGACGATAATCTCTTTCAAGAGAGATTGAGCCTGCTCTTCCCTACCTAAAGTTACGTCCAGTTTACAAGTATGAGATGCTACATTCAAGATATGTCACCGGTAGCACAAAACGTTTTGACCAGGAGGCAAAACGTACCCTAACCCCCCAACTCCACACACCCTCCACGCCGGCTCGTCGTCAACCAGCCAACTACCCATCCCAGCCTGCCTGCTCCTGATTGGTGACTCGCCGACCGCACACCTGCACCCTGCACCTCAACGCCATCTTCCTGAGTCGACATCAGAGCCTGGACCAGCCATCAACTTCATAATATTCTTTGTGCTCTTAGAGTTGACATCTCTCTCTGGCATACTAAGCTCTCTGGCTTTTGTATACTAAGGGAGGTTTCAGCCATAGCCAATATTCTCAGCACCATTTCACCATTATACTATTTAATCTATTGTGTTTTTGCATTTATCTTTGTTATTTAATTGCACTATTCCTTTACCCGAGATTTGTCTTTATTTTAATATATGTTTAAAGTAAATATATTAAAGTTTCATTGTACATACTTTGTATTTTATGTGTTCCTCCCTCTCACTTACCACAGACAAAAGGCAAGCAGTCTATCTTTTTTTTTTTGGAAGTGAGACCAGGCATTGACACCTGCCATTGGAGGACTGCCGAACATCTATACCCCAACACCTTCCCGTCACAGTATATATATATATATATATATATATATATATATATATATATATATATATATATATATATATATATATGTCGTACCTAGTAGCCAGAACACAATTCTCAGCCTACTATGCAAGGCCCGATTTGCCTAATAACCCAAGTTTTCCTGAATTATTATATTTTCTATAATTTTTTTCTTATGAAATGATAAAGCTACCCATTTCATTATGTATGAGGTCAATTTTTTTTATTGGAGATAAAATTAACGTAGATATATGACCGAACCTAACCAACCCTACCTAACCTAACCTAACCTATCTTTATAGGTTAGGTTAAGTTAGGTAGCAGAAAAAGTTAGGTTAGGTTAGGTTAGGTAGGTTAGGTAGTCGAAAAAACATTAATTCATGGAAACTTGGCTTATTAGGCAAATTTGGCCTTGCATAGTAGGCTGAGAAGTGCGTTCTGGCTACTAGGTACGACATATATATATATATATATATATATATATATATATATATATATATATATATATATATATATATATATATATGTATATATATATTATTAACTATGACCGAAAAAGTAAGACTAATAATTCTTACACGAATATTCTCAATGTTTCTTATATTTTTTTCACTGTTGATGGTAACTGAAAAATCAATTCTCCAAAATTCATTTTTATTTCTAGTCTGATGCGACACTTGAGCGCGTTTCGTAAAACTTATTACATTTTCAAAGACTTCAGTTTACACACACACAACTATAACTGAACAGTGTTTAAACAGCTTCGATTCTTTATACCTACATTTGGGTGAGGTGATGTGTTACAATAGTTTTGGATGAGGTGAAAACAAACTTTCAACACAAGACAGAACACGAAACAATGGGTATAATATTTTGTAAGTTAAAGGGAAGAATGGAAGTAACTGCAAAGGGCCTATTGGCCCATATTTCTTGATGCTTCTATATTGGTGTGGTGTCTTGAAGTGGGTAAAATATAGTTGTGCATTAATTGGCTGTTGATTGCTGGTGTCGACTTCCTTATGTGTAGTGCCTCGCAGATATCTAGCCGCCTGCTATCACTGTACCTATCGATGATTTTCGTGTTCTTTGTTGAAACTTCTCTGGTGATGGTCTGGTTGTGGGAAGAGATTAAATGTTCCTTAATGGAGCCCTGTTGCTTATGCATCGTTAATCGCCTGGAAAGAGATGTTGTTGTCTTGCCTATATACTAAATTCTTTGAGGCTTACAGTCCCCAAGTGGGCATTTGAAGGCATAGACGACATTGGTCTCTTTTAAAGCGTTCTGCTTTGTGTCTGGAGAGTTTCTCATGAGTAGGTTGGTCGTTTTCTTGGTTTTATAGTAGATCGTCAATTGTATCTTCTGATTTTTGTCTGTAGGGATTACGTTTATATTAACAATATCTTTCAGGACCCTTTCCTCCGTTTTATGAGCTGTGGAAAAGAAGTTCCTGTAAAATAGTCTAATAGGGGGCATAGGTGTTGTGTTAGTTGTCTCTTCAGAGGTTGCATTGCATTTCACCTTCCCTCTTATGATGTCTTCAACGAAACCATTGGAGAAGCCGTTGTTGACTAGGACCTGCTATACCCTACAGAGTTCTTCATCGACTTGCTTCCATCCTGAGCTAGTGGCTGAGAGCACGGTCGACATAAGCGTTAACGACACTCCTCTTGTACCTGTCTGGGCAGTCACTGTTGGCATTGAGGCACATTCGTATGTTTGTTTCCTTAGTGCTGACTGCAGTGTGGAAACCTCCGCTTCTTTCCATGACTGTTACATATAGAAAGGGCAGCTTCCCAGCCTTCTCAATCACAAAAGTGAAACGCAACACAGAATTCCGCTCAAATGCCTCCTTCAGCTCCTGGAGATGTCTGACATCAAGTACCTGTGTAAAAATGTGGTCAACATACCTGCAGTATATGGCCAGTTTCAAGTTCATGTCGACTAAGACTTTTTGTTCGATGGTACCCATGTAGAAGTTTGCAAACAGGACACCTAGGGGAGAACCCATGGCGACCCCATCACCCAAATGTAGATATAAACTCGAAGATGTGCAAGCTCTATTCAGTTTCAGTTGTGTGTTTGTTAACTAAAGGCAGTCACTGTTGGCATTGAGGCACATTCGTATGTTTGTTTCCTTAGTGCTGACTGCAGTGTGGAAACCTCCGCTTCTTTCCATGACTGTTACATATAGAAAGGGCAGCTTCCCAGCCTTCTCAATCACAAAAGTGAAACGCAACACAGAATTCCGCTCAAATGCCTCCTTCAGCTCCTGGAGATGTCTGACATCAAGTACCTGTGTAAAAATGTGGTCAACATACCTGCAGTATATGGCCAGTTTCAAGTTCATGTCGACTAAGACTTTTTGTTCGATGGTACCCATGTAGAAGTTTGCAAACAGGACACCTAGGGGAGAACCCATGGCGACCCCATCACCCAAATGTAGATATAAACTCGAAGATGTGCAAGCTCTATTCAGTTTCAGTTGTGTGTTTGTAAACTAAAGTCTTTGAAAATGTAATAAGTTTTACGAAACGCGCTCAAGTGTCGCATCAGACTAGAAATAAAAATGAATTTTGGAGAATTGATTTTTCAGTTACCATCAACAGTGAAAAAATATAAGAAACATTGAGAAAATTTGTGTTAGAATTATTAATGTTACTTTTTCGGTCATATTTAATAATATATGTCTACAGCAAAGACTGCTACCAAAATATACTAATATATAAATATATAAATATATATATATATATATATATATATATATATATATATATATATATATATATATATATATATATATATATATATATATATATATATATGCAAACAAGCCTGAATGGTCCCCAGCACAATTTGCGACTGAAAACTCACACCCCAGAAGTGACTCGAACCCATACTCCCAGGAGAAACACAACTGGTATCTACAGGACGCCTTAATCTGCTTGACCATCACGACCGGACAAAAGGAAGTGATAGCCGAAGCTATTTGAACCACTTCCTCGCCGGCACTTGGATGGTAATCTTGGGCATAGCATTTTTTCAAATCACCTCATTCTTTGGGACACACGTGAGGAACACAAATGCAAACAAAATGCATTTTTTGTTTGCACATATATATATATATATATATATATATATATATATATATATATATATATATATATATATATATATATATATATATATAGATATATATATATATATATATATATATATATATATATATATATATATATATATATATATGTATATATATATATATATATATATATATATATATATATATATATATATATATATATATATATATATATATATATATATATATATTGATGGGTACCACCTCTGGTGCAAGTGTAGGGACCCATAGCCTCGGAGAAGAAAATAATGAGTACTCAGAGAAAACCTTGTGGATCCTCACTGAACACTTTGATATTTTCTTCCCCTACCACCCCTATTCTTTTAGTGTGGGTGTATACATATCTAACTTTATTTAAAATTTCATTGCACAAAAAGGGTTACAACATTGGTTACATGCGAGGTACAAGACTACTTGTCACAAGTTGTACAGCTCCTCCAGCTTCTCAGATGGCGAGCAGGAACCAAGGATGCAGTGAGCATTTCCTCTCGGGATCGCCACACTAAGGCGCTGAAAGAGAAAGCTGGCGGCTCTAGGGTCTCTAGTTGTTTCAATTAGCTTGGACCTCAGTTCCTCCAAAAAACTTGCAGGACTTTTACCCCCAGGCACCAAGTGTCTCTGAAGCAATGGGGACCAAATTGTAGTGGTGATCAAGATCTCCATATTTACGCGACTTGGCGGTTTCCCGGTGATTGGCAGCACCTCCTGCGTGTGCAGCACTGAAGTTAACATAGGTGTGGGCTAAGGTTGGTTATATATATATATATATATATATATATATATATATATATATATATATATATATATATATATATATATATATATATATATATATATATATATATATATATATATATAACTGAAAACTCACACCCCAGAAGTGACTCGAACCCATACTCCCAGAAGCAACGCAACTGGTATGTACAAGACGCCTTAATCCACTTGACCATCACGACCGGACATAATGAGTTTTCAGTGTGAGTGTGAGTTTTCAGTTGCATATTGTCCAGGGGACCATTCTGGGTTGTTCGCATTTGTGTTCCTCACGTGTGCCCCTAAGAATGAGGTGATTTGGTAAAATGCTATGCCCAAGATAACTATCCGAGTGCCGGCGGTGGGGTGGTTCAAATAGCCTCGGCTATCACCTCATTATGGCCGGTCGTGATGGTCAAGTGGATTAAGGCGTCTTGTACATACCAGTTGCGTTGCTTCTGGGAGTATGGGTTCGAGTCACTTCTGGGGTGTGAGTTTTCAGTTGCATATTGTCCAGGGGACCATTCTGGCTTGTTCGCATTTGTGTTCCTCACGTGTGCCCCTAAGAATGAGGTGATTTGGTAAAATGCTATGCCCAAGATAACTATCCGAGTGCCGGCGGTGGGGTGGTTCAAATAGCCTCGGCTATCACCTCATTATGTCCGGTCGTGATGGTCAAGTGGATTAAGGCGTCTTGTACATACCAGTTGCGTTGCTTCTGGGAGTATGGGTTCGAGTCACTTCTGGGGTGTGAGTTTTCAGTTGCATATTGTCCAGGGGACCATTCTGGCTTGTTCGCATATATATATATATATATATATATATATATATATATATATATATATATATATATATATATGTATATATATATATATATATATGTCGTACCTAGTAGCCAGAACGCGCTTCTCGGCCTACTATGCAAGGCCCGATTTGCCTAATAAGCCAAGTTTTCATGAATTAATTGTTTTTCGACTACCTAACCTACCTAACCTAACCTAACCTAACTTTTTCGGCTACCTAACCTAACCTAACCTATAGAGATAGATTAGGTTAGGTTAGGTAGGGTTGGTTAGGTTTGGTCGTATATCTACGTTAATTTTAACTCCAATAAAAAAAATTGACCTCATTCATAATGAAATGGGTAGCTTTATCATTTCATAAGAAAAAAAAGAGAAAATATATTAATTCAGGAAAACTTGGCTTATTAGGCAAATCGGGCCATGCACAGTAGGCTGACAAGTGCGTTCTGGCTACTAGGTACGACATATATATATATATATATATATATATATATATATATATATATATATATATATATATATATGTCGTACCTAGTAGCCAGAACTCACTTTTCAGCCTACAATGCAAGGCCCGATTTGCCTAATAAGCCAAGTTTTCCTGAATTAATATATTTTCTCTAATTTTTTTCTTATGAAATGATAAAGCAACCCATTTCATTATGTAAGAGGTCAATTTTTTTTTATTTGAATTAAAATTAACGTAGATATATGACTGAACCTAACCAACCCTACCTAACCTAACCTAACCTATCTTTATAGGTTAGGTTAGGTTAGGTAGCCGAAAAAGTTAGGTTAGGTTAGGTTAGGTAGGTTAGGTAGTCGAAAAGCAATTAATTCATGAAAACTTGGCTTATTAGGCAAATCGGGCCTTGCATAGTAGGCTCAGAAGTGAGTTCTGGCTACTAGGTACGACATATATATATATATATATATATATATATATATATATATATATATATATATATATATATATATATATATATATATATATATATATATATATATATATATATATATATATATATCACATTCTTAATCACGTGTTTATTTTCGTGATATACACATATATATATATATACATATATATATATATATGTCGTACCTTATAGCCAGAACGCACTTCTCAGCCTACTATTCAAGGCCCGATTTGCCTAATAAGCCAAGTTTTCATGAATTAATGTTTTTTCGTCTACCTAACCTACCTAACCTAACCTAACCTAGCTTTTTTTGGCTACCTAACCTAACCTGATCTATAAATATAGGTTAGGTTAGGTTAGGTAGGGTTGGTTAGGTTCGGTCATATATCTACGTTAATTTTAACTCCAATAAAAAAAATTGACCTCATACATAGAGAAAAGGGTTGCTTTATCATTTCATAAGAAAAAAATTATAGTAAATATATTAATTCAGGAAAACTTGGCTTATTAGGCAAATCGGGCCTTGAATAGTAGGCTGAGAAGTGCGTTCTGGCTATTAGGTACGACATATATATATATATATATATATATATATATATATATATATATATATATATATATATATATATATATATATATATATATATATATATATATATATATATATATATATATGTCGTACCTAATAGCCAGAACGCACTTCTCAGCCAACTATGCATGGCCCAATTTGCCTAATAAGCCAAGTTTTCATGAATTAATGTTTTTTCGACTACCTAACCTACCTAACCTAACCTAACCTAACTTTTTCTGCTACCTAACATAACCTAACCGATAGAGATAGGTTAGGTTAGGTTAGGTAGGGTTGGTTAGGTTCGGTCATATATCTACGTTAATTTTAACTCCAATAACAAAAAATTGACCTCATACATAATGAAATGGGTAGCTTTATCATTTCATAAGAAAAAAATTAGAAGAAATATATTAATTCAAGAAAACTTGGCTTATTAGGCAAATCGGGCCTTGCATAGTAGGCTGAGAAGTGCGTTCTGGCTATTAGGTACGACATATATATATATATATATATATATATATATATATATATATATATAGTCATTCTAAAGTTGTATACTTCACTCTCGTGTTTAGGAGAGTTGTGCCTTAAGTTCATAGACACAGTATTCTCCCATATTAACAGGGACTTGATGAAATAAACGTATAAATGACCCCTCACTTGCTCTAGTGCTCTTGGGAGGTGGTGATCTTTGTGGTATTTAAATACTCCGAAATTACCATCTCTTTTAAGGGTCTGAGCAGGTGGTGGAGCGGGTTAAGGCGTACCTGTTATGCCAGTTGCTGGAAGGCTTCTGTGCTGGCTAGGGTTCGAGTCTCCTGGTGGGAAAGTGTTCTAAAGTTGTATACTTCACTCTCGTGTTTAGGAGAGTTGTGCCTTAAGTTCATAGACACAGTGTTCTCCCATATTAACAGGGATTTGATGAAATAAACGTATAAATGACCCCTCACTTGCTCTAGTGCTCTTGGGTGGTGGTGATCTTTGTGGTATTTAAATACTCCAAAATTACCATCTCTTTTAAGGGTCTGAGCAGGTGGTGGAGCGGGTTAAGGCGTACCTGTTATGCCAGTTGCTGGAAGGCTTCTGTGCTGGCTAGGGTTCGAGTCTCCTGGTGGGAAAGTGTTCTAAAGTTGTATACTTCACTCTCGTGTTTAGGAGAGTTGTGCCTTAAGTTCATAGACACAGTGTTCTCCCATATTAACAGGGACTTGATGAAATAAACGTATAAATGACCCCTCACTTGCTCTAGTGCTCTTGGGAGGTGGTGATCTTTGTGGTATTTAAATACTCCGAAATTACCATCTCTTTTAAGGGTCTGAGCAGGTGGTGGAGCGGGTTAAGGCGTACCTGTTATGCCAGTTGCTGGAAGGCTTCTGTGCTGGCTAGGTTTCGAGTCTCCTGGTGGGAAAGTGTTCTAAAGTTGTATACTTCACTCTCGTGTTTAGGAGAGTTGTGCCTTAAGTTCATAGACACAGTGTTCTCCCATATTAACAGGGACT
>NC_091188.1:31825156-31855156 GCF_040958095.1 Procambarus clarkii | reverse complement strand
CAACTACAGAAGCACCATACTGTCCCCCGAGCTTAGAGCGGCAGCTAAAAGCCTTCGCGAGAACAAGGAGATAGTTGTCAGGAGAGGTGACAAGTCGCCAATATATGTCATTCTTAAAAAAGACGAATATCTGGCGAAAATGAACATCATACTCTCTGACCAAACTAAGTTCCAAAGGGTAACGAAGGACACTACAGCCGAATTAAAAGCAAAGGTCAACAAACTGATCGAAACTGTGAACGCCAAGAAATCCGGACTCCACCTGCCAAAGATCATTGGGGAATATAAACCTGGATATGCGTATGGAAATGTCAAGACGCACAAGCCTGGAAACCCACTTCGGCCAATCATTAGCCAGATACCCACACCCATGTACAGATTGGCAAAGCGACTCAACGGCCTGCTGACTCCTTATGTTCCTTGCGCCTTCAGCCTGAAGTCTCCAAAGGAATTTGCGGACTTACTGCGGGGCGCACGGGCCACAGGGATAAGAGCCTCGTTGGACGTAGAATCGCTGTTTACCAACGTACCTGTGGACGAGACAATCGGAATGATAGCCGACAGAGTGTATCGTGATCCAGCCTGTACTCCTCTTGACATGCCAGAAAGTATTCTGAGGAAACTACTCCAAGCTTGTACTAAAGAGGCACCCTTCTTGAGCCCGGATGGGCATATGTATAAGCAAGTAGATGGGGTCGCTATGGGTTCTCCCCTAGGTGTCCTGTTTGCAAACTTCTACATGGGTACCATCGAGCAAAAAGTCTTAGTCGACATGAACTTGAAACCGGCCATATACTGCAGGTATGTTGACGACATTTTTACACAGGTACCTGATGTCAGACATCTGCAGGAGCTGAAGGAGGCATTTGAGCAGAGTTCCGTGCTGCGTTTCACTTACGAGACGGAAAAGGATGGGAAGCTGCCTTTTCTAGATGTAACAGTCATGGAAAAGGGCGGAGGTTTCCACACTGCAGTCTACACAAAGGAAACAAACATAGGAATGTGCCTAAATGCCAACAGCGACTGCCCTGACAGGTACAAGAGGAGTGTTGTTAACGCATACGTCGACCGTGCTCTCAGCCACAGCTCAGAATGGAAGCAAGTCGACGAAGAACTCTGTAGGGTAAGGCAGGTTCTAGTCAATAACGGCTTCTCCAATGGTTTCATCGAAGACATCATAAGAAGGAAAGTGAAAAGCCATGCAACCTCTGAAGAGACAACTAACACAACACCTATACCCCCTATTAGACTATTTTACAGGAACTTCTTTTCCACAGCTCATAAAACAGAGGAAAGGGTCCTGAAAGATATTGTTAATAGAAACGTTATCCCTACAGACAAAAATCAGAGGATACAACTGACGATTTACTATAAAACCAGAAAAACGGCCAGCCTACTCATGAGAAACTCTCCAGACACGAAACAGAACGCTTTAAAAGAGACTAACGTCGTCTATGCCTTCAAATGCCCACTTGGGGACTGTAAGCTCCAAAAAACCCAGTATATAGGCAAGACAACAACATCTCTTTCTAGGCGTTTAACGATGCATAAACAACAGGGCTCCATTAAGGAACATATAATCTCTTCCCATAACCAAACCATCGCCAGAGAAATCCTAGTAAACAACACAGAAATCATCGATAGATACAGCGATAGCAGGCGGCTTGACGTTTGCGAGGCACTACACATCAAGAAGTCAACACCAGCAATCAACAGCCAATTATTGCACAACTATATTCTACCCACCTCAAGACTCCGCTCCAATATAGAAGCATCAAGAAATATGGACCAATAGGCTTTCTACAAACACTTCTATTCAATATCCATTGTTTCGTGTTCTGTCTTGTGTTGATACTTTTAATACCCTATTAATATCCTCTAATGCCACATCATCCTTCCCACCTCACTCAAATGTAATGCCACATCACCCTTCCCACCTCACTCAAAAGTAGATATAAAATCAGGGAAATGCAAGTTCTAATCAGTTGTGTATTTGTGAAGTCTTTGAAAATGTAATAAGTTTTACGAAACGCGCCCGTGTCGCGTCAGACTAGAAATAAAAATGAATTTTGGAGAAGTGATTTTTGATTTACCTCCAACAGTGAAGCATAATGTACGAAAGATTGAGAAAATTCGTGTTAGAATTATTAATCTTACTTTTTCGGTCATATTTAATAAAATATATATATATATATATATATATATATATATATATATATATATATATATATATATATATATATATATATATATATATATATATATATATATATATATATATGCAACAATGATGAAAAAAATTGATCCAAGTATGCAGAAAAGCAAAATGTGAAAAATAGAGAATGTTTAACGCGTTTTTGGCTAATTCCCCTTCATCAGAGCAAAGTAGAATGAAGATGATCTTCATCTTGATATGACGTTCTCCCATATAACGGGGCTTGATGGAAAACGAGTAGTAATTCCTCACTGTCACATTGCCTGGAGAGGATGGGATACTGGTGGTTAAATACCCAGGAATTCCCACCTCTTAAGGGCTCTGAGTATGGTGTAGTGGATACGAGTGCATACCTGCCATCTTGATGGCCAGGGTTCAAGTCCCCTGGTGGGGATGAGTGTCTAAAGTTTGTATTCTTCAAAGTTGCGTTTTTAGGTAAGTATGTGCATTAAGCATGGACACCGTGTTCTCCCATATAACAAGACTTGATAGAAAACGTGTAGTGATCCCTCACTGTCTCATTGCTTGGCCCTAGATTCACGAAGCTCCATGTATTTCTTCGTAAGTAGGTTTGCTATGAATGTTCCTAAATATGCCCTAAGAAGATGTTTAGGTGCAATTAACGAACGCCCATTAAGGAAGACATTTGGGTTCTGGGTCTGGTTCACCTGCGTGCCGATAGAGGTTATTACTGTGTTTCGTTTGGCCAATCAGAGAGCAGGCAACATTCTTCAGATTAGTACTGGCTTATCGGAGCTCTATTGCCTCCTATTTACGTCGAATTTTCTTATAGAATTAGTATATTTCGAATTAAAAGTATGTTTTTTCAACTTCTACAGGCAGAACCAACATTGTAGTAAACAAATATGTTACATTTGTTGTTTACCTAGGTAATTCTAAGAGATACTGTGTAGCTGTCCTTGTTGCTCGGAAGATGTGCTGACAATTATTGTATATATTTACTGAATTTACCCAAGGGCCACTAACTATCTAGTGGTCTCGATGAGGACAGAAAGGCGGCGGCTTGTTAAAGGGCCCGCTAATTGTCTTAATGATATTTTTAGCTGGAATTTGGCATTTACGGCTTCAGCGGGTAAGCAGTTCCATGGGTTTATAACCCTCTTGGTGGAAAAACCTGTTTTCAGTCCTACTTCAGAGAACATACTCTCCAACACTATATCTGTGATTGCCCTGTTATCAGTGACTTCATGCCAAATGGCATGAGGTACTTTGCGCTCTGCAATTACTTCATACACTCAGGAATATTGGAAGATATTCTTGTGCTTCACTTAGATTTTGCCAGTGGAGGCTAATAGATCAGCATTAAGTATTTTGTTCTCTCCTGATTCCATGTATGACTGGCCATCCTGTGAGATGGGGATGTTGGATGAGCTTGTAGCTGGTTTTTTATCACTGTGCGGTCTTTCATACAGAATAGGGAAGCAGCACATTGCTGTGTATACCTAGGCATGTTAAAAAATACATTGTTTGAGAGGAGTCTTGTAGAAACATGGTAAGAGTAATTATAATATAATGTTTCCATGACTCTTGTGAAAATCGTGAAGAATTGTTTAATCAGAGTTGATTTGTTTTTTGTATTGAGGTTGGCATTTTCTACCTTGATTCCATGTATGTCTAACCATCCTGTGAGATGGGAGTATTAGATAAACTTATAGCTAGTTTTTTATCTACACTGTGTAATATTCCATATAGAATAGGGTAGCAGCACATTGCTGTGTATACTGTCAGAGGTTCACCCCCTTCCTACCTGTGGTTGGGGTCGTCCCACGGGTCTTAGCCCCTCAGTACCAGGCGCCACTACTCGCCCTTGGGCTCCCCCTGTCAACTAAGGGCTGGCCTTATACACCCCTAGCGAGTGGGGAGGTTCA
The DNA here is from genome assembly GCF_040958095.1 of Procambarus clarkii. Lineage (NCBI taxonomy): Eukaryota > Metazoa > Arthropoda > Malacostraca > Decapoda > Cambaridae > Procambarus > Procambarus clarkii. Next base: position 31,851,052 of record NC_091188.1, on the reverse strand, counting down.
GGCTTCCTATAACTCACCTAAACCTGCCCGTCCTGACACTGGGACATTTTCTCCTGCTTTATCTGGTCTGTCCTTAGGTCGCCAGCTGGGTGTTTATAGTCGTGTCCCAGCAACACGTCAGCTGACATTTTTGGGTGACATAGTCCATCATGTCTTGAACGGACTTGGTTCCGAGTTCTGTGTCCTAATGTATATCCCATAGGAATTTATTCATCCCCTCATAGTTTCCCTTTCGGTACGCCAGCCCTTTGTTACCCAGTTCTTTTTTGTGGGTGATAATTCCTAGCTCAACCAGGTACTCAAAGCTCAATACACTATGATCACTCATTCCCAAGGGGGCTTCCAACTTAACTTCCCTTATATCCGACTCATTTAGGGTAAATATCAGATCAAGCAAGGCTGGTTCATCCCCTCCTCTCGTTCTTGTCGGTCCCTTGACGTGTTGACTTGGAAAGTTTCTTGTTGCCACATCCAGCAGCTTAGCTCTCCATGTGCATGGGCCTCCATGTGGGTCTCTGTTCCCCCAATCTATCTTCCCATGGTTGAAGTCTCCCATGATTAGAAGCCTGGATCCGTTCCTGCTAGCCACAGAAGCTGCTCTCTCTATTATATTGATGGTGGCCAAGTGGTTTCTATCATATTCCTGTCTGGGTCTTCTGACATTCGGTGGGGGGTTATATATGACTGTGTGTGTGTGTGTGTGTGTGTGTGTGTGTGTGTGTGTGTGTGTGTGTGTGTGTGTGTGTGTGTACTCACCTAATTGTGCTTGCGGGGGTTGAGCTTTAGCTCTTTGGTCCCGCCTCTCAACTGTCAATCAACTGGTGTACAGATTCCTGAGCCTACTGGGCTCTATCATATCTACATATGAAACTGTGTATGGAGTCAGCCTCCACCACATCACTTCCTAGTGCATTCCATTTATTAACTACTCTGACACTGAAAAAATTCTTTCTAACGTCTCTGTGGCTCATCTGGGTACTAAGTTTCCACCTGTGTCCCCTTGTTCGTGTCCCACCCGTGCTGAAGAGTTTGTCTTTGTCCACCCTGTCAATTCCCCTGAGAATTTTGTAGGTGGTTATCATGTCTTCCCTTACTCTTCTGTTTTCCAGGGATGTGAGGTTCAGCTCCTTTAGCCTTTCCTCGTAGCTCAATCCTCTCAGTTCCGGGACGAGCCTGGTGGCATACTGCTGAATCTTCTCTAACTTTGTCTTGTGTTTAACTAGGTATGGACTCCAGGCTGGAGCTGCATACTCCAGGATTGGTCTTATATAAGTGGTATACAGGGTTCTGAAAGATTCCTTACACAAGTTTCTGAAGGCAGTTCTTATGTTGGCCAGTCAAGCATATGCCGCTAATGATATTCTTTTGATGTGGGCCTTTGGGGACAGGTTCGGTGTTATATCAACCCCCAGATCCTTCTCTCTATTTGACTCTTGCAGGATTTCCCCTCCCAGATGATACCTTGTGTTCAGCCTCCTGCTCCCTTCGCCTAATTTCATCACCTTACACTTTCCCGAGTTGAACTTTAGCAGCCATTTTCTAGACTATGTGTGTGTGTGTGTGTGTGTGTGTGTTTACTAGTTGTGTTTACTAGTTGTGTTTACTAGTTGTGTTTTTGCGGGGGTTGAGCTTTGGTCTTTCGGCCCGCCTCTCAACTGTCAATCAACTGTTTACTAACTACTTTTTTTTTTTTTTTTTCCACACCACACACACACATCCCAGGAAGCAGCCCGTGACAGCTGACTAACTCCCAGGTACCTATTTACTGCTAGGTAACAGGGGCACTTAGGGTGAAAGAAACTTTGCCCATTTGTTTCTGCCTCGTGCGGGAATCGAACCCGCGCCACAGAATTACGAGTCCTGCGCGCTATCCACCAGGCTACGAGGCCCCTATGTGTGTGTGTGTGTGTGTGTGTGTGAAACGACAACGTTTCGTTCATCCTGGACTATTAGCAAGTCATGTTGATGGACCATCACATGACCATCACGTCCTGGACCATTGATAATGGGCCAATGTAGCTTGAAGTAGGCCCTTTGTAGTAGGGCTACTTCAAGCTTTGAAGTATATGCTACATACATAAGATACTTGGGCTATTGGACCAAGCTGTCATAAGTCAACCTTGGCTTTGGGCTGGGTTTGGAGAGGAGAAGAACTCTCAGAACCTTATCAATGTATGATCAAAACTAAAAGCCATAGATACATTATCAAATTATTGATTTAAATAAAAGTATTTGTTTAAAACAAAGGAATTTGGATATTATTAATCTAATCAGCAGTCTACCACGGTGAACATGAACTAGAGATGTGTATCATATAACCCATGGTATAAGTCGGCATTTGTTGTTCATCATGAACGAGACCCATGCAACAAGAAATTACAATGACATCTTTTTAACTATTTCTCTAATTTTATCAATGATATTTTAATGAATATTTGTTGAATTGAACAACTGCCTGAAAAAACAATTCAATGGTGCCCATTTTGATTGATAATTATTGATGTGCCTTACTGTATGATTTAATAAGTGTATTTAAAGTAAATTAAATTTATAGAATCCCATGTAAAGATATCCACATACTGTATTGCAATTTGATAAATTATTTAAGGTCTATTAACAAATCTTATTAAGGTTAAAATTCCTGCCACAATTGAACCATGTAGCAAGCTCTTGTACCACACATATTTGGACTGTGACGAGAGGAATTCTGCAGAAATGGCTGTCAAAGTAATCAATTCAATTAAATAATTTAAATAATTAAATAATTTGAATGATTAAATAATTTAAATAATTAAATAATTTGAATGATTAAATAATTTAAATAATTAAATAATTAAAGTAAATAATTAAATAATTTAAATAATTAAAACAAATAATTTAAGTTAAATCAACACCTAATAGTCACAAAAGTTATCACGCCAAAAAATAATCAGTGCATGCTGTGTAGCTTTTTCCAGCCTTTCCTCTTGTTTAGTTAGTACGTATCCGCTTATAGTAACGATGTCGACCATCGTACATACATTGACATAACGGACAATTAGAAAGGAGAATTTGGCAGTATAGTATTGAGTTTGGACAAACTGGAAAATGTTTTTTTTTTATTTGTTAAGGAAACCTGACCTAACCACCCCTAGGCCTGACGTAGTACATATATATAAAGTACAGTAGGCCTAGGAATATTTTCATCTGTTTTAGCTTTTTTCTCCGAACTCCAGAAGAATTTGGTACTATTCACTTCATATTGTCCATTATGTTAATATATATGTACGATAATCTACATAGTTACAAAAAGAATTATCTTATAGGAGGATGCGTTGGATTGTTCTGAGGCATTCTTACTATATAGTATTATTCCTACAGAATCCAAATAATAGTTCTTGATTTCTATAATTATGTAAAATGTAACAAGACAAAGCATAAATTGTTGGAACTGAACTGATATTTATTTCATCTATTCCATTTGGTACTAAAACTGACATCCACACATTTATTTACTCATTGTCAACCCTCTGGTTTTGACCATTTTATCTAAAAAAATTATTTAACAAATAATAATTCATTGCAATTCAAGACAAAATATTTAAAGAGTACAAACAATTTGCTACATACAAGGCCACATCCACCAGAAAACAGGCAGCTTCATGTTGATGTTATATTTGTTGGAAAAACGTCTCCATGAGTTTCATATTTGATTTATATACCAATATAATACTCTTAAAAACATAAGAACTTATCAAAGTTTGCCAAGCATGGACGGTAGCAGCATTGGCTGTGGTTAGAGAATATTTAAAAAGCGAAACGAAGGATCAGGGGAAAGCACTAAGCCATTATGACAATATAGCACTGGGAAAGTAATCAGGATGAGGATTTGGGATGGGACGGGGAGGAAGGAATGGTGCCAAAACACTTGTGGACGGTCGACGATTGAACGCCGACCTGCATGAAGCGAGACTTTAAGAATGCCTAGATATTCAGGATGCCAATACGAGAGCAGAAAGGCAAGAGATATGCAATATCAAAGAAGACAGTTTCATAAGGAATGTACCGACAGGCAACTAAAAGGAAGCGTTGGAAGGCAACATTTTTGGTCATCCTGACGACGGGGACATTGTACGAGGTAAGTTGAAGAATGCAGTTCTGTTCTATTAAGTGCCTATGGTGTGAGCTAATGTGGCTACTATTAGTAAGTTCAAAAGTAACAATGACTGATTTTTATGCATGAATATGTACTGTAATTTCATAAACCAGGTCTCTGAAATTATATATTGTAAATGCAAAACCTTCAATATTAAATACAAAATTTGTACAAAACTGAAATATTGTCCTTTTTTCAAACTAATAGCATGGCACAGTGTATGAAATGGATCACTCAGTCAATTGGGTTAAGTATGATTGGGTAAAGCCAGTAACTGGATGGATGGATGGTTGGTGACTGCCTCACAGGCCCTCAATGGTGTTCCAGTAATGTGTAACTTTGGAAGAGGAGAAAAATCAAATAATTCAGATGGAGTGGAGGGGGGGGGGGGAAGACCCCCAAACCTAGAAAGAAAGATTCACAGCATTCGACCTAATGAACCTTAAGAGTTTGTAAATTAATATTATAAAAATGCTGAACCCCTCTTCAAAAATTTCTACTATTTTCCTCATCTTTATCATTTATTTGCCAAGGAATATTATTATAAAAATGGTTCCAAGCAGCATAAATGCTTCAAATCGCATTGAATAGTATTTAAATATTAAAATGATGTAAATAGGAAGCATATAATGCTAAGCTTCCAATGATGACACAGTGATCCCTAATCACTAAAACACACAAACAGAAGGAGGAATTTTTAAAACTTACAACTTCAAAAACAAGAAGCCATAGATTCAAACCAATGAACCCTTGGTGCTGAAAAAATACAGAAATGTGCTCTTTTTTGCAAATAGAGTTGTAGATGGTTAGAATAATTTAATTTAGAAGGCAGTGGTTGACAAAACCATTTGTTTGTCTTTTCAAAGCATCATACAACAATCTTGAGGTTATCTTGAGATGATTTCGGGGCTTAGCGTCCCCGCGGCCCGGTCCTTGACCAGGCCTCCATCCCCAGGAAGCAGCCTGTGACAGCTGACTAACACCCAGGTACCTATTTACTGCTAGGTAACAGGGGCATAGGGTGAAAGAAACTCTGCCCATTATTTCTCGCCAGCGCTCGGGATCGAACCCGGGACCACAAGATCACAAGTCCAACGTGCTGTCCGCTGACCGGCCGACCGGCTTCCGACCGACAATGATTATAAGGAAGACGGGACACCATGAGCGTAGCTCTCATCCATTAACTCCTTTGGTAATTACACTTATATATATACATACACACACACACACACACACACTATATTCATACATTTTCGATAGAGTACTTCTTTCCAATGACGGTAGATTAATTTAGGGTCTATACAACCCTATTTATAAAAAAAAGCTAACTTAACTCATTTAAGAGAACTATTATTCAGAACCAAAATAGAAGTATAGAAAACCCCAGTGACTGTCACTGAGAAAACATTTATAAAATAATTTGTGCCTAACTTTGTGCACAGTCTAATACAACAATGGCTTAATGACAATTTTTTTAAATATTCAATAATTTATATCTAAATATAATTCACACACCAGGAAAACAAAAGTAAAAAAGTTATCTCTATTATATAAAGCTAATACAGCCATTAATACCTTTATATAAATGAAAATGAAAAATACTGATATATAATTAAACAAAATTCTTATTTTACGTCTACTAATCAGATGAATGTCGTTTGGAATTCACATTTTTATAGCAATCAATATCTGTTTAAATGAGTCATTACTTATTTCAAACAGTGTTCAGCATATATTTAACCAACACAGAAGGAACTTGAATACCCAGCTCCTTCAGTATCTTTTAAATTTACAAATGTTTAGCATTAAAAATATACAAAAGCAGTCTGAAGTACATAACTATTTCCTTAATATCAGCAGGTTAGCTAAACTGAACATGTAATAAACAAATCAGATACCCTTAATCTCACTTATGAATGTTAATAAAATATATATGTATAACCCCCTCTCAAGGACTTAAATTACAGTACTGTACTCTAATGGTAAAATGACTAAGGATTTCAGGTGTGATTTTTTTTACTTAATACTTCATTAGAGGTAGAACCAATACATAAATTTTTACTTTCTAAACAATAATGATTCAAATGCCTTTTTTATCTAGGGCATCAGACTTAAAGAAATGCAAACGAATTCTAACTCATATCAATGAGGAAAATGGCACAATTCCAATTTCTTCAGAGCACTGCCAAGCAATGTACACAACACAGTGCTTCAATTCTCCCTGCACAGTACATCAATGTTGAAAAATATTCCAATATATTAGACACATTAAACATCATAGTGATCATGGTGGCAATGACCAGTTTATAAACAAGACAAAAAATTCACAGCAATATTCACCCTAACACATAATATCCATCTTAAAGACCAGGGTCAAGAATGGCACCATTACCATTCATTTAAACATGTAGAGCATTACCAAGCCGTCAGCTAACATGGTACAGACATTGACGGAAATCCTGTCTTCTGCCTCCATTTTTATAAAGAACGCTTTCACACAAGCGTAGTGTCGTAACGTATACCTGTAATGTCATAACGTACAAGTGTAGTGTCGTAACATACATTTGTAGCATCATAACATGCGTGTGTAGTGTCATTACATGTAAGTGTCGTGTCGTAACATACATTTGTAGCATCATAACATGCGTGTGTAGGGTCATACCATACACTTGTAGTGTCATGTGTGCATGTGTAATGTCAGAACATACAAATGTAGTGTCATATTACACATGTAGTGTCATAACGTATAAGTGTAGCACCTAAATGTACAAGTATAACATCATAACGTACAAATGTAACATCATAACATACAAGTATAATGTCATAACACACACTTGCAGTGTCATTACATTCACATATAGTGTCATTATGTACTCTCACAATACATGGATTACATAGGGGGGACAGAATGAGCTGAGGTAGTTTCCCTCTGAGATGGTCTTCAATAAAATTTAAACTTTTTTTTTCACACTAACCATCATGCTTCAGCAACTCAGTACTGCAATATATCTTACCTTGAGGTGCTTCCGGGGCTTAGCGTCCCCGCGGCCCGGTCGTCGACCAGGCCTCCTGGTTGCTGGACTGATCAACCAGGCTGTTGGACGCGGCTGCTCGCAGCCTGACGGAACTTCGGTTACAGAATTTAACCTACCAATAATTGGTTACAAATATCACTTCATATAAATACTGTCCACAAATGCTAAAAATACTCTAAGTAAAAAAATGACACCAGTATTGCCAGCAATTTTTAACATTACAATAAAAAAGTGGTTTTACTGATTTACTGAATGTACATTATATAATGAAACTTATTTTAAACAGTTATCAAAGTAGAAAAAAATTTGTTTTATGCAATCCAGTCCAGCTGTATGTTACCAAACTAGAACCAAACTAATTAATATACTTGCGCTGTCACGGAGCAAGCATTTTACGACGCAGTATAATTAATCCTCGTATACAAGCTTTGATTGTGCTCTTGATCAAGCCACTAAAATCTAAGACAAAGACTAAAATCTATCAAGTATTGTCCTGTTGTAAGGTTACATTTCATATACAACAAGTGTACAAATGAAAACGAAAAAAACACAGTATTGTCTGTAGAGGGTTGAAGCTCAAACATGAAGCACAAAGTAGGCAATTCTGCAATTGTGACACCTACCGCATAACAGCAGACTGCAGTCCATATATTTTGTTCCTCTTTGTGAGAGAAGTTAGTGTCTTTCATTTTATGGTGACAGCTGTCGGGGTTTATCGGTGAGCAACAGTATAAGTACTAAATCCTGGCAAGGTCGCCAATGTCGGGGTTCACCTCATTAAGAGAGGGGCGAGTAACAGTATACTCAAGGTCACTCACCGTAGCCCTGCGGGTCTTCACTCTAATCCTCGTGGCGCCACTGTACGCCAGGAGAGTATCCCAGTCAATCCCAACCAGCCTCTGATCGAGAATGAGTGGGAACACAGCTTGTACTCTTTACAGCTTGTGTGCCCGCCCCGGCACAGGGCTCTACTACTAACCACAAGGTCGCCAACTGGTGTTTCCGGTGTCCAGTAACACGTCAGTGGTTTTTGTTGAATTGTGGTAACAGTGGCAAGAACACACTCAATATGTCTGATATCAGGCAGTTATTTACTTCTATCACGATCTGCTTTCAGGTATTATATAGCCACAAGAAATATGGAGGGGATGATATAAACACCAATGTACTTTGTATTTTACTTAAAACTCATTCAAAGACATCACAAGATTATATCAATAAGCAAACAGCTGTTTCAGGCGGAAGTCGCTCGTTCCCACATATAACCATGAACTCGCCAAGCCGGCAATGCTCCCCCTCACGTCAATGTCAAAATCAGCTGGGCGACTCCCACCGCGCGAATGTTACTTTATTTGATTGCTTGTGGCATGACGCGCCTGTTTCTTTAAGTTCTCTAAGATCACTAGAAGTTCGAACACACAATATTTGCGACAATAGCACGTAAATACTTCGCTGCACTGATCTTGAGCTCAATCAAACATCTCTTTATTAATGGACACAATAACTCACTATCATGGTATATCACACTGTCCTTCATTTAATGATAACGTATGCAAGTATATATCACTGGAGTTCTCAGTAATTCCTTTCGTGGGCGATAACACAATTAATCACTGCACACATGAATGATTATTCAATACACAAGCATAGACATATATATATATATATATATATATATATATATATATATATATATATATATATATATATATATATATATATATATATATATATATATATATATGGATGAATCATAGACATCAATAATGGTAATAACATAGTTACTGGGCACATAGCCTAACTCCAAATACTGGCATATTTATATATATATTCTCTCATTAAATAACTGATCATATTAAAGTCTCATGAAAGACATTATCAACACAGTAAGTTCATCAATTACTCCGGGTGCCTGCACACACCAATAATAATCATAAATATCGTGCGTACTCTATGTAGTCCCACTCTGCACATTGGTGCCTTACTGTGACATAGGTGAGCCTTGCTCACGACATACAAAATACTCTGGCTAAATAATAAAACTGACTAAAGGGGAATTGGGAGAGAAACTAGAATCACCTACTTCCACCTATCCTCCGGTGAGAGTTGAGTTGTAGCTCCTGGTCCAGGCTCCTGCCTCGTGTAGGGAAAGCCCCCACACACACTCTGTCGTGTCCTCCAGGAACTCAATCAACGTCCCATAATAAGCGCGTCGTCTCCGTGCCTTTTCACTGCAGGTCCGTGCTCCTCCTCGACTTCTCGTAGGGTTGGAGTCGGTCTCCCGGCCGTCAACTTCTCCTCCCAGCTATGGCTGCCTGCCTACGTCTCGGCGGCAGTCGTTCGGATTCCCGAATAGTTTTCTTCTTCCACTGCTTCCCGGTGGCTCGGTCCAGCCACTACGCCGTCACAAACGGTTGAACTGCCTCAGACGTCGCATACGTCACTGCACAGACTTCACTTCTTCTTGCACAGTACCTGTCCTGGAGCACTTGTTGCTCAATATCCCGTCGATTCCCTCTCTGGTCCAACACATGAATGAAGGAAGACCTCACAGAGTACTTGCAGACTTCGGGTGACGCGTAAAATCCACGGGAGCGGGAAACAACTGTCAAACTGACAGGAACAATCTTCACACGTCCAACCACCTTGACGTGTCGTGTCAGACTGATTCCCTCCGGAGGATTGGCCCAGCCACTACGTCATCACTGTGAAGCTATCAGCCGTCGCTGCCTAGACTCCACTCTTGCACAACACCAGTTCCTGGAGCACTTGTTGCTCAATATTCTGTCAATTCCTTCTTCGGTCCAACACATGAACGAAGGAAGACCCCACAGGTGATGGCAGACCACGGGTGATGCGTAAATCCTCCGGAGTCGGGGTAAACTGTCCAACTGACAGGACCCCCCAGCGCACGTCCGACCTCCTTGACGTGCTGTCTTAGACTGATGGCGCCGCCATGGCGCTCTGACCGGACCCCCCTTCCTTCGTGACGTCATATTCGCCACGGGAGGTTTTCATTGGCTCCCTGTGCCACGTCGCTGTCGGTGACCAATCTGGTGTCGCTGACGTCACACAGTTTTGGCGGCAAAACAGAAGAGCCAGCGCCATATTGGCTTCCTAAAGGGCCTAAACCACAGCCCAAAATACTCTTCTTTTATAAATTTCTCGGCACTTCGAGAACACTACTTTCTCCCACATATACCAAACTGATGCCTGCGACGTAGAGAACGCTCGGGTAAAGTGGACATGACTCTTACTGCAGGCGTGGGAGAAATATAAGGGGGGGAACACCGTCACACAGCAAATAATTGTTAACAATTTAATCTCACTTTTACAGTCACTACTGCATTATTATTTCATTTCTTGTGTGTATCTTCAGTTAGTATCTTCAATATTATTTCAAACAGACTCATCAATCTGAAAAAAGCAACAAAAGTTTATCACTCAACATTTTACTTGTAATACATTTAGTTCTTCTGTTATGTACAAATAAACTTTTGTACTAGAATGCATTCTGTATGGCCCACATGTAAACACACCAAAACAATGGCCAACCCATCCTGTGAGGTCCACGGGTAACACCAAAACAATGGCCAACCCATCCTGTGAGGTCCACGGGTAACACCAAAACAATGGCCAACCCATCCTGTGAGATCCACGGGTAACACCAAAACAATGGCCAACCCATCCTGTGAGATCCACGGGTAACACCAAAACAATGGCCAACCCATCCTGTGAGATCCACGGGTAACACCAAAACAATGGCCAACCCATCCTGTGAGATCCATAGGTAACACCAAAACAATGGCCAACAAATCCCGTGAGATCCACGGGTAACACCAAAACAATGGCCAACAAATCCTGTGAGATCCATAGGTAACACCAAAACAATGGCCAACAAATCCCGTGATATCCACGGGTAACACCAAAACAATGGCCAACACATCCTGTGAGGTCCACGGGTAACACCAAAACAATGGCCAACATATCCTGTGATATCCACGGGTAACACCAAAACAATGGCCAACATATCCTGTGATATCCACGGGTAACACCAAAACAATGTGAAGATGAAGGAGCCCAATAGCTCAGGAACCGGGACACCAGGTGATCGACAGCTAAGAGACGGGACCCAAGCGCCAGAGCACAACCCCCGCAAGCACAACTAAGGGAGGACCACTAGGAGAGGACAAAAATTGGCAGGGAGAAGAGAGTACAAGGAATACAGAGAAAAGATTCAGGCATCTAAAGATTAACCAAAAGGCACCGAATACCGAGGCTGCATCCCACAGTGTAACTAAGAACAAGATACACCAACCAAGGAAGGCCACAGCAAGATTATGCAAAGTGGCCATGCAAAACACACAACACCCACACCCCACCAAAATTGAGAACCAGCGCTTGGCCGACAATGTCGCCAGACTGCACAATCTCACCTGCAGAGCGGAAACACGACCGTGTCACGACACTGTGGAGCCGAGCAATATACCAGGAGCAACACTAGCGGAGTATGTCCAGAGAAGCGAGCCCAGCAGAAGACGAGGTGCAGTACAATGGCAGAGGTGGAGCCACACCAAGCCACCGCATACCCGTAGCAGAGAAAAGAATCGAGGTGAATTTCCCACATAAAATCTAGAACACCTTCAGCATCTGGGGGCAATGACAGGAGAGAGAAGACGACCGAGAAGGCGTAGAAAATCCCCGAGACCGGACGCGGAACACCAACATGTGTACACCTCCCAAAAACAAAACGATCACCCCAGCCCCGGCGCCCGAGGTGCTAATTCCAAATTCGACGCTTGAACCATATTTAGGAGCCAAATTCTGGCTCTCTGCACGTATTCGTAGTTCGAAATTACGACTTTTTATACCGAAAATATGCCAAATACTGAAAGCGGCGATGGGTCACATTTTGCCCAACACCCCCGCCCCCCTGCAGTTTTCAAAATATCCCAAACATCCCAAATTCGACGCTTGAGCCATATTGTGGAGCCAAATTCTGGCTCTTTCCACGTATTCGCAGTTTGAAATTACGAAATTTTATATCGAAAATATGCAATTTTTTCAGAGCAGCGATGGGTCACATTTTGCCCAAGCCCCCCCTGCAGTTGTCAAAAAATTCCAAACATCCCAAATTCGACGCTTGAGCCATATTTCGGAGCCAAATTCTGGCCCTCTGCACGTATTCTCTGCACGAATTCGCAGTTTGAAATTACTAATTTTATACCGAAAATATGTCAATTACTGAGAGCAGCGATGGGTCACAGTTTGCGCAAACCCACCCTGCAGTTTTCAAAATATCCCAAACATCCCAAATTCGACGCTTGAGTCACATTTTAGAGCCAAATTCTGGCTCTCTGCACGTATTCGCCGTTTGAAATTACGAATTTTATACTGAAAATATACCAATTACTAAGAGCAGCGATGGGTCACATTTTGCCCAAACCCACCCTGCAGTTTTGAAAATATCCCAAAAATCCCAAATTCGACGCTTTAGCCATATTTTGGAGCCAAATTCTAGCTCTCTACACGTATTCGCTGTTTGAAATTACGAAATTTTATATCGAAAATATGCAATTTTTTTAGAGCAGCGATGGGTCACATTTTGCCCAAGCCCCCCCCTGCAGTTGTCAAAAAATTCCAAACATCCCAAATTCGACGCTTGAGCCATATTTCGGAGCCAAATTCTGGCCCTCTGCACGTATTCGCAGTATGAAATTACGACTTTTTATACCGAAAATATGCCAGTTACTGAAAGCGGCGATGAATCACATTTGCCCAAACCCTCCCTGCAGTTTTGAAAATATCACAAACATCCCAAATTCGACACTGGAGCCGTATTTTTGAGCCAAATTCTGGATCTCTGCACGAATTCGCAGTTTGAAATTACTAATTTTATACCGAAAATATGTCAATTACTGAGAGCAGCGATGGGTCACAGTTTGCGCAAACCCACCCTGCAGTTTTCAAAATATCCCAAACATCCCAAATTCGACGCTTGAGTCACATTTTAGAGCCAAATTCTGGCTCTCTGCACGTATTCGCCGTTTGAAATTACGAATTTTAATACTGAAAATATGCAAATTTCTGAGAGTAGCGATCGGTCACTTTTTGCCCAAACTGCCCCTGCAATTTTCAAAATATCCCAAACATCCCAAATTCGACGCTTGAGCCATAATTTGGAGCCAAATTCTGGCTTTCTGAACGTATTCGCAGTTTGAAATTACGACATTTTATACCGAAAATATGCCAATTACTGAGAGCTGCGATGGGTCACATTTTGCCTAAACCCCTTTGCAGTTGTCAAAATATCCCAAACATCCCAAATTCAACCCTTGAGCCATATTTTGGAGCCAAATTCTGGCACTCTGTACGTATTCGCAGTTTGAAATTACGACTTTTTATACCGAAAATATATAGAAAACCCCAGTGACTGTCACTGAGAAAACATTTATAAAATAATTTGTGCCTAACTTTGTGCACAGTCTAATACAACAATGGCTTAATGACAATTTTTTTAAATATTCAATAATTTATATCTAAATATAATTCACACACCAGGAAAACAAAAGTAAAAAAGTTATCTCTATTATATAAAGCTAATACAGCCATTAATACCTTTATATAAATGAAAATGAAAAATACTGATATATAATTAAACAAAATTCTTATTTTACGTCTACTAATCAGATGAATGTCGTTTGGAATTCACATTTTTATAGCAATCAATATCTGTTTAAATGAGTCATTACTTATTTCAAACAGTGTTCAGTATATATTTAACCAACACAGAAGGAACTTGAATACCCAGCTCCTTCAGTATCTTTTAAATTTACAAATGTTTAGCATTAAAAATATACAAAAGCAGTCTGAAGTACATAACTATTTCCTTAATATCAGCAGGTTAGCTAAACTGAACATGTAATAAACAAATCAGATACCCTTAATCTCACTTATGAATGTTAATAAAATATATATGTATAACCCCCTCTCAAGGACTTAAATTACAGTACTGTACTCTAATGGTAAAATGACTAAGGATTTCAGGTGTGATTTTTTTTACTTAATACTTCATTAGAGGTAGAACCAATACATAAATTTTTACTTTCTAAACAATAATGATTCAAATGCCTTTTTTATCTAGGGCATCAGACTTAAAGAAATGCAAACGAATTCTAACTCATATCAATGAGGAAAATGGCACAATTCCAATTTCTTCAGAGCACTGCCAAGCAATGTACACAACACAGTGCTTCAATTCTCCCTGCACAGTACATCAATGTTGAAAAATATTCCAATATATTAGACACATTAAACATCATAGTGATCATGGTGGCAATGACCAGTTTATAAACAAGACAAAAAATTCACAGCAATATTCACCCTAACACATAATATCCATCTTAAAGACCAGGGTCAAGAATGGCACCATTACCATTCATTTAAACATGTAGAGCATTACCAAGCCGTCAGCTAACATGGTACAGACATTGACGGAAATCCTGTCTTCTGCCTCCATTTTTATAAAGAACGCTTTCACACAAGCGTAGTGTCGTAACGTATACCTGTAATGTCATAACGTACAAGTGTAGTGTCGTAACATACATTTGTAGCATCATAACATGCGTGTGTAGTGTCATTACATGTAAGTGTCGTGTCGTAACATACATTTGTAGCATCATAACATGCGTGTGTAGGGTCATACCATACACTTGTAGTGTCATGTGTGCATGTGTAATGTCAGAACATACAAATGTAGTGTCATATTACACATGTAGTGTCATAACGTATAAGTGTAGCACCTAAATGTACAAGTATAACATCATAACGTACAAATGTAACATCATAACATACAAGTATAATGTCATAACACACACTTGCAGTGTCATTACATTCACATATAGTGTCATTATGTACTCTCACAATACATGGATTACATAGGGGGGACAGAATGAGCTGAGGTAGTTTCCCTCTGAGATGGTCTTCAATAAAATTTAAACTTTTTTTTTCACACTAACCATCATGCTTCAGCAACTCAGTACTGCAATATATCTTACCTTGAGGTGCTTCCGGGGCTTAGCGTCCCCGCGGCCCGGTCGTCGACCAGGCCTCCTGGTTGCTGGACTGATCAACCAGGCTGTTGGACGCGGCTGCTCGCAGCCTGACGGAACTTCGGTTACAGAATTTAACCTACCAATAATTGGTTACAAATATCACTTCATATAAATACTGTCCACAAATGCTAAAAATACTCTAAGTAAAAAAATGACACCAGTATTGCCAGCAATTTTTAACATTACAATAAAAAAGTGGTTTTACTGATTTACTGAATGTACATTATATAATGAAACTTATTTTAAACAGTTATCAAAGTAGAAAAAAATTTGTTTTATGCAATCCAGTCCAGCTGTATGTTACCAAACTAGAACCAAACTAATTAATATACTTGCGCTGTCACGGAGCAAGCATTTTACGACGCAGTATAATTAATCCTCGTATACAAGCTTTGATTGTGCTCTTGATCAAGCCACTAAAATCTAAGACAAAGACTAAAATCTATCAAGTATTGTCCTGTTGTAAGGTTACATTTCATATACAACAAGTGTACAAATGAAAACGAAAAAAACACAGTATTGTCTGTAGAGGGTTGAAGCTCAAACATGAAGCACAAAGTAGGCAATTCTGCAATTGTGACACCTACCGCATAACAGCAGACTGCAGTCCATATATTTTGTTCCTCTTTGTGAGAGAAGTTAGTGTCTTTCATTTTATGGTGACAGCTGTCGGGGTTTATCGGTGAGCAACAGTATAAGTACTAAATCCTGGCAAGGTCGCCAATGTCGGGGTTCACCTCATTAAGAGAGGGGCGAGTAACAGTATACTCAAGGTCACTCACCGTAGCCCTGCGGGTCTTCACTCTAATCCTCGTGGCGCCACTGTACGCCAGGAGAGTATCCCAGTCAATCCCAACCAGCCTCTGATCGAGAATGAGTGGGAACACAGCTTGTACTCTTTACAGCTTGTGTGCCCGCCCCGGCACAGGGCTCTACTACTAACCACAAGGTCGCCAACTGGTGTTTCCGGTGTCCAGTAACACGTCAGTGGTTTTTGTTGAATTGTGGTAACAGTGGCAAGAACACACTCAATATGTCTGATATCAGGCAGTTATTTACTTCTATCACGATCTGCTTTCAGGTATTATATAGCCACAAGAAATATGGAGGGGATGATATAAACACCAATGTACTTTGTATTTTACTTAAAACTCATTCAAAGACATCACAAGATTATATCAATAAGCAAACAGCTGTTTCAGGCGGAAGTCGCTCGTTCCCACATATAACCATGAACTCGCCAAGCCGGCAATGCTCCCCCTCACGTCAATGTCAAAATCAGCTGGGCGACTCCCACCGCGCGAATGTTACTTTATTTGATTGCTTGTGGCATGACGCGCCTGTTTCTTTAAGTTCTCTAAGATCACTAGAAGTTCGAACACACAATATTTGCGACAATAGCACGTAAATACTTCGCTGCACTGATCTTGAGCTCAATCAAACATCTCTTTATTAATGGACACAATAACTCACTATCATGGTATATCACACTGTCCTTCATTTAATGATAACGTATGCAAGTATATATCACTGGAGTTCTCAGTAATTCCTTTCGTGGGCGATAACACAATTAATCACTGCACACATGAATGATTATTCAATACACAAGCATAGACATATATATATATATATATATATATATATATATATATATATATATATATATATATATATATATATATATATATATATATATATGGATGAATCATAGACATCAATAATGGTAATAACATAGTTACTGGGCACATAGCCTAACTCCAAATACTGGCATATTTATATATATATTCTCTCATTAAATAACTGATCATATTAAAGTCTCATGAAAGACATTATCAACACAGTAAGTTCATCAATTACTCCGGGTGCCTGCACACACCAATAATAATCATAAATATCGTGCGTACTCTATGTAGTCCCACTCTGCACATTGGTGCCTTACTGTGACATAGGTGAGCCTTGCTCACGACATACAAAATACTCTGGCTAAATAATAAAACTGACTAAAGGGGAATTGGGAGAGAAACTAGAATCACCTACTTCCACCTATCCTCCGGTGAGAGTTGAGTTGTAGCTCCTGGTCCAGGCTCCTGCCTCGTGTAGGGAAAGCCCCCACACACACTCTGTCGTGTCCTCCAGGAACTCAATCAACGTCCCATAATAAGCGCGTCGTCTCCGTGCCTTTTCACTGCAGGTCCGTGCTCCTCCTCGACTTCTCGTAGGGTTGGAGTCGGTCTCCCGGCCGTCAACTTCTCCTCCCAGCTATGGCTGCCTGCCTACGTCTCGGCGGCAGTCGTTCGGATTCCCGAATAGTTTTCTTCTTCCACTGCTTCCCGGTGGCTCGGTCCAGCCACTACGCCGTCACAAACGGTTGAACTGCCTCAGACGTCGCATACGTCACTGCACAGACTTCACTTCTTCTTGCACAGTACCTGTCCTGGAGCACTTGTTGCTCAATATCCCGTCGATTCCCTCTCTGGTCCAACACATGAATGAAGGAAGACCTCACAGAGTACTTGCAGACTTCGGGTGACGCGTAAAATCCACGGGAGCGGGAAACAACTGTCAAACTGACAGGAACAATCTTCACACGTCCAACCACCTTGACGTGTCGTGTCAGACTGATTCCCTCCGGAGGATTGGCCCAGCCACTACGTCATCACTGTGAAGCTATCAGCCGTCGCTGCCTAGACTCCACTCTTGCACAACACCAGTTCCTGGAGCACTTGTTGCTCAATATTCTGTCAATTCCTTCTTCGGTCCAACACATGAACGAAGGAAGACCCCACAGGTGATGGCAGACCACGGGTGATGCGTAAATCCTCCGGAGTCGGGGTAAACTGTCCAACTGACAGGACCCCCCAGCGCACGTCCGACCTCCTTGACGTGCTGTCTTAGACTGATGGCGCCGCCATGGCGCTCTGACCGGACCCCCCTTCCTTCGTGACGTCATATTCGCCACGGGAGGTTTTCATTGGCTCCCTGTGCCACGTCGCTGTCGGTGACCAATCTGGTGTCGCTGACGTCACACAGTTTTGGCGGCAAAACAGAAGAGCCAGCGCCATATTGGCTTCCTAAAGGGCCTAAACCACAGCCCAAAATACTCTTCTTTTATAAATTTCTCGGCACTTCGAGAACACTACTTTCTCCCACATATACCAAACTGATGCCTGCGACGTAGAGAACGCTCGGGTAAAGTGGACATGACTCTTACTGCAGGCGTGGGAGAAATATAAGGGGGGGAACACCGTCACACAGCAAATAATTGTTAACAATTTAATCTCACTTTTACAGTCACTACTGCATTATTATTTCATTTCTTGTGTGTATCTTCAGTTAGTATCTTCAATATTATTTCAAACAGACTCATCAATCTGAAAAAAGCAACAAAAGTTTATCACTCAACATTTTACTTGTTAATACATTTAGTTCTTCTGTTATGTACAAATAAACTTTTGTACTAGAATGCATTCTGTATGGCCCACATGTAAACACACCAAAACAATGGCCAACCCATCCTGTGAGGTCCACGGGTAACACCAAAACAATGGCCAACCCATCCTGTGAGGTCCACGGGTAACACCAAAACAATGGCCAACCCATCCTGTGAGATCCACGGGTAACACCAAAACAATGGCCAACCCATCCTGTGAGATCCACGGGTAACACCAAAACAATGGCCAACCCATCCTGTGAGATCCACGGGTAACACCAAAACAATGGCCAACCCATCCTGTGAGATCCATAGGTAACACCAAAACAATGGCCAACAAATCCCGTGAGATCCACGGGTAACACCAAAACAATGGCCAACAAATCCTGTGAGATCCATAGGTAACACCAAAACAATGGCCAACAAATCCCGTGATATCCACGGGTAACACCAAAACAATGGCCAACACATCCTGTGAGGTCCACGGGTAACACCAAAACAATGGCCAACATATCCTGTGATATCCACGGGTAACACCAAAACAATGGCCAACATATCCTGTGATATCCACGGGTAACACCAAAACAATGTGAAGATGAAGGAGCCCAATAGCTCAGGAACCGGGACACCAGGTGATCGACAGCTAAGAGACGGGACCCAAGCGCCAGAGCACAACCCCCGCAAGCACAACTAAGGGAGGACCACTAGGAGAGGACAAAAATTGGCAGGGAGAAGAGAGTACAAGGAATACAGAGAAAAGATTCAGGCATCTAAAGATTAACCAAAAGGCACCGAATACCGAGGCTGCATCCCACAGTGTAACTAAGAACAAGATACACCAACCAAGGAAGGCCACAGCAAGATTATGCAAAGTGGCCATGCAAAACACACAACACCCACACCCCACCAAAATTGAGAACCAGCGCTTGGCCGACAATGTCGCCAGACTGCACAATCTCACCTGCAGAGCGGAAACACGACCGTGTCACGACACTGTGGAGCCGAGCAATATACCAGGAGCAACACTAGCGGAGTATGTCCAGAGAAGCGAGCCCAGCAGAAGACGAGGTGCAGTACAATGGCAGAGGTGGAGCCACACCAAGCCACCGCATACCCGTAGCAGAGAAAAGAATCGAGGTGAATTTCCCACATAAAATCTAGAACACCTTCAGCATCTGGGGGCAATGACAGGAGAGAGAAGACGACCGAGAAGGCGTAGAAAATCCCCGAGACCGGACGCGGAACACCAACATGTGTACACCTCCCAAAAACAAAACGATCACCCCAGCCCCGGCGCCCGAGGTGCTAATTCCAAATTCGACGCTTGAACCATATTTAGGAGCCAAATTCTGGCTCTCTGCACGTATTCGTAGTTCGAAATTACGACTTTTTATACCGAAAATATGCCAAATACTGAAAGCGGCGATGGGTCACATTTTGCCCAACACCCCCGCCCCCCTGCAGTTTTCAAAATATCCCAAACATCCCAAATTCGACGCTTGAGCCATATTGTGGAGCCAAATTCTGGCTCTTTCCACGTATTCGCAGTTTGAAATTACGAAATTTTATATCGAAAATATGCAATTTTTTCAGAGCAGCGATGGGTCACATTTTGCCCAAGCCCCCCCTGCAGTTGTCAAAAAATTCCAAACATCCCAAATTCGACGCTTGAGCCATATTTCGGAGCCAAATTCTGGCCCTCTGCACGTATTCTCTGCACGAATTCGCAGTTTGAAATTACTAATTTTATACCGAAAATATGTCAATTACTGAGAGCAGCGATGGGTCACAGTTTGCGCAAACCCACCCTGCAGTTTTCAAAATATCCCAAACATCCCAAATTCGACGCTTGAGTCACATTTTAGAGCCAAATTCTGGCTCTCTGCACGTATTCGCCGTTTGAAATTACGAATTTTATACTGAAAATATACCAATTACTAAGAGCAGCGATGGGTCACATTTTGCCCAAACCCACCCTGCAGTTTTGAAAATATCCCAAAAATCCCAAATTCGACGCTTTAGCCATATTTTGGAGCCAAATTCTAGCTCTCTACACGTATTCGCTGTTTGAAATTACGAAATTTTATATCGAAAATATGCAATTTTTTTAGAGCAGCGATGGGTCACATTTTGCCCAAGCCCCCCCCTGCAGTTGTCAAAAAATTCCAAACATCCCAAATTCGACGCTTGAGCCATATTTCGGAGCCAAATTCTGGCCCTCTGCACGTATTCGCAGTATGAAATTACGACTTTTTATACCGAAAATATGCCAGTTACTGAAAGCGGCGATGAATCACATTTGCCCAAACCCTCCCTGCAGTTTTGAAAATATCACAAACATCCCAAATTCGACACTGGAGCCGTATTTTTGAGCCAAATTCTGGATCTCTGCACGAATTCGCAGTTTGAAATTACTAATTTTATACCGAAAATATGTCAATTACTGAGAGCAGCGATGGGTCACAGTTTGCGCAAACCCACCCTGCAGTTTTCAAAATATCCCAAACATCCCAAATTCGACGCTTGAGTCACATTTTAGAGCCAAATTCTGGCTCTCTGCACGTATTCGCCGTTTGAAATTACGAATTTTAATACTGAAAATATGCAAATTTCTGAGAGTAGCGATCGGTCACTTTTTGCCCAAACTGCCCCTGCAATTTTCAAAATATCCCAAACATCCCAAATTCGACGCTTGAGCCATAATTTGGAGCCAAATTCTGGCTTTCTGAACGTATTCGCAGTTTGAAATTACGACATTTTATACCGAAAATATGCCAATTACTGAGAGCTGCGATGGGTCACATTTTGCCTAAACCCCTTTGCAGTTGTCAAAATATCCCAAACATCCCAAATTCAACCCTTGAGCCATATTTTGGAGCCAAATTCTGGCACTCTGTACGTATTCGCAGTTTGAAATTACGACTTTTTATACCGAAAATATGCCAATTACTGAAAGCGACGATTGATCACATGTTGCCCAAACCCCCCTGCAGTTTTCAAAATATCCTAAACATCTCAAATTCGACCCTTTAGCCATATTTTGTAGCCAAATTCTGGCTCTCTGCACGTATTCGCAGATTGAAATAACGAATTTTTATACCGAAAATATGCCAATTATTGAAAGCAGCGATGGATCACATTTTGCCCAAACTCTCCGTGCAATTTTCAAAATATCCCAAACATCATAAATTCGACGCTTGAACCATATTTAGGAGCCAAATTTTGGCTCTCTGCACGTATTCGCAGTTTGAAATTACGACTTTTTATACCGAAAATATGCCAAATACTGAAAGCAGCGATGGGTCACATTTTGCCCAAACTCTCAACCCCCCTGCAGTTTTCAAAATATCCAAAACATTCCAAATCTGACACTTTAGAAATATTTTGGAGCCAAATTCTGGCTCTCTGCACGTATTCGCAGTTTGTAATTACGACTTTTTATACCGAAAATAAGCCAATTACTGAGAGCGGCGATGGGTCACATTTTGCCCAAACCCACCCTGCAGTTTTCAACATATCCCAAACATCGCAAATTCGGCGCTTGAGCCATATTTTGGAGCCAAATTCTGAATCTCTGCACGTATTCGCAGTTTGAAATTACGACTTTTTATACAGAAAATATGCCAAAAACTGTGACCGGCGATGGGTCACATTTTGCCCAAACCCCCCTGCAGTTTTCAAAATATCCTACATATCCAAAATTCGACCTTTCAGCCATATTTAGGAGCCAAATTCTGGCTCTCTGCACTTATTCGCAGTTTGATATTACGACTTTTTATACCGAAAATATGCCAAATACTGAGAGCGCGATGGGTCACATTTTGCACAAACACCCCTGCAGTTTTCAAAATATACCAAACATCCCAAATTCAACCCTTGAGCCATAATTTGGAGCCAAATTCTGGCTCACTGCACGTATTCGCTGTTTGAAATTATGACTTTCTATACCGAAAATATGACAATTACTGAAAGCGGCGATTGGTCACATGTTGCCCAAACCCCCCTGCAGTTTTCAAAATATCCTAAACATCTCAAATTCGACCCTTTAGCCATATTTTGTAGCCAAATTCTGGCTCTCTGCACGTATTCGCAGTTTGAAATTACGAATTTTTATACCGAAAATATGCCAATTACCGAAAAGCAGCGATGGATCACATTTTGCCCAAACCCTCCGTACAGTTTTCCAAATATCCCAAACATCCCAAATTCGAAACTTGAGCCATATTTTGGAGCCAAATTATCGCTCTCTGAACTTATTCGCAGTTTGATATTAAGACTTTTTATACCGAAAATATGCCAGTTACAGAGAGCGGCGATGGGTCACATTTTGCCCAAACCCTCCCTGCAATTTTCATAATATCTCAAACATCTCAAATTCGACGCTTGAACCATATTTAGGAGCCAAATTCTGGCTCTCTGCACGTATTCGCAGTTTGAAATTACGAACTTTATACCGGTAATATGCCAATTACTGAGAGCAGCGATGGATCACATTTTGCCCAAATCCACCCTGCAGTTTTGAAAAAATCCGAAACATCCCAAATTCGACGCTTGAGCTATATTTTGGAGCCAAATTCTGGCTCTCAGCACGTATTCGCATTTTGAAATTACGACTTTTTATAGCGAAAATATGCCAAATACTGAAAGCAGCGATGGGTCACATTTTGCACAAACCCCCCCTGCAGTTTTCAAAATATACCAAACATCCCAAATTCGACACTTGAGAAATATTTTGGAGCCAAATTTTGGCTCTCTGCACGTATTCGCAGTTTGAAATTACGACTTTTTATACCTAAAATATGCCAATAACTGAAAGCAGGGAAGGATCACATTTTGCCCAAACCCTCCCTGCAGTTTTTAAAATATCCCAAACATCCTAAATTCGACGCTTAAGCCATATTTTGGAACCAAATTCTGGCTCTCTGCACGTATTCGCTGTTTGAAATTACCACTTTTTATACCGAAAATATGCAAATTACTGAGAGCACCGATGGATCACATTTTGCTCAAACCCTCCCTGCAGTTTTCAAAATATCCCAAACATCCTAAATTCAACGCTGGAGCCACAATTTTGAGCCAAATTCTGGTTCTCTGCGAGTATTCGCAGTTTGAAATTACGACTTTTTACACCGAAAATATGCTTATTACCGAGAGCGGCGATGGGTCACGTTTTGCCCAAACCCTTCCTGCAGTTTTCAAAATATCCGAAACATCCCAAATTCAACGCTTGAACCAAATTTTGGAGCCAAATTCTGGCTCTCTGTACGTATTCGCTGTTTGAAATTACGACTTTTTATCCAGAAAATATGCCATTTCCTGAGAGCCGCGATGGGTCACATTTTACCCAAACCCCCCTGCAGTTTTCAAAAAATCCTAAACATCCCAAATTCGACGCTTGAGCCATCCTTTGGACCCAAACTCTGGCTCTCTGCACGTATTCGCAGTTTGAAATTACGACTTTTTATACTGAAAATATGCCAAGGAAAATATGAAAGCGGCGAAGGATCACATTTTGCCCAAACCCACCCTGCAGTTTTCAAAATGTCTTTAACATCCCGAATTCGACGCTTGAGCCATACTTTAGAGCCAAATTCTGGCTTACTGCACGTATTCGCAGTTTGAAATTGCAAGTTTTTATACCGAAAATATGCCAATTACTGAAAGACGCGATGGATCACATTTTGACCCAAACACTCCCTGCAATTTTCAAAATATCCCAAATATCCCAAATTCGAAGCTTGAGTTTCATTTTGGAGCCAAATTCTGGCTCTCAGCACGTATTCGCAGTTTGAAATTACTACTTTTTATACCGAAAATACGCCAATTACTGAGTGCTGCGATTGGTCTTATTTTGCCCAAACCCCTGTTTAAGCAAAATGTTCCACATGTTACTGGAACACAGATACTATCACCTTCAAATGTCAGTAATGGTTTAAGTAATGACAAATAAACTGACGCAACTTGACCTGACGCAACCTGACCTTACTCAACCTGACCTAATGCAACCTGACCTGACGATTCCTGACCTGACCCTACCTGACCTGACATGACTACCTGACCTGACGCTACCTGACCTGACCCTACCTGACCTGACGCAACCTGACCTGACGCAACCTGACCTGACGCAAGCTGACCAGACGCAACCT
The DNA here is from genome assembly GCF_040958095.1 of Procambarus clarkii. Taxonomy (NCBI): domain Eukaryota; kingdom Metazoa; phylum Arthropoda; class Malacostraca; order Decapoda; family Cambaridae; genus Procambarus; species Procambarus clarkii. Next base: position 31,826,192 of record NC_091188.1, on the reverse strand, counting down.
GACCTAATGCAACCTGACCTGACGCAACCTTACTTGATGCTACCTGACCTGGTGCTACCTGACATGACGCAACCTGACCTGACGCTACATGACCTGACTCAACCTGATCTGACGCTACCGGACCTGACTCAACCTGACCTGACGCAACCTGATCTGAGGCAACCTAACCTGACGCTACCTGACCTGATGCAACCTGACCTGACGCAAACAGACCTGACGCAACCTGACCTGACGCAACCTGACATGACGCTACCTGACCTGACGCAACCTGACCTGACCTGACGCTACCTGACCTGACGCCACGTGACCTGTCACAACCTGACCTGACGCAACCTGACCTGACGCAACCTGGCCTGACACAACTGACCTGTCGCTACCTGAACTGACTCAACCTGACCTGATGCTACCTGACCTGACGCAACCTGACCTGATAAAACCTGACCTGACGCAACCTGACCTGACGCAACCTGACCAGACGCTACCTGCCCTGACGCAACCTGACCTGAAACAACCTGACCTGACGCAACCTGATCTGACACTACCTAACCTGACGCAACCCGACCTGTATTCTCACAAATCGCGAGAAAACATGAAGTAGTCCCGATAAATTAGTAAATTCGAATATTTTTATCTAAAATCACTGTTACGACCCTGGGTTCTCCAGTGGAAACCAGAGGTCAAAATTGAGCTATTAAACTTTCTAGTAGTACAAGTTGAGTGCAACTCGAACGGCAATTGTTTGTATCTTCCCTGCCAGATGTAAGACTATTATTGTTTCTCAAAGAGCATTTAAAGACTGAGCTGGGGGTTGATTATTAAATAATAACATAGGCACCAACTTTGCTTACTAATACTTTCTAATCATTCATAAAGTAACAATACGTTGCATAGGGGAAGATCTTTAATGTGCTTAGCTGCACGATCAATTAGGCTCCTTCCGGCACCACGACATGAGGGAGGCCAGCTGGTCGCGAGGAGCTCTCTCTTCTCTGGCTGGTGTTCGTGCGGATAAGACCTACTCTGTGGCTGCACCCCT
>NC_091188.1:31537656-31820156 GCF_040958095.1 Procambarus clarkii | reverse complement strand
TATGGGAGGTTTTCATTGGCTCCCGGTGCCACACTGCTGCCGGTGACCAATCCGGTGCCACTGACGTCACACGGTTTTGGCGGGAGATCAGAGAGGTAAGCGCCATCTTGGCTCCCTAAAGGGCCTAAACCACAGGCCAAAATATTACTATTTCGCAAATTTCTCGGCTCTCCGAGAACACTTCACTCTCTCCCATATATCAAATTGTAGCCTGCAACGTAGAGAACGCTTGGGAGAAGTAGACATGACTCTTACTGCAGGCAAGGGAGAATTATAAGGGGGGGAACTCCGTCACATACCCCTCCCCTTAAAATAAGAGTCATGTCTGTTTAGTGTATGCGGGATAGGGCATCCGCTACTACGTTGTCCTTCCCCTTGATGTGTTTGACCTTGATCCTTGTCAGACTCTCAGTGCGGGTGAGACTAGTGCCGTTCGCCCTGGACCACTTACTTTCCTCCTCCGGGAGTTCTCGGTCCCTCGGTACACTCAGACCCGTCTTCCGCTGGGTTTCTCGGGACCTCTTTCCGTCCTGCTTGACGGCTCTTCCTTCCACAGGGAAGAAAGGTCTTAGGCGGTCTGCGGGACACACCTGTTTCTTTCGCGGTCCATCCGGCTTCCCAATCTCGTACGACACTGGACCCAACCGTCGCAGCACTCGGTATGGTCTCTTGAACCGCGACCTGGTCACTCTACCTTTACCTGGCAGCACAACCAATACTTTGGATCCGGCCTGAAAATCCCTCTGCGCAGCTCTCCTGTCGAACCACTTCGACATCTTACGTTGCGCCTTCTTCAGGAGCTTCCTAGCCAGTTTCTTCGCTCTAGTGAGACGTTCTTTGAACTTCTGGACATATTTATTCACCGTTCCCACGGTCGCTCCTGGTGTCCATCGTTCCTTCATCATGAATAGCATGGCACATATAATATAGATAAACGGAAAGTAAGCCTTCTCAGGACCCACACGGCCTCCTTCGGCCTTACTAACCAATTCGGGTAACTCCTGCTGTAACTCTCCGAGACGAGTGCGGCTTACCCCTGGAGAACTGGTGAGTGTCACCTGCAACTCACCATTCGGGCTACTCTCGCCCTCCACTCGTCCTCCGGGTCCTACGCAGAGGTGATCTGTTCCCAGGCTGTCAGTCGACTCCTCAGCCCCATCAGATCCACAACCCCCTGGTTCTTCGCGTTGTCTCGGTGTCACAGTACAAACTGGTATCGCCACCGGTGCGATTCCCTTCTCGTCCCCACAGGCGTTCAAATCTTCGCCTGTCTCCTCGTGTTGTTCTGGGCACTCTTCGCCTTTCACGAGATGTGGGAGGACGTATCCTCCACATGCGTCATTCCCCAAGATGACCTGCGCCTCCATCTCGGGCATTGATGTACAGACTCCCACCTCTAGGGTCTGGCAGCCATATTCGGAATTTAAAGTTACCTGGTGTAGGGGCATCCTCACTGGGCCTCCCACAGTGGTCACACTAGCCACCCCCACACTGGTACTTTCGTAACCCTCGGGGAACAGGGTTTCACTTACCAGGGTAAAGTCAGCCCCGGTGTCTCTTAGCATCTTCACGGGGATGGGGTCTGCGACCCCCATCCTTACGGTTCCTTGACACATGAACGGGTGAACTTTCTTCTCCCCATTCAGCACGGGTTCATCCCGCACTCTCTCGGCCCTCTGGTCCTCGAACATCACTAAAGCAACGTGTCCCCGCTGCTTAGGGCGTCTGCATTCCCGCGCGACGTGTCCGAATATTCCGCAGTTGTAGCAGCGGCCCCTCGGCGGAGACCATCCGCCACCGCTCGTCTTAGCACTGCCTCCAGAGACCGTCACACCCTGTGTCTTTCCCGCCTCACTTGTCGTTTCTTTCCCTGCAGTAACAGTTCTCGAGCTCTCAGCTTGGTTCTCCCCTATCGGCTCTACAGCACCTTTTGTTCCTCGGGTGTTCCAACTTGAGAAATGGGACTTGGGAGAACTCGCTCCTGTCCTCCATCCATCCGTCCTTCTATAATTCCTATCGTTTCCGACGTATGCGGGTGGTCGGTGCTGTCCCTCTCGGCGTGGGCGTAGGGCTTCTTCTAACATGTCGGCCCGGTCGGCTGCGGCCCTCAGGTCCTTTATGTCCGCCTCCTTTACCCTCATCCTGATCTCAGGAGAGAGCACGGACATAAACTTTTCCATGGCCATTAGTTCCTTGACCTCTTCGACCGACCTTGCTTCTTCAGAGTCCAGCCACTTAAGGAGCTTTCTTTCAATGTCCCTCGCCGTCTCCGCATACGATTTTCCTGGCAACCGGGTACATTCTCTAAACCTCTTTCTGTAACACTCTGGCGTGAGCTTAAAGGAACGGAGCACAGCTCGTTTTACCGCATCGTAGTTAGTGCATTCTTGGAAGTCGAGCATAGTGAAGGCTTCACGAGCTTCCCCTGTGAGCCTCCCTTGGACCAACTCCGCCCACTCCGCCCTCGGCCACCTCTTCATAGCAGCAACTCTCTCAAAGTGATCGAAGAAACTTTCGGCTTCACTAGGCACAAAGACCGGCAGGTCTCGTTCCCTCACTCGTCGGTCTTCCTGTGGCGGGGCAGGGGCACCTAGTCCCAGTTCAGCTCGCTTCAGCTCCACCTCCTGGTTGGCTTCTATTTCCATTTGTCTCAGCCTAACTTCTTGCTCTCGTTCTTCCCTGCGTAGCTGTGCTTCTCGTTCTTGCTCTTCCCGGCGCAGCTGTGCTTCTCGCTCTTGCTCTTCCCGGCGCAGCTGTGCTTCTCGTTCCTCACGCTTCGTCTGTGCTTCTCGCTCCTCACGCTTCGTCTGTGCTTCTCGCTCCTCACGCTTCGTCTGTGCTTCTCGCTCCTGTTCTTCCCGGCGCAGCTGCGCTTCTCGCTCCTCTTTGCGCTGCTGTGCCTCTAGCTGCAGCTTCATTATTTCCAGCTTAATGCTGTGCCTGCTGCCGCCGGATCCCCTGCTGCTTCCACCAATACTCAAGTGTTCACCCTCACTGGCAGGTGTTTGGGGCCGTTCCTCCCCCAAAGCTTCGTCTCGAGCCTTGAGCTGAGCCATTATCTCTAGTCTTCTTTCACCAACTCGGGCAGATTTCAGCTTTATTCCAAAATGATCCGCTATAGCCTGTAACTGTGCCTTGGTGCACTCTTCCAGCACCTGTTCGTCTCTAGAGTCAATAAACCTCGCTATTTTATCATCCTCCATCTTGTGCTACGAGTGTTAACCTGCACCTGATCTCTAACACCACTGCCAAGTACCACTGCAACCTTTACTCCGATCTATATCCTGGCAAGGTCGCCAATGTTGGGGGTTTCACCTCTCTATTATTCTCTACCCTTACTCTGGGGTAAGCAATAGTTATGCTCAAGGTAACTCACCGTAGCCCTGCGGGTCTTCCCTCGATCCTCACGGCGCCACTGCACGCCAGGAGAGTCTCCCAGTCAATCTTAACGGCCTCTTATTAAGAAAGAGTGAGAACACGACTCGTTCACCTCGACTGTCGTGTGCCCTCCCCAACAATAGGGCTCTACGGTTAAACACAAGATCGCCAACTGGTGTTTAAGGTGGCCAGTAACACCCTCAGTGGACTGGTGTATTCAGTGGTAGCCTTGGCAAGGTCACACTCAAAGATCAGGAATCAGGCAGGTACTTATTGTTATCACTCTATGCTTACAGGTATAATATAGCCACAAGATCAATGGAGGGGATGATAAAAACACAAAGAGAGTTTTGTATTTTACTTAAAATGTATGAAAGATGTCACAAGGCCACACAATAATCGATAAATCAACTAATCCTGACTCGGCCGGTAATTCCCACGGATATTATGCGATCACTAGAGGGCAACACTCTCCCCCTCCTCATCAAGTGTCAAGAACAGCTGATCGCAATGGACTCTCCGCGCGAAATTTGCTTGTTTGCTAGATTCACGCGCTCGGTTTCTTTAAATTCTCCAATATTACTAGAAACTCGCACACTCGATATTGGCACAAATAAACCGAATTACTTAGTTACACTGTACTCAGGCTCAAACAGTCTTCTCTACAATCAATTCTACAATGATTCACTGTAATGGTCTTACACTGTTATTTATCCAACAATATATAATGAAATATTAACACGGGAGTTTTCAGTACTTTCTCTCGTGGGCGATAACGCAATGATTCACTGTACTCACAAATGATTATTCACTGAATGGACATAGACATATATATGGTATATAAATCAATCATCAATACATGGAAAATAAATAGTTTCTGGGCACATAGCCTAACCTCCAAATACTGGCATAATATTATATATAATTCACCACTATATGTTCATATCAAAATCTATAGAAAGATATACACAACACAGTAAATTTATCACTGGTTCCTGGTGCCTGTACACACCAATAATCAACATAAAAAATACAAGTACTCTTGATAGTACTGTCTAGCACCCTGGTGCTTTACCGTGACATAGGTGAGACTTGCTCACGACATATAAAATCCTCAGGCTAGAAAATATAGCCAAATAATATAGCTAACTAAAGGGGAATGGGGAGGGAACTAGAACCACCTACTTCACCCTATCCTCCGATGAGAGTCGAGATGTAGCTCCTGGTCCTCGTGTCGGGAACGCCCCCACACTACACGTCGTCGTGTCCTACCAGAGCCTCTCGTCGTCCCACCGTTTAGCGCGTCATCTCCGTGCCTCCTCACTGCAGGTCCGTCCTCCTCCTTGACTTCTTGAAGGTTGGAGTCGGTCTCCTGGCCGTCGTCTTCTCCCAGCAACGGCTGTCGCCTACGTCTCAGCTACAGTCGTTCGGTTTCCCCAAATAGTCCTCTCTTCCTCAGCTACCCAGTGGCTCTGTCTGCCACTACGCTGTCACGAACTGGTGAATTGCCACAGACGTCAACATACGTCACTGCACGGCTTCACTGCTACTGGCACAGTACCTGACTGGAGCACTTGTTGCTCAAATAACCGTCAATTCCCTCTTCTGGTTCAACACAAGAACTAGGGAAGACTTCTCAGAGTACTGGCGGACTTCCGGTGACGCGTAAATCCACGGTAGTGGGAAACAGCTGTCCGACAAACAGGACCACTCGTCGCACGTCCGACCTCTATGACGTGTCGTGTCTGACAGCTGGCGCCAGCCCGGCGCGCTGGCCGGACCCCCTTCCTTCGTGACGTCACTTTTACTATGGGAGGTTTTCATTGGCTCCCGGTGCCACACTGCTGCCGGTGACCAATCCGGTGCCACTGACGTCACACGGTTTTGGCGGGAGATCAGAGAGGTAAGCGCCATCTTGGCTCCCTAAAGGGCCTAAACCACAGGCCAAAATATTACTATTTCGCAAATTTCTCGGCTCTCCGAGAACACTTCACTCTCTCCCATATATCAAATTGTAGCCTGCAACGTAGAGAACGCTTGGGAAAAGTAGACATGACTTTTACTGCAGGCATGGGAGAATTATAAGGGGGGGAACTCTGTCATAATATATATATATATATATATTTATATATATGTGTGTATATCACGAAAATAAACACGTGATTAAGAATGTGACAATGTCAGACCACGGAGGAAGAATGAAACAGGAATTTCCTTAAGTACTTTTGTATATTAAATACATCTTCAGAAGGACCTTCTGAAGATGTATTTAATATACAAAAGTACTTAAGGAAATTCCTGTTTCGTTCTTCCTCCGTGGTCTGACATTGTCATATTTATATATATATATATATTATTATATCCTGCATTATTCCAGCCCATTATTAGAGATAGTAGCCACCTCTTATTTTGGTTTTCTTTCATTTTTAGTGCTCAGAAAATTAAATATATCTACATATTTAGTCAAAATCAGTTACATTATTTTATCTTATTCATAGCATAAATGTTCTCGAAGATTACTAAAAAGAAATTGAATTAGACTACAGCAAATTGGCAAACTTTACCTTGTATCTGTTTCCATCGAGTTTGTTTGGGGCGTTCTTCAACATATCAGCAATACTTGTCTCAACATCTCTTTCAGTTGCATTAGTGTGGGTGTTGATACAGGCTTCTGGAAATTTATAAGAATTAATTAATATATATAATTATAATTCACTTTGCTATTCCCCATTCCACAGTCCTCTCGTCCTTCCCACTTCCCTGTCCCCACATCATCCCCACTATTCCCACTTCCCTGTCCCATCGTCCTCCTTACCATTTTCCCCTCCCCTGTCCTTCTTCCTCCCCCACCATCTCCCATTCACCTGTCCCTTTGTCCTCCCCAGCATTCCCCTGTCCCCACCATCCCCAACTCCCCAGTCCCCTCGTCCTCCCCACCATTACCCTCTCCTCTGTCCCCTCGTCTTCCCCACCATACCCCCCTCTCGTCCTCCACACCATTCCAAACTACCTCATCCGATGCATTCTATAATGGTCTGATGCTTCCATCAGAAAATTGGGAACATCAAATGATCTGATATTCCCATCACTGAAAAATAAGAACAGCTAAAAAAATGAAAATAAAAAAATAAAAAAATAAACTATACTCATGAAATGAACAGTATGGTAAACAAAACAGCTCAATTTCAATGCAATGTCACACAAAATTATTAAATCGAAATGAAAATAAATTGAAATCTATGAAAATTCAAATTATCAATGCAATCGGAAATATTGAAATAATATCGCAACATAATATAGTGTGGGTTGCTCTTACGTGCAACAGACGGTGCTGTTTTTCAAAAAAGGCATGGTTTTACCTGTCACAAGTGTGGCATCTATACTTATACTCACGAAATGAATGGTATGGTAAACAACATAGCTCAATTGCAATGCAATGTCACAATAACATTTAATAACAATAATAACAATAACATTTAAATATACTTTAAGATATAATCTAGAAGAAAATAAGAACATTGAAACGGTTCATGAACTCGATTTCAATAAAGGACACTATGGGGAACTTTGAAAAACAGTTAATGAGTATAATTAGACAGACTTGTTGCTAGGCAGAGGAGTAAATAATGAGATATATGGCAAATTTTGCAAAATATACGGCACACAAACATTCATACCCAAACAAAGCAAAATGCTAGGTAAGAACAAAGCAGTTGGCCCGTAGGGGAAAGGAGATACCCACAAGACTGGAATACAAGTCATTAACAAGCACACAAGTACTACACTACACAACAACCGCACTACTACCAGAACTGGACGAATCACTACCAAAACAACACATTGCACATCACTACCAAAACAACACAACACAACACAAGCATTGGCAAAGAATTATAGACCAGTTGCACTAACATCCCACATAATAAAATTATTTGAGAGTGATCAGGAGTCAGATTACTAGTTTTATAGAGACCAATGACCTCCACAATCCAGGCCAACAAGGATTTAGAGCAGGAAGATATTGAAATACCTCTTACAGCTATCTCTCATGTCCTCTACTTGTACAGTACAGCTACTTGACCATTACGACAAAATCACTGAGATATGAGATAATGATGACACTAACCTCATCTACTCAGACTCCAACCCACTCATATTAAATAATGATGTAAACAATAAATTAAAAAAAAATCCACTTATTAATGTCAACCAACAAACTCCCACTAAACATAGAAAGGACCTACGACATCTTACTTGGGAGCAAATCAACAAATGCAATTCATCTACAGTTACACAATGTTAGCATCAGAAATAAAGAAGATGGTAAGTTCCTTGGTCTATACTTAGATCTGCCCGAAACGCTATGAGTGCTTGTTGCTTTACAAGAATGTATAACTTCAAGTCATTGTACTCTCCCCCAATGTACCTTCTTGTATATAAAGAAAAAATAAATAAATAAACAAACACATAATAAATCAATACTTACTAAATTTTGTCTATTATGTAGCAAAGAAGCAGGTCTACGGAAGGCTTTTCTGTTGAGTTCGAAGCCCAGATTACTCGTGGTCTCTGAAATAAGTTAAGATTATAAGTATAAAATTTATAAAACCAAATAATAAATCCGGTATTGCTCAATTTCAGATGCAGACGTACTGAATGATATATCAGACTGTCAGCATGGTATTCGATCTGGAAGGTCCAGTGTAACGAATTTACTCAGTTTCTATGATCGAGCCACAGAGATCTATAAAGAATTCTGATCAAGAAAGAGATCTAGGGGTGGTTTTAGATAGAAAACTATAACCTGAGGATCATATTAAGAACATTCTGCGAGGGGCCTATGCTACACTTTTTAACTTTAGAATTGCTTTTAAATACATAGGTCAAAAAGTTTTAAAAGTTTTAAAAGTTTTTTAAACCTCTCGTGTATCATGAGTGTGTTAAAGCTTCAGATGGTGCATTCAGATGATGAATATTACCTAGTTCCTTCATCTGGGAAGAATGAACACATATTGGTGCATTCGGATGATAAAAACTAACTACTGTAGTTTAATTGATCAACAGACTGTATATCATATGCAGACTGTATGTGGATCTGCGGGCCACTCCAAACAACAGCCTGGTGGACCAAGCTCCACCAGGGCTAAAGCACAAAGTGATATAGATGTGATAGAGAAACTAGGTCAAATGGAGGAGTAGGTCTGTATATTAAACAGCACCTGACGTGCACAGAGCTACTAAACTCAATGTGGTGGTAGAGTGGTGGGGGGGGGGGGAAACATTGCAGAAAAAAACAAAAATACAATTTGGTCAACAAAACAGCATTGTTTAAAATAGAAGACATGGGTTGCCATTTTGGGGGTAAGGTAGGTTACATTGAGTTAATTAGTTAGTACTTAGTTTTTATCTTAAACTGGTTGGGAGAGGTACAGTGTTGCTGTGCTGGTGAAAGAACACCTAAAGGTAAATTAAATAATGATTGCGAATCCACAAGAAGTTGACATAATAGCGCTAGAGATCTGCAATCAGGATGATAAACTTTCCTTAAAGAATTTGACAAACACTTGCTGATAGGACATGAAGTAAATGAAATGTATGTCAAGTTTTGTGAAATATATGATAAAAGCACAACAAAATTTGTACCAAAGGAGAGATGCAGAACTAGGAAAAGGGGTTTGTTCAACAGAAATTGCGAGAGGGCCTGAGACCCAAACACACACAAATGGAATCAATATATAGCAAGAGGCCAAACCCCCAAACATACAAGCGATGCAAAGATGCGAGAAACAGCAGCAGCATTAAGGAGAGGGACTTAAGGACCATAAATAAAGTGTGAAAATAAACTCGAGTAAATTTTTTTAACTACTCTCGACAGTGAAGAAAAACAAATATTCAGACGATTTGTGTTAGAATCATTAATCTTACACTTTCGGTCATATTCAACAACACAAATACATACACACACATTCCTGTTGCTGTAGCAAGTGAAGAATTACACACACAGATCACAATAACGTGATGCATCAAATGAACAAATCCACAAGGGCCGTGACGAGGATTCGAACCTGCGTCCGGGAGCATCCCAGACACTGCCTTAATCGACTGAGCTACAACAGGGTAAAAGGGTTGAAACCGAAGTTCTACTGAACTTACTGGATCCCATAGCCTCTCCGAGGCACAAACCAGGCTTTTACACAACCCCCCCCCCCTGCACCCGAGCTATGTCAACAGGCCGTTCTCCCTCTTCGCCCTTACATCATCACACACAGATCACAATAACGTGATGCATCAAATGAAGAAATCCACAAGGGCCGTGATGAGGATTCAAACCTGTGTCTGGGAGCATCCCAGACACTGCCTTAATCGACTGAGCTACGACAGGGTAAAAGGGTTGAAACCAAACTTCTACTGAACTTCCTGGATCCTTTTACCCTGTTGTAGCTCAGTCGATTAAGTAAATGCCACTACTTTTGCAAAATTATTACGAGATCTATTATTCTATAGAATAATGCATATAAATGCATATATGCATATAAATACAAAACAAGTAAATGTAAATAATTTTACCTTGCACCTAGATCCACCAAGCCTGTATGGCGCGCGTTTCAGTACTTCAGAAATCTAGAATTATCTTGAATCTCTAATCTGCAATGAAACAATACATATTATTGCACTTACCAAAACATGGATGAATGTAGAAAATACAGAACTATTAGCTGAATATCAAATAAATGGATTTAATCTATTTCACACAGATAGATATATTAGATATTATATTATATTCCTTTCCTCCCTAGAATCTGGATGTAGCAGGTGCTCAATTGTCAAAAGTGAAAAATTTGGTTTATTTAACATACACGCCATAGACCGGCTTGGGAAAAAAAGTTCGTAAAACCCAGGGACCATAGACCGGCTATGAAAGAAAATTTGAGAAAACCCTGGGGCCATAGAACGGCTATTTAATCCCCTGGAACGGACCTGTGCATGGGCCACTGAGGCATCGAAAAAAAACAGACCGGCTAGGGAAAAAAGCAAAATAGCCGGTCTATGGCCCAGCTGATGGCTGTGCATGAATGGCTAATGGCTGTTAGTTATGGAGCTAGGTTAGACTATGTATGTTTAAATCTCTGATTTAAACAGAGCCAGTGTTCAGTCAAATAACTGAATTTATCAAATCTTATCCTTGTATAATATACAAGCTGATGTGAGATCCCTGTCTACAGGTGGACTGGAACTATTATCCAGTAGGCAGTCTACTGTATTTTATCAAACCCTTATTAGTATAATAGATCTCGTAATAATTTTGCAAAAATAATGGCATTTACTATTTTTAAAAGATTATTAGAAAATTTACAGAAATGGTGCATTCGGAAGACAAAACCAATTTTTCACTTTTGACAATTGAGCACCTGCTACATCCAGATTCTAGGGAGGAAAGGAAGGACGATCTTACTGGATCCCATAGCCTCTCCGAGGCACAAACCAGGCTTTTACATAACCCCCCCCCCCCTGCACCCGAGCTTTTTAAAATAGTAAATGCCACTATTTTTGCAAAATTATTACGAGATCTATTATTCTAATAAGAGTTTGATAAAATACAAACCCTGGGGCCATAGAACGGCTATTTAATCCCCTTGAACGGACCTGTGCATGGGCCACTGAGGCATCGAAAAAAAACATAGACCGGCTTGGGAAAAAAGCAAAATAGCCGGTCTATGGCCCAGCTGATGGCTGTGCATGAATGGCTAATGGCTAATGGCTGTTAGTTATGGAGCTAGGTTAGACTATGTATGTTTAAATCTCTGATTTAAACAGAGCCAGTGTTCAGTCAAATAACTGAATTTATCAAATCTTATCCTTGTATAATATACAAGCTGATGTGAGATCCCTGTCTACAGGTGGACTGGAACTATTATCCAGTAGGCAGTCTACTGTATTTTATCAAACCCTTATTAGTATAATAGATCTCGTAATAATTTTGCAAAAATAATGGCATTTACTATTTTTAAAAGATTATTAGAAAATTTACAGAAATGGTGCATTCGGAAGACAAAACCAATTTTTCACTTTTGACAATTGAGCACCTGCTACATCCAGATTCTAGGGAGGAAAGGAAGGACGATCTTACTGGATCCCATAGCCTCTCCGAGGCACAAACCAGGCTTTTACATAACCCCCCCCCCTGCACCCGAGCTTTTTAAAATAGTAAATGCCACTATTTTTGCAAAATTATTACGAGATCTATTATTCTAATAAGAGTTTGATAAAATACAAACCCTGGGGCCATAGAACGGCTATTTAATCCCCTTGAACGGACCTGTGCATGGATGGCTAATGGCTGTTAGTTATGGAGCTAGGTTAGACTATGTATATTTAAATCTCTGATTTAAACAGAGCCGGCTAATGGCTGTTTGTTATGGAGCTAGGTTAGACTATAGGCTAGGCTAGGTTAGAGCCAGTGTTCAGTCAAATAACTGAATTTATCAAATCTTATCCTTGTATAATATACAAGCTGATGTGAGATCCCTGTCTACAGGTGGACTGGAACTATTATCCAGTAGGCAGTCTACTGTATTTTATCAAACCCTTATTAGTATAATAGATCTCGTAATAATTTTGCAAAAATAATGGCATTTACTATTTTTAAAAGATTATTAGAAAATTTACAGAAATGGTGCATTCGGAAGACAAAACCAATTTTTCACTTTTGACAATTGAGCACCTGCTACATCCAGATTCTAGGGAGGAAAGGAAGGACGATCTTACTGGATCCCATAGCCTCTCCGAGGCACAAACCAGGCTTTTACATAACCCCCCCCCCCCTGCACCCGAGCTTTTTAAAATAGTAAATGCCACTATTTTTGCAAAATTATTACGAGATCTATTATTCTAATAAGAGTTTGATAAAATACAAACCCTGGGGCCATAGAACGGCTATTTAATCCCCTTGAACGGACCTGTGCATGGATGGCTAATGGCTGTTAGTTATGGAGCTAGGTTAGACTATGTATGTTTAAATCTCTGATTTAAACAGAGCCGGCAAATGGCTGTTTGTTATGGAGTTAGGTTAGACTATAGGCTAGGCTAGGTTAGAGCCAGTGTTCAGTCAAATAACTGAATTTATCAAATCTTATCCTTGTATAATATACAAGCTGATGTGAGATCCCTGTCTACAGGTGGACTGGAACTTCTATCAACTAATCCATACATCAAACCTGTCCCTTACAGCCCACAATCTATCATTAGGAAAACCATGTGAGAAATATTTAAGGAATTCTGATAAAGAAAGAGATCTAGGGGTGGTTCTAAATAGAAAACTATCACCTGAGGACCACATAAAGAACATTGTGTGAGGAGCCTATGCCATGCATTCCAACTTCAACAGCATGTTGTGGGGTGCCGATATTGTGTGCCATCACATGTAAACCAATCAAGCCCACAAATACGTCAACATGGACCAGCATTACACAGTCTAACATACTCTGTCAGATGTAACAACTAAATTTGTGAATTCAAGACCTAATCTATTGCATAACACAGTGTTAGTACGAGAAAAACATTACTTACATTCGAAGCCGTGTTTTAAAATGGCGCGGACCTTGGTCTACTGACGCTCCACACTGTGTGTTCGTTTGCGTATGATGAACGTGTGACAATTTACTACAACAATTATTTAATTATTCTTACTCTTTATTTTACTATTTTTAGGGTACATGAAATTTCCAAATTATTTGCACACAATAATATAATTGCATTGTCATAACCTTTATATATTACGGAAAATACGATGACATGAACGAAGTCAAAGTGAAGTTGAAGTCAAAGTCATTCGCCGAACGTATTAGTCATTTTTTTTCTCCCAAACGATAGGGGATAACAAATCCACAGAGCATATAAGTGTAGAGTAAAGTCAATTTTATTCAGGAAAGTACATACATAGTTGATTTACAAACATAATGTTGGATTTATAGATAGAGCTAGTGCATACAATACCTAAAGCCAATATAGTAGGCATATAGCATTTCAGGCAACCGGGCAGTATATATGGACCCCTTACTCAAATCTCTGAATATGTTAGATATTAAGTCCCTGCACATACTCTCATGTGTATTTTATATATATAAAACGCTGCACTGTAATGTCAATCCTGACCCTAAAAGCTTCCTAGAAGGTTGTAACAGATCCCATGAGCACCACACCAGAAACAAATACCTGTAGGTGTGTACTGGTGCCTTATAGTGTGTACTCGTACCTTATGGTGTGTACTGGGGCCTTATGGTGTATACTGGTGCTTTATGGTGTGTACTGGTGCCTTATGGTGTGTTCTAGTGCCTTATGGTGCGTACTGGTGCCGTATGGAGTGTACTGGTGCCTTATGGTGTGTACTGGTGCATTATTGTGTGTACTGGTGCCTTATTGTGTACTGGTGCCTTATGGTGTGTACTGGTGCATTATGGTGTGTACTGGTGCATTATGGTGTGTACTGGTGCATTATGGTGTGTACTGGTGCCTTATGGTGTGTGTTCTGGTACCTTATGGTGTGTACTGGTGCCATATGATGTGTACTGGTGCATTATGGTGTGTACTGGTGCCTTATGGTGTGTACTGGTGCATTATGGCGTGTACTGGTGCCTTATAGTGTGTACTGGTGCATTATGGTGTGTACTGGTGCCTTATGGTGTGTACTTGTACCTTATTGTGTATACTGGTGCCTTATGGTGTGTACTGGTTCCTTATGGTGTGTACTGGGGCTTTATTGTGTGTACTGGTGCTTTATGGTGTGTACTGGTGCCTTATGGTGTGTTCTGGTGCCGTATGGTGCGTACTGGTGCCTTATGGTGTGTACTGGTGTCTTATGGTGTGTACTGGTGCCTTATGGTGTGTACTGGTGCCTTATAGTGTGTACTGGTGCTTTATGGTGTGTACTGGTGCCTTATGGTGTGTCCTGGTGCCTTATGGTGTGTAATGGTGCCTTATGGTGTGTACTGGTGCCTTATGGTATATACTGGTGCCTTATAGTGTGTACTGGTTCCTTATGGTGTGTACTGGTGCCTTATGGTGTGTACTGGTGCCGTATGGTGTGTACTGGTGCCTTATGGTGTGTACTGGTGCCTTATGGTGTGTACTGGTGCCTTATGGTGTGTACTGGTGCCTTATGGTGTGTTCTGGTGCCTTATGGTGTGTGTTCTGGTGCCTTATGGTGTGTACTGGTGCCTTATAGTGTGTACTGGTACCTTATTGTGTGTACTGGTGCATTATGGTGTGTATAATGCACACTTTAGTGCGCGCGGCACTAGCTGGAAAAACAAGCGGGTTGTGCTCAAGCGTAAACACAAAAAAGTTTATAATCTTTTCACGCTGCTAACCTCAATTCTCGAGCTACGTTTTTCATTTTGGTATCAATGCGTTGGCAATAAACTTCTCTACAAGATCATATGCATAAAATGTCACCGAAGCATTTGGTATCCCACCACGAAGTAAATAAACACGAAGATGACTCGCCGTGACACCCAAACAGGAAGTAAATGTTCATACTCTTTCGTTTGTTGCCAGCCTCACAGTCATCCTACAGCGCTCATTTTGATATCACTGAACTCACAATAAAATTCCCCACCCAGACATATGCCTATCAATGTCTAATTATGGTATCGGGTGACCCGCACGAGTGTGGGAACTGGGCGAAGCATTAGCCGTGATTTCAGCAGGGACGACACTGGTGTGATGCAGGGCTTTGAATGTTTATACTGATTTCACTGTCCTGACATTATTTCTGGAGCTACGTATTTCATTTTTATAGCAATGTGTTCGCAATAGAAAGTTCTATAAGAACATGGGTAGAGTTGGCCAACACAGCGTCAAATAAATTTGCGGCGAATAAAATCCTACGCGTGTTTGTACCCGTGAGCGTCAAAAGTTTTTACTTTGCTCATGTTTTTCAAGTTTATACTTGTTTCACACCGTTTTTTTTGTATAGTGTTCGGAATAAAATTCCCTACACAGACATATGCATATCAAATACAATTCCTTGGAATTCACAGCTGTAGAGATGACGGAAAACACACAACCGGAACCCGCTCTTGACACTCCAACTCACACCCGCAACACCCACAAAAAAAATTTCTCTTGTTTCATGTATACTTACTTTAGTTTTCGTGCTACAGTTCTCATTTAGGTATCAAAATATTCCTAAGAAAATAGACTACAATACTGAAACAATCTAAGACAATTATGTGTACTTACCAAAGCAAAGACGATTGTAGTAAAATAAGTTGAGCATTTTATCTCCACTCCACCTCCTTCAGGTACTGATTCCTGAAGTTGCTCAACAGATGTTCCTAGGTGGAGTGAAGCTGATGTAGGTGGTTATTTCTTGTCCACCCAATACACCCTTTTCCTGTGATAAGTGGTGTAACAAGGTATGACGCAAAGTGGAACATCGCATGTCTTGCACGCTATACCAGTTTCCTTCCTGATACCCGACTTTGAACACACTTCACACCTGCGACGTTTGGGGATTTTTACCAGCTCATGTTTCAATTTATAGTTCAGGCGAGTCTCTGCTATAACAACACGTCGCTGTTGTCTCTGGGTTGGCAATAAACTACTGTCTGAATCGTCGCTCTCACTATTGTTTTCAAACACTAATGTGGAATATGAATTATCTTCATCAGATTCAGCTTCAGCACTAGGTGTAGACGTGAAGAGAGGGCGCCTCACACCCGACGGGCCAGGTGTTGACGGGTCAGCAGCAGGATACACAGGACCAGTGTCATGATTTATGTCTGGAGCATGAACTAGATGTGGAGATGGTGTAGTTGTTGCAGGCCACTCTGCCTTGTCAAATTTCAATAAAGACCAAATAGCAACTTCATGGAACTAGAGCAGAGTTAGTTTCCTTCGATCATCTGTGTTGGCCTTGTACAATGCATGTACAATGCATTGAGTAAAGACCAAATAGCAACTTCATGGAACTAGAGCAGAGTTAGTTTCCTTCGATCATCTGTGTTGGCCTTGTACAATGCAACCACAAGTTGACATTGAATGTGAATTAACAATGAGACAAGTAAGATTTATACTAATACATTTATACTAACTCTGTTGAGCGTTGACCATTTATACATCAAATCTGTTGATGTGAGCACTTTAGTTTAGTCTGCCGTTTAAAGAAAAAAAGAGCATATCAATGGTATATCACAGAAAACGAATTTATCATAAACTCATGTATTTGTCTTATCATATTGAACTGCATTCATATTTTTAATATATAACAATATGAATATACAAATTTCTGTAAATCCCCTACCTTGTTGGAATCTGTGGAAATGAATGAGCAAATGTGCTGGCTGAAGGCGCTGAAGGAAACCACATTGGTTTCAATTTGGATACAAATGTCCATGGAGATTCAAAATGGAAACTAATTATATAGTTGAACCTGCAGAGACGAGTTTAAGAATCTGTGTTGAGAGTGATGGACACAGCCTTCACAATTATACTTCAGAGAATGTAAACATCTAAGAGTCATTAGAAATGTGTAGAATAATAAACCCTACATTGTTTGAGTTAGGGAAAACACCATTTGTGATATATAGATACTATAGCTGTTCCTAAAGATTCACCCTTTTTTGCACCAGCAAGATAACATATAAGATTTTAAGAGTTGACGAATGTTAATATTCTTGTTTGATAAACTGTGAACTTGAGACATAGTTAATAAGAACATATTAACACAACAAAATGTTTTCAGAATCTTTAACACCACTTTCCAGCAACTTATATAATTTATATAAATTATTTTAGAGAATAATACATAAATTATATATTTAAACATGATATAGTGTTTAGTGGAATGTATAAGGAGTCAAATTGTGTTAAAAAGAGCAATTTTTAGAAAATTTGGAAAAATACTTTTTTCTGTTCAAATTATAACTAAATGGATTTTAAAGGTTTCACTCAGCCAATATATATCATTCACAATTTATTAATGAATTTTACAAAAAAAACACCATAAATTTTATATTTAAACATGTAAAAACTATTTGTTTTACATTTGGAAGAAAATAATTGTAGAAAAACAATTTATAATTAAACCTTTGTGTTTGGATTTTTTGAGTAAAAGTTTCTCAAAGGCTTTCCTGCACCATTCTCAATGCAAATCATTCCCACACCTATGGGAAGAGATAGGCGAACGTTGTGTAGATGATTTGTGTTTGCTGGGTATTAGGGTACCACATGGTCTCACTACCCTAAGCTGCATCCAGCTTCAGTGCTTATCCAGTAGTACTTTACCCTAGCTTGTTTAGTGTAAACCTTGTATCCTGCCTACGTGGACCAAGGCTTTTAACGTAAGATAGTGTGGTAAAGTTATTATTATTATTGTTATTGGTGTGAGTGTATATGGGGGGTTGTTAAGGGGTTAATAAATAAGTACATGAATTACAGAGTATCTCTTCTTCCAGTGTGGGAGCGCATTGATCAACCCTTAGACTAACATATATGGTCTAGTAGCAAGTTATTACTACTGTGGATAGTTTATTTTGGGGGCCGGGCCTTTTAGCTTTCCCATATTTGATACTCTTGTCTTCTAACTACCCTTACCCCTTAATAATGCCAGTACCCCATAGAAGCCCCACATCTATTTTTATAACAAGTGGTTGGCCAGTCCGGGAGGAACATTATAAGTGTAAAAAATTAGATTCTTGAGTGCCAAAATTAAATTTTTTTGTTTTCCGCAGAACGGTTGTGTGCTAGCCTAGGATCCAGCTCATCTAGCAAAGGACATTCTTGCACTGACTGGACACCCAGCTGGATCCCTTCACGATTAAGGTTAGTGTGGCCTTGTGTTAGGGGCCGTGCAAATTTTTGTTTTTTTTCCAATTTTTATTTTTTAATTTTTTCTTTGGCTGGGAGCTAAAATTATTAGTGATGTCTTCTGAAATGCAAAGACTGGCAAGGGAGCCTTCAGTGGTAGAGATAAAGAAACTTAAAAAGTCTAACTTAGTATTGTTAGGCCAGGAATTTGGCCTAGAATTAAATGTCGCAGATAAAAAGTGGACTTTGGTGAATGAAATATTACAACATTGTATTGATGAAGAACTATTGGCAAGTGATACACCTTTATGCCAGCCTAGCCACGCAGAAAGTGCAACTCATAGGGATAGAGAATTAGCTTTAGAGTTAGCAAAAATAAAATTAGAGGAGCAAAGACTCAAAACCGAGGAGGCTAAAATTAGAGCGAATGCCACTGGACCTCCACCTGCCGGGGATTCAAACCCCAGGCATTATGAGAAAAAGCATAATTTGCCTGAATTTTCCGAGTCAGACCCTGAAAGGTTTTTCAACCATTTTCAGAGATTGGCCATGTCCATGAACTGGCCAAAGGAAGAGTGGGTGAAAATCCTACAGGGAAGACTTAGGGGTAAAGCACAAGATATTTTCATAAACATGCCTGACGACGAGTGTTTCGAGAATGATAAAGTCAGGGAATGTATTTTGCGGGCATATGAAATTACTCCTGAAGCTCACCGCCAAGTTTATCGTAACCTTAGGCCTACTCACAACCAACCGCTCACTGAATTTGTGAATGATCAAATTCGATTGTTTGATAGATGGATTCGCTCGGCGAAAGCCGAAACATACGAGGCTCTCAGGAACTTAATTTTAATGGAGCATTTTATAGATATTATGCCAGAGAATGTTTCACAGTACATTAAAGGAAGGATAGAGTTAAATTCTAAAATAGGGGATTTGGCCAAGTTGGCAGAAAACTACCAATTGGCGGGCAAAAGGCCCAATAAAAATAATTATACCCCACAGAGTAGCAAAACTTATACCCACAGCCAGTCCAGACCAGCTCATTCTAACCCTTTACCTAATGCACCTTCTGTTTCAGACATAACTAACCCTGTTAAAGTGTCTAGCCCAACGGCACCTAAAGGTGAACCGAAGGGTAATTCTGTTAGTAATGTCTCTTCTCCCCGACGTTTTTGTGGTCACTGTAATCGTTCAAACCACAATATTAGCCGTTGTTGGCAACTGTACCCAGAAAAAAGACCCAATGCTCTAGTTGTGACACAGGGCTTGAGGCCTTCGGAAGGGTTAGGGAGTAAGACCTCCAACCCACAGTGGTTGGACTTGCTTACTCCATTCTTATCGAAAGGGAGACTACTTTTGTCTGAGGGTTCTTCCTGGAAGGACGTGGTGATCTTCCGAGACACCGGTGCCATCCAGACTTTAATTTTAGAGAGTGCATTGCAAGGTGCCAACACTCTCGACACTGGAGAGGTGGTACTGGTCGAGGGTGTCACTAGTGATACTCGGGCAGTACCCCTCCATAAGGTTACCCTGGAATCTGATTTCCACAAGGGTGTTTGTACAGTCGGAGTCACTTCATACCTACCTTTCCCTAATGTTGATGTAATAGTTGGTAATGATTTAGCAGGGGATAAGGTAGGGGACTCCAGACTGCCTATTATGTTGCCTACCCCTAAGGTTTGCCTGGATCCACCCGCCGCAGAGGATAATGTTGTGTACCCTGCGTGCGCGGTGACCAGGTCTATGGGACTTAAATGTAAGGGCAGCCCTGTGCTTGCCAAGGTGGTAAATCCCGAGGTCACGAGGAGCTTTCCGAGTGGTGAAAACCAAGTGGACCTCGCGGACACATTCATGGCCCGACTCGATGACGTGGCCGAGGACATTGTGGAGAGCCTGCCACCGCCATCTACAGAGAGTAGTGGGGAGGTGGAGGAGAACACTGTTGAGCCTCGGCCAATGGCATCTGACCAAGGCCTAGATGCCTCCTTGAGTGAGTTACAGAAAGCTGACCCCACTCTTGCAGATTGTCATGAAACAGCCGTCTCTATGGAGGAAATTGTAGACGCAGCAACTGGGTACTACTACAATGATCGGATTTTGATGAGAAAATGGAGACCACAGAGTGCTCCCTTGTCAAATGAGTGGGAGGTAGTCCACCAGGTTATGTTGCCGACCTGCTATAGAGAAAGAGTTTTGGCAGCTGCTCATGATGATCCTATGGGGGGACATCAAGGTATTAATATTACGTATCACAAAATTTTAAAGTATTTTTTCTGGCCCAAGCTGAAAAGCGATGTGGCAAAATTTTGTAATGCGTGTATTGTTTGTCAACTGGTTGGGAAACCAAACCAGACTCCACCTAAAGCTCCTCTAAAAAAGCCTATTGTCGTGCCAGAGGAACCATTTTCTCATGTGGTAATGGACTGTGTTGGACCATTACCTAGAACTAAGTCCGGTAATATTTACCTAATCACAATGATGTGTATCACTACTCGTTACCCAGAGGCTTTTGCTGTAAGGAACATCCGAGCAAAAACTGTTGTTGCTCGTATGTTGCAATTTTTTTCCACTTTTGGACTGCCTCGGGTCGTGCAAACTGACAATGGTACTAATTTTAAGTCTGATGTTTTTGAGCAATTTTGTAAGGAACATGGAATAACTCATAAGGTTTCCAGCCCATACCATCCACAGAGTCAGGGGGTAATTGAACGTTTCCATCTAACTCTGAAGCAGATGTTGAAGACGTCGTGCGAGAGTTCCCACACCTTCTGGGATGAGAATTTACCGTATGTTTTGTTTGCGGCTAGAGAGGGATTACAAAGTTCACTGGGCTGTTCTCCTTTTGAGTTAGTCTTTGGCCATAAAGTTCGTGGACCCTTGCAAATGTTACAGGAGAATCTGTTAGGGAACGTAACGTTATCCGAAGGTTCGGCTTTCTTTGCACAACACCACCAGAGACTCAAGGACTGCAAGGCGGCTGCATTTAAGTATCTTGGCAAGACCCAAGAAAAGATGAAAGAACGTAACGATGCTAAATCTAAGTTACGGGTATTTCAGCCTGGCGACCCTGTCCTGGTATTAAAGCCTCGACTAGGGAACACTATGTCCCACAAGTACGAAGGCCCCTACATTGTGACAGAAAAGACTGGGGACCTCACGTACAAAGTGAGGCACTCTGACAAACGTAACCAGGTAATGCTCATACATGTAAATCGACTGAAGAAGTTCCAGGGCCCCAGGCCCATTGCACTAACCAATGTTTCCATTTCCAGTGAGAGAGGGGATGATTGTTCTGGGGACCCAACTAATCTCATTTTCAATAATTCTAGTTCTGTGAATGCTGTGGAGGAACTGTCCCATTTGCAGATGGCCCAATGTGAAGAGGTGCAGTCGTTGGTTGATGAATTCTCCAGTCTGTTCGGGGAGGTCCCGACCCAGACTGATGCCATTTGCCATGATGTCGAGTTGACGGACTACACTCCCATTCGCCTTCAACCCTATCGGATGAGTCCAGAAAAGAAGGCCATCGTACGGAAGGAGGTCGAATTCTTGCTCCAGCACGGCCTCATCCAGCCGAGCCAGGGCTCATGGTGCTCGCCCTGCCTTTTGGTCCCCAAACCAGACGGCTCCTGGCGATTATGCACCGACTATCGGCAGCTCAACAAGGTGACCATTGTGGATGCCTATCCGCTGCCCCTCCTCGAGGACTGCATCGACGAGTTGGGAAATGCCAAGTACGTTTCGAAATTCGACCTCTCGAGGGGGTATTATCAAATCCCACTCACTGAACGTGCTAAACAGCTAACGGCGTTTGTGACACCCGAGGGTGTTTTTGAGTATCAAGTTTTACCGTTCGGCTTGCGTAATGCTCCGGCCACGTTCCAGAGACTCATGAACTCTCTACTCGCTAAGGTGCCAAATTGTCGGGCGTATTTAGATGATATCGTGCTGTTTGACAGTAATTGGGCTGACCACATAGCTAGGTTACGCCAGTTGTTTGCCATCTTGAAAAGGGCAAATCTTTCCTTAAATGCTAAAAAGTGTCATTTTGGCCAAGGCACAGTGACGTACCTCGGTTATGAAGTGGGCCAAGGAAAAGTGTTACCTCGGCAAGATAAAATCAGTGCCATTCTGGAGTATCCAGTACTAAAGTCTAAAAAGGACGTTCAAAGATTTATCGGTATGTGTGCGTACTATCGACTTTTTTGTCAGAACTTTTCCAGTGTTGCCACTCCTCTCACAGACTTGTTGCGGAAAGCCGTTAAATTTAAGTGGTCATCAGACTGTGCAGAGGCATTTAAAAATTTGAAATTGATCTTAGCTTCCTCCCCAGTGCTTGCTAGTCCAAGGTTCGACCGACCGTTTAAAATTCATGTTGACGCGTCTGACTCGGGTGCTGGTGCAGTGTTGTTGCAAACTGGGGATGATCAGGTGGAACACCCAGTATATTATTACTCTGTGAAATTCGACAAGGCGCAACGCAATTATTCAGTGGTAGAAAAAGAGGCGTTGGCGCTAGTGTTAACATGTAAAAAGTTTGAAGTTTACCTCACAGGTAATATAGTGGAAGTGTACACGGACCATAACCCACTAGTTTTCCTGACTCAGATG
Organism: Procambarus clarkii; assembly: GCF_040958095.1. Lineage (NCBI taxonomy): Eukaryota > Metazoa > Arthropoda > Malacostraca > Decapoda > Cambaridae > Procambarus > Procambarus clarkii. Next base: position 31,797,356 of record NC_091188.1, on the reverse strand, counting down.
AAGGGTAAGAATAAACGCATCCTCAGGTGGGCGTTGTACCTACAGGACTTCAATCTTTCCATTACCCACCTACCGGGCAGACTCAACGTGATGGCCGACGCTCTGTCCCGGTTGCCTGAATAACGTTCATCTGAGCCACAGAAAGCCATTTACCAACTGTCATGCTTTAGTTATTTTTTTTTAGGTTCTCCTGTGACATTAAATATTCTGTGTCCAATTTCTTTACTTCCCTGTTCTTTTATTTTTTGTGTTTTTTTTCTTTCAGAGAACTCCTTTGTATTTTTTTTTTGCAGAGAAATTGTTTTTGATTGATTTTTTGTTTTTGTCATGTTTTTTCTTTTTATGCTCTGTATACTCTTACAAAAAAATATGACTACTATTCTAGTAGTCACATTTTTTTTCTCTAAAGGGGGGAGGAGTGTTACGACCCTGGGTTCTCCAGTGGAAACCAGAGGTCAAAATTGAGCCATTAAACTTTCTAGTAGTACAAGTTGAGTGCAACTCGAACGGCAATTGTTTGTATCTTCCCTGCCAGACGTAAGACTATTATTGTTTCTCAAAGAGCATTTAAAGACTGAGCTGGGGGTTGATTATTAAATAATAACATAGGCACCAACTTTGCTTACTAATACTTTCTAATCATTCATAAAGTAACAATACGTTGCATAGGGGAAGATCTTTAATGTGCTTAGCTGCACGATCAATTAGGCTCCTTCCGGCACCACGACATGAGGGAGGCCAGCTGGTCGCGAGGAGCTCTCTCTTCTCTGGCTGGTGTTCGTGCGGATAAGACCTACTCTGTGGCTGCACCCCTACTCTTCTCCCTTCTCCTCTTACTTATTTCCCTTACCTGAAGTTCCTGTACCCTTAAGTTAAGTATTCTATGGTGTTAAGTGTGCCTACTCTGGTAGTAAATATTGGTGAGACCTGGGGTTAGTATTTGCCAGTGTTTTGGGTACCCCTAAGTGTTGTGTTTTGTATTAGGGTACCACATGGTCTCACTACCCTAAGCTGCATCCAGCTTCAGTGCTTATCCAGTAGTACTTTACCCTAGCTTGTTTAGTGTAAACCTTGTATCCTGCCTACGTGGACCAAGGCTTTTAACGTAAGATAGTGTGGTAAAGTTATTATTATTATTGTTATTGGTGTGAGTGTATATGGGGGGTTGTTAAGGGGTTAATAAATAAGTACATGAATTACAGAGTAACTCTTCTTCCAGTGTGGGAGCGCATTGATCAACCCTTAGACTAACATATATGGTCTAGTAGCAAGTTATTACTACTGTGGATAGTTTATTTTGGGGGCCGGGCCTTTTAGCTTTCCCATATTTGATACTCTTGTCTTCTAACTACCCTTACCCCTTAATAGTACCAGTACCCCATAGAAGCCCCACATCTATTTTTATAACAATCACTCAACATGAAAAACGTGAAAAAAGTCACAATATTACCGTATTCGAGGATTTTTACTTCAAATCACAAGGCGAAGATTCGTCTTATTTAGACCATTAAAAAGGCATATGTAAATGTTGTTTTCAGTATAAATTATATAAATCAATGTGTTTTCATTACAATTAACAAAAATGTTCGTAATATTCAATTAATCACGAGAGAGAAGATGTACACGTAAAACTGCTCTAATCTGGCTGAAACGTCGATATATGCAATAAAAACAGGATTTCTCTCCTAATCAATATTTTTATAACTAATATAACGAGGTAAAAATGGTTGAATGAAAATGAAGTACTTAAAGTGAATTTGCAATCAATTACGGGTTTGCATCATATATATCGTATATTCAATGAATTAATGACAATAAACTAAAAATTCTTAAAAAGGTGGGAAAATGGCAAAATATTGCCTAAATAGTTGATATTTGGTTTAAATAACATGAAGGAAAAAAAGATGATAAACGTCAAAATATTGCTAAATTCGATAATTTTTAACATCAAACATTGAAATTACGACTTTTTATACCGAAAATATGCCAAATACTGAGAGCTGCGATGGGTCACATTTTGCACAAACCCCCCTGCAGTTTTCAAAATATTCCAAACATCCCAAATTCAACCCCTTGAGCCAAATTCTGGCTCTCTGCACGTATTCGCAGTTTTAAATTACGACATTTAATATCGAAAATATGCCAATTACTGAAAGCGGCGATGGATCACATTTTGCCTAAACCCTAACCGCATTTTCAAAACATCCCAAACATCCCAAATTCGAAGCTTGAGCAATATTTTGGAGGCAAATTTGGGCTCTCTGCACGTATTCGCTGTTTGAAATTATTAATTTTATATCGAAAATATGCCAATTACTGAGAGCAGCGATGGGTCACAGTTTCCGCAAACCAACCCTGCAGTTTTTAAAATATCCCAAACATCCCAAATTCGACGCTTGAGCCACATTTTAGAGTCAAATTTGGGCTCTCTACACGTATTCGCAGTTTGAAATTACGAATTTTTATACCGAAAATATGGGAATTACTGTGAGCGGCGATGGGTCACACTTTGCCCAGAGCCCCCACCCCCTGCAGATTTAAAAAATATCCCAAACATCCCAAAATCGACGCTTGACCCATATTTTGGAGCCAAATTCTGGCTCTTTGCACATATTCGCAATTTGAAATTACGAAATTTATACCGAGAATATGCCAATTACTAAGAGCGGCGATGGATCACATTTTGCCCAAACCCTCCCTGCAGTTTTCAAAATATCGCAAACATCCCAAATTCGACGCTTGAGCCATATTTTGGAGCCAAATTCTGGCTCTCTGCACGTATTCGCTGTTTGAAATTACGACTTTTTATACCGAAAATATGCCACATACTGAAAACGGCGATGGGTCACATTTTGCCCAAACCCTCCCTGAAGTTTTCAAAATATCCCAAACATCCCAAATTCGACGCTTGAGCCATATTTTGGAGCCAAATTCTGGCTCTGTGCACGTATTCGCTGTTTGAAATTACGAATTTTTATACCGAAAATATACAAATTTCTGAGAGCAGCGATTGGTCACATTTTGACCACCCCCCTGCAGTTTTTATAGTACCCCAAACATCCCAAATTCGACGCTTGAGCCATATTTTGCAACCAAATTCTGGCTCTCTGCGCGCATTCGCAGTTTGAAATTACGAATTTCATACCGAAAATATGCCAAGTATTGAGAGCAGCGACGGGTCACATTTTGCCCAAACCCACCCTGCAGTTTTGAAAATATCCCAAACATCCCCAATTCGACGCTTGAGCCATATTTTGTACCCAAATTCTGGCTCTCTGTACGTATTCGCAATTTGAAATTACGACTTTTTATACCGAAAACATGTCAATTACTGAGAGCAGCGATGGGTCAACTTTTGCCCAAACCCTCCCCGGCAGTTTTCAAAATATCCCAAACATCCCAAATTCGAGCCTTGAACCATATTTTGGAGCCAAATTCTGGCTCTCTGCATGTATTCGCAGATTGAAATTACGTCTTTTATACAGAAAATATGCCAATTACTGAAAGCGGCGATGGATCACATTTTGCCCAAACCTCTCTGGAGTTTTCAAAATATCCCAAACATCTCAAATTCGACCCTTGAGCTTTATTTTGGAGCTAAATTCTGGCTCTCTGCACGTATTCGCCGTTTGAAATTACACCTTTTTTAATACCGAAAATATGCCAATTACTGAAAGCGGGGAAGGATCACATTTTGCCCAAACCCTCCCTGCAGTTTTTAAAATATCCCAAACATCCTAAATTCGACGCTTAAGCCATATTTTGGAGCCAAATTCTGGCTCTCTGCACGTATTCGCTGTTTGAAATTACCACTTTTTATACCGAAAATATGCAAATTACTGAGAGCACCGATGGATCACATTTTGCTCAAACCCTCCCTGCAGTTTTCAAAATATCCCAAACATCCTAAATTCGACGCTGGAGCCACAATTTTGAGCCAAATTCTGGTTCTCTGCGAGTATTCGCAGTTTGAAATTACGACTTTTTACACCGAAAATATGTCAATTACTGAGAGCAGCGATGGGTCACATTTTAGCCCCCCCACCTTGCAGTTTTCAAAATATACCAAACATCCCAAATTCGACCCTTGAGCAATATTTTGAAGCCTAATTATTGCTCTTTGCACGTATTCGCAGTTTTAAATTACAAATTCTATACCGAATATATGCCAATTACTGGGAGCGGCGATGGGTCACATTTTGCCCAAACCCCACCTGCAGTTTTCAAAATATGACAAACATCCCAAATTCGAGCCTTGAGCCATAATTTGGAGAAAATTGTGGCTCTTTTCACGTATTCGCAGTATGAAATTACTACTTTTTATACCGAAAATAAGACAATTACTGAAAGCTGCGATGGATCACATTTTGCCAAACACTCCCTGCAGTTTTCAAAATATCCCAAACATTACAAATTCGACGCTTGAGCCATATTTTGCAGCCAAATTCTGGCTCTCTGCACGTATTCGCAGTTTGAAATTACGACTTTTTGTACCGAAAATATGCCAAATACTGAGAGCAGCGAGGGGTCACATTTTGCCCAAACACCTCTGCAGTTTTCAAGATATGCCAAACATCCGAAATTCGACACTTAAGCCACATTTTGGAGCCGAATTTTGGCTCTCTGCACGTATTCGCAGTTTGAAATTACGAATTTTTATACCGAAAATATGCCAATTACTGAAAGCGGCGATGGTTCTCATTTTGCCCAAACCCTCCCTGTAGTTTTTAAAAAAACTTAAACATCCCAAATTCGACGCTTGAGCCATATTTTGGAGTCAAATTCGGGCTCTCTGTACGTACTCGCAGTTTGAAATTATGACTTTGTATACCGAAAATATGTAAATTACTGAGAGCGGCGATGGGTCATATTTTTCCCAAACCCCCCTGCAGTTTTCAAAATATCCCAAACATCCCAAATTCGACGCTTGTGCCATATTTTGTAGCCAAATTCTGGCTCTCTGCAAGTATTCGCAGTTTGAAATTTCGACTTTTTATACCGAAAATATGCCAATTACTGAGAGCGGCGATGGATCACATTTTGCCCAATCCCTCCCTGCAGTTTTCAAAATATCACAAACATCCCAAATTCGACGCTGGAGGCACAATTTAGAGCTAAATTCTGGCTCTATGCACGTATTTCCAGTTTGAAATTACGACTTTTTGTACCGATAATATGCTTATTACCGAGAGCGGCGATGGGTCACGTTTTGCCCAAACCCTTCCTGCAGTTTTCAAAATATCCGAAACATCCCAAATTCAACGCTTGAACCAAATTTTGGAGCCAAATTCTGGCTCTCTGTACGTATTCGCTGTTTGAAATTACGACTTTTTATCCAGAAAATATGCCATTTCCTGAGAGCCGCGATGGGTCACATTTTACCCAAACCCCCCTGCAGTTTTCAAAAAATCCTAAACATCCCAAATTCGACGCTTGAGCCATCCTTTGGAGCCAAACTCTGGCTCTCTGCACGTATTCGCAGTTTATAATTACGACTTTTTATACTGAAAATATGCCAAGGAAAATATGAAAGCGGCGAAGGATCACATTTTCCCCAAACCCACCCTGCAGTTTTCAAAATGTCTTTAACATCCCGAATTCGACGCTTGAGCCATACTTTAGAGCCAAATTCTGGCTTTCTGCACGTATTCGCAGTTTGAAATTGCGAGTTTTTATACCGAAAATATGCCAATTACTGAAAGCCGCGATGGATCACATTTTGACCCAAACCCTCCCTGCAATTTTCAAAATATCCCAAATATCCCAAATTCGAAGCTTGAGTTTCATTTTGGAGCCAAATTCTGGCTCTCAGCACGTATTCGCAGTTTGAAATTACTACTTTTTATACCGAAAATACGCCAATTACTGAGTGCTGCGATTGGTCTTATTTTGCCCAAACCCCTGTTTAAGCAAAATGTTCCACATGTTACTGGAACACAGATACTATCACCTTCAAATGTCAGTAATGGTTTAAGTGATGACAAATAAACTGACGCAACTTGACCTGACGCAACCTGACCTTACTCAACCCGACCTAACGCAACCTGACCTTACTCAACCCGACCTAACGCAACCTGACCTGACGATTCCTGACCTGACCCTACCTGACCTGACATGACTCTACCTGACCTGACGCTACCTGACCTGACCCTACCTTACCTGACGCTACCTGACCTGGTGCTACCTGACATGACGCAACCTGACCTGACGCTACATGACCTGACTCAACCTGATCTGACGCTACCGGACCTGACTCAACCTGACCTGACGCAACCTGATCTGAGGCAACCTAACCTGACGCTACCTGACCTGATGCAACCTGACCTGACGCAAACAGACCTGACGCAACCTGACCTGACGCAACCTGACATGACGCTACCTGACCTGACGCAACCTGACCTGACCTGACGCTACCTGACCTGACGCCACGTGACCTGTCACAACCTGACCTGACGCAACCTGACCTGACGCAACCTGACCTGACACAACTGACCTGTCGCTACCTGAACTGACTCAACCTGACCTGATGCAACCTGACCTGATAAAACCTGACCTGACGCAACCTGACCTGACGCAACCTGACCAGACGCTACCTGCCCTGACGCAACCTGACCTGAAACAACCTGACCTGACGCAACCTGATCTGACACTACCTAACCTGACGCAACCCGACCTGTATTCTCACAAATCGCGAGAAAACATGAAGTAGTCCCGATAAATTAGTAAATTCGAATATTTTTATCTAAAATCACTCAACATGAAAAACGTGAAAAAAGTCACAATATTACCGTATTCGAGGATTTTTACTTCAAATCACAAGGCGAAGATTCGTCTTATTTAGACCATTAAAAAGGCATATGAAAATGTTGTTAATAGTACAAATTCTAAAAACCAATGTGTTTTCTTAAAAATTAACTAAAATGTTCGCGATTGTCAATTTATATTACCGAGAGAAGATGCACAAGTAAAAGCGCTCTATTCCGGCTGAAACATCGAAATATGCAATAAAAACAAGGTTTCTCTCATAATCATTATTTTACTCACTATTATAACGAGATACAAATGGTTGATTGAAATAAAAGTATATAAAGGAAATTTGCAATCAATTACAGGTTTGCATCATATTTATCGTATGTTCAATGATTTATTAACTATAAACTAAAAAATTTAAAAAAGTTGGAAAATGGAAAAATATTGCCAAAATCGTTGATATTTAGTTTAAATCACATAAGGGAAAAAAAGATGATAAACATCGAAATATTGCTAAATTCGATGATTTTTCTAGTACAAAACATAGTGCAAGAAAATTGGCTTAAAAAGCAATATTATGCGAAATTCTGATATATACAGGCCAATGTCACTTATCGCAAGAAAACATGAAGTAGTATCGAAATATTAGAATATTCGAATATTTTTACTTAAAATCACACAATATGAAAAAGGTATAAAAAGTCACAATATTACCATATTCGAGGATTTTAACTTCAATTCATAGAGCTAGGTTTCGTGTTATTTAGACCATTAAAATGGCATATGTAAATGTTGTTTTCAGTATAAATTATATAAATCAATGTGTTTTCATTACAATTAACAAAAATGTTCGTAATATTCAATTAATCACGAGAGAGAAGATGTACACGTAAAACCGCTCTAATCTGGCTGAAACGTCGATATATGCAATAAAAACAGGATTTCTCTCCTAATCAATATTTTTATAACTAATATAGGAGGTAAAAATGGTTGAATGAAAATGAAGTATTTAAAGTGAATTTGCAATCAATTACGGGTTTGCATCATATATATCGTATATTCAATGAATTAATGACAATTAACTAAAAATTCTTAAAAAGGTGGGAAAATGGCAAAATATTGCCTAAATAGTTGATATTTGGTTTAAATAACATGAAGGAAAAAAAGATGATAAACGTCAAAATATTGCTAAATTCGATAATTTTTAGCATCAAACATTGAAATTACGACATTTTATACCGAAAATATGCCAAATACTGAGAGCTGCGATGGGTCACATTTTGCACAAACCCCCCTGCAGTTTTCAAAATATTCCAAACATCCCAAATTCAACCCCTTGAGCCAAATTTTGGAGCCAAATTCTGGCTCTCTGCACGTATTCGCAGTTTTAAATTACGACATTTAATATCGAAAATATGCCAATTACTGAAAGCGGCGATGGATCACATTTTGCCTAAACCCTTACCGCATTTTCAAAACATCCCAAACATCCCAAATTCGACGCTTGAGCAATATTTTGGAGGCAAATTTGGCCTCTCTGCACGTATTCGCAGTTTGAAATTACTAATTTTATATCGAAAATATGCCAATTACTGAGAGCAGTGATGGGTCACAGTTTCCGCAAACCCACCCTGCAGTTTTTAAAATATCCCAAACATCCCAAATTCGACGCTTGAGCCACATTTTAGAGTCAAATTCTGGCTCTCTGCACGTATTCGCAGTTTGAAATTACGAATTTTTATACCGAAAATATGGGAATTACTGTGAGCGGCGATGGGTCACACTTTGCCCAGAGCCCCCCCCCCCCCCCCCTGCATATTTCAAAAATATCCCAAACATCCCAAAATCGACGCTTGACCCATATTTTGGAGCCAAATTCTGGCTCTGTGCACATATTCACAATTTGAAATTACGAAATTTATACCGAGAATATGCCAATTACTTAGAGCGGCGATGGATCACATTTTGCCCAAACCCTATTGCAGTTTTCAAAATATCCCAGACATTTAAAATTCAACCCTTGAGCAATATTTTGGAGCCAAATCCGGGCTCTTTGCACGTATTCACAGTACGAAATTACGAACTTTTATACCGAAAATATGCCAATTCCTGAGAGCGGTGATGGGTCACATTTTGCCCAAACCCCCCTGCAGTTTTCAAAATATCCCAAACATCCGAGATTCGACGCTTGAGCCATATTTAGGAGCCAAATTCTGGCTCTCTGCACGTATTCGCAGTTTGAAATTACGAATTTTATACCGAAAATATGCCAATTACTGTGAGCAACGATGGGTCACATTATGCCCAAACCTCCCCTGCAGTTTTCAAAATATCCCAAAAATCCCGAATTCGATGCTTGAGCCTTACTTTGGAGCCAAAATCTGGCTCAATGCACGTATTCGTAGCTTGAAATTACGACTTTTTATACCGAAAATATGCTAATTCCTGCGAGCGGCGATGGGTCACATTTTGCACAAACCCCCACTGCAGTTTTAAAAATATCCCAAACATCGCAAATTTGACCCTTGCGCCATATTTTTGAGCCAAATTCAGGCTCTCTGCATGTATTCTCAGTTTGAAATTACGAATTTTTATACCGAAAATATGCCAATTACTGAGAGCTGCGATGGGTCACATTTTGCCCAAACCCTCTCTGCAGTTTTCAAAATATCCCAAACATCCAAAATTCGACGCTTGAGCCATATTTATGAGCCAAATACTGGCTTCCGGAACATATTCGCAGTTTGAAATTGCGACTTTTTATACTGAAAATATGCCAATTACTGAGAGCTGCGATGGATGACATTTTCCCCAAACCCCCTCTGCAGTTTTTAAAATATCCAATACATCCCAAATTCGACGCTTGAGCCATATTTTGGAGCCAAAATCCGGCTCTCTGCACGTACTCCCAGTTTCAAATTACGAATTTTATACCGAAAATATGCCAAGTACTGAGAACGGGGATAGGCCACATTTTGCTCAAACCCACCCTTTAGTTTTCAAAATATCCCAAACATCCCAAATTCGACGCATGAACCATATTTTGGAGCCAGATTCTGGCTCTTTGCACGTATTCGCAGTTTGAAATTCTGAATTTTTATACCGAAAATATGCCAATTACTGAGAGCGACGATGGGTCACAATTTGCCCAAACCCCGCTGCAGTTTTCGAAATATCCCAAACATCCCAAATTCGAACAATGAGCCATATTTTGGAGCCAAATTCTAGCTCTCTGCATGTATTCGCAGTTTGAAATTACGACTTTTTATACCGAAAATATGCCAATTCCTGAGAGCGGCGATGGGTCACATTTTGCATAAACCCCCCTGAAGTTTTCAAAATATCCCAGACATCCCAAATTCGACCCTTGAGCCATAATTTGGAGCCAAATTCAGGCTCTCTGCACGTATTCTCAGTTTGAAATTACGAATTTTTATACTGAAATATGCCAATTACTGAGAGCAGCGATGGGTTACATTTTGCCCAAACCCCCCCCCCCCCCATCGCAGTTTTTAAATTATCCCAAACATCCCCAATTCGACGCTTCAGCCATACTTTGGAGCCAAAATCTGGCTCTCTGCACGTATTCGTTGCTTGAAATTACGACTTTCTATACCGAAAATATGCCAATTCCTGCGAGCGGCGATGGGTCACATTTTGTCCAAACCCTCTCTGCAGTTTTCAAAATATCCAAAACATCCCAAATTCGATGCTTGAGCCATATTTTTGAGCCAAATTCAGCCTCTCTGCACGTATTCTCAGTTTGAAATTACGAATTTTTACACCGAAAATATGCTAATTACTGAGAGCTGCGATGGGTCACATTTTGCCCAAACCCTCTCTGCAGTTTTCAAATTATCGCAAACATCCCAAATTCGACGAATGAGTCATATTTAGGAGCCAAATTCTGCCTCTCTGCACGCATTCGCAGTTTGAAATTACGAATTTTATACTGAAAATATGCCAATTACTGTGAGCAGCGATGGGTCCCATTATGCACAAACCTCCCCTGCAGTTTTCAAAATATCCCAAAAATCCCCAATTCGACGCTTGAGCCATATTTTGGAGCCAAATTCTGGCTCTCTGCACGTATTCACAGTTTGAAATTACGACTTTTTATACCGAAAATATGTAAAATTCCTGAGAGTCGCGATGGGTCACAATTTGCCCAAACCCCCCACTGCAGTTTTCAAAATACCCCAACATCCCAAATTTGGCCCTTGAGCCATATTTTGGAGCCAAATTTAGGCTCTCTTCACGTTTTCTCAGTTTGAAATTACGACATTTTATACCGAAAATATGCCAATTACTGTGAGCAACGATGGGTAAAATTATGCCCAAACCTCCCCTGCAGTTTTCAAAATATCCCAAAAATCCCGAATTCGACGCTTGAGCCTTACTTTGGAGCCAAATTCAGGCTCTCTGCACGTATTCTCAGTTTGAAATTACGAATTTTTATACCGAAAAAATGCCAATTACTGAGAGCTGCGATGGGTCATATTTTGCCCAAACCCTCTCTGCAGTTTTCAAAATATCCAAAACATCCCAAATTCGATGCTTGAGCCATATTTTGGAGCCAAATTCTGGCTCTCTGCACATATTCGCTGTTTCAAATTGCGAATTTAAATTCCGAAAATATGCCAATTAATGAGAGCGGGGATAGGTCACATTTTGCCCAAACACACCCTGTAGTTTTCATAATATCCCAAACATCCTTAATTCGACGCTTGAGCCATGTTTAGGAGCCAAATTCTGGCTCTCTGCAAGTATTCGCAGTTTGAAATTACGATTTTTTATGACGAAAATATGCTAATTACTGAGAGCTGCGATGGGTCACATTTTGCTCAAACCCTCTCTGCAGTTTTCAAAATGTCGCAAACATCCCAAATTCCACGATTGAGCCATATTTTGGAGCCAAATTCTGGCTCTCTGCACGTATTCACAGTTTGAAATTACGACATTTTATACTAAAAATATGCCAATTACTGAAAGCGGCGATGGATCACATTTTGCGCAAACACCCAATGAAGTTTTCAAAATATCCCAAACATCCCAAATTCGACGCTTGACCCATATTTTGGAGCCAAATTTTTGCTCTCTGAACGTATTTGCAGTTTGAAATTACGAATTTTATACTGAAAATATGCCAATTACTGAGAGCGGCGATGGGTCATTTTTTTTTTTTTTTTTTTTTTTGAGATATACAAGAGTTGTTACATTCTTGTACAGCGACTAGTACGCGTAGCGTTTCGGGCAAGTCCTTAATCCTATGGTCCCTGGAATACGATCCCTTGCCGCGAAGAACCGTTTTTTCATCCAAGTACACATTTTACTGTTGCATTAAACAGAGGCTACAGTTAAGGAATTGCGCCCAGTAAATCCTCCCCGGCCAGGATACGAACCCATGACATAGCGCTCGCGGAACGCCAGGTGAGTGTCTTACCACTACACCACGGAGACTGCAAACCCTCTCTGCAGTTTTCAAAATATCGCAAACATCCCAAATTCGACGCTTGAGCCATATTTTGGAGGCAAATTCTGGCTCTTTGCACGTATTCGCAGTTTGAAATTACGAATTTTTATACCGAAAATATGCCAATTACTGAGAGCGACGATGGGTCACAATTTGCCCAAACCCCGCTGCAGTTTTCGAAATATCCCAAACATCCCAAATTCGAACCATGAGTCATATTTTGGAGCCAAATTCTAGCTCTCTGCATGTATTCGCAGTTTGAAATTACGAATTTTTATACCGAAAATATCCCAATTCCTGAGAGCGTCGATGGGTCACATTTTGCATAAACCCCCCTGCAGTTTTCAAAATATCCCAGACATCCCAAATTCGACCCTTGAACCATAATTTGGAGCCAAATTCAGGCTCTCTGCAAGTATTCTCAGTTTGAAATTACGAATTTTTATACTGAAATATGCCAATTACTGAGAGCAGCGATGGGTTACATTTTGCCCAAACCCCCCATCGCAGTTTTTAAAATATCCCAAAAATCCCCAATTCGACGCTTGAGCTATATTTTGGAGTCAAATTCTCGCTCTCTGCACGTATTCGCAGTTTGAAATTACGACTTTTTTATACCGAAAATATGCCAATTACTGAGAGCTGCGATGGGTCACATTTTGCCCAAACCCCCTCTGCAGTTTTCAAAATATCCCAAACATCCCAAATTCGACGCTTGAGCTATATTTAGGAGCCAAATTCTGGCTCTCTGCACGTATTCGCATTTTGAATTTACGAATTTTATACCGAAAATATGCCAATTACTGTGAGCAACGATGGGTCACATTATGCCCAAACCTCCCCTGCAGTTTTCAAAATATCCCAAAAATCCCCAATTCGACGCTTGAGCCTTACTTTGGAGCCAAAATCTGGCTCTCTGCACGTATACGTTGCTTGAAATTACGACTTTCTATACCGAAAATATGCCAATTCCTGCGAGCGGCGATGGGTCACATTTTGCCCAAACCCTCTCTGCAGTTTTCATAATATCCAACACATCCCAAATTCGATGCTTGTGCCATATTTTTGTGCCAAATTCAGGCTCTCTTCACGTATTCTCAGTTTGAAATTACGAATTTTTATACCGAAAATATGCCAGTTACTGTGAGCAGCGATGGGTCACATTATTCACAAACCTCCCCTGCAGTTTTCAAAATATCCCAAAAATCCCCAATTCGACGCTTGAGCCATATTTTGGAGCCAAATTCTGGCTCTCTGCACGTATTCACAGTTTGAAATTACGACTTTTTATACCAAAAATATGTAAAATTCCTGAGAGTCGGGATGGGTCACATTTTTCCCAAACTCCCCACTGCAGTTTTCAAAATACCCCAACATCCCAAATTTGGCCCTTGAGCCATATTTGTGAGCCAAATTTAGGCTCTCTTCACGTATTCTCAGTATGAAATTACGACATTTTATACCGAAAATATGCCAATTACTGAGAGCAGCGATGGGTTACAATTTGCCCAAACCCCCCTGCAGTTTTAAATATATCAAAAACATCCCAAATTTGACCATTGAGTCATGTTTCTGAGCTAAATTCTTGCTCTCTGCACGTATTCGTAGCTTGAAATTACGACTTTTTATACCGGAAATATGCCAGTTACTGAGAGCGGTGATAGGTCACATTTTGCCCATACCCTCCCCCCCCCTCCTCATCGCAGTTTTCAAAATATCCCAAACATCCCAAATTCGCGGCTTAAGCCATATTTTCGAGTCAAATTCTGGCTCTCTGCACGTATTCCCAATATGAAATTCCGACTTTTTATACTAAAAATATGCCAATTACTGAAAGCGGCGATGGATCATATTTTGCGCAAACACCCAATGCAGTTTTCAGAATATCCCAAACATCCCAAATTCGACGCTTGAGCCATATTTTGGAGCCAAATTTTTGCTCTCTAAACGTATTCGCAGTTTGAAATTACGAATTTTATACCGAAAATATGCCAATTACTGAGAGCGGCGATAGGTCACATTTTACCCAAACTACCCTGCAGTTTTCAAAATATCCCAGATATCCCAAATTCGACACTTGAGCCATAATTTGGAGCCAAATTCTGGCTCTCTGCAAGTATTTGCAGTTTGAAATTACGACTTTTTTTACCGAAAATATGCCAATTACTGAGAACGGCGATGGGTCACAATTTGCCCAAACCCCACTGCAGTTTTCAAAATATCCCAAACATCCCAAATTCATCCCATGAGCCATATTTTGGAGCCAAACTCTGGCTCTCTGGACGTATTTGCAGTTTGAAATTACGAATTTTTATACCGAAAATATGCCAATTCCTGAGAACGGCGATGGGTCACATTTTGCCCAAACCCCCCTGCAGTTTTCAAAATTTCCAAGACATCCCAAATTCGACCCTTGAGCTATATTTTGGAGCCAAATTCTGGCTCTCTGCACGTATTCGCAGTATGAAATTACGACTTTTTATACCGAAAATATGCCAATTACTGAAAGCAGCGTTGGATCACATTTTGGCCAAACATCCCAAATTCGACGCTTGAGCCATATTTTGGAGCCAAATTCTGGCTCTCTGCACGTATTCGCAGTATGAAATTACGACGTTTTATACCGAAAATATGCCAATTACTGAAAGCGGCGATGGATCACCTTTTGCCAAAACACCCCATGCAGTTTTAAAAAATTCCCAAACATCCCAAATTCGACGCTTGAGCCATTATTTGGAGCCAAATTTTGGCTCTCGGCACGTATTCTCAGTTTGAAATTACGACTTTTTATACCGAAAATATGCCAATTACTGAGTGCAGCAATGGGTTACATTTTGCCCAAACCCCCCCATCGCAGTTTTCAAAATATCCCAAACATCCTATATTCCCGGCTTAAGCCATATTTTGGAGTCAAATTCTGGCTCTATGCACGTGTTCCCAATATGAAATTACGACTTTTTATACCAAAAATATGCCAATTACTGAAAGCGGCAATGGATCACATTTTGCGAAAACAACCCATGCAGTTTTCAAAATATCCCAAACATCCGAAATTCGACGCTTGAGGCATATTTTGGAGCCAAATTTTGGCTCTCTGCACGTATTCGCAGTTTCAAATTACGAATTTTATACCGAAAATATGCAAATTACTGAGAGCGTCGATGGGTCTCATTTTGCCCAAACCCCCCTGCAGTTTTCAAAATTTCCCAGGAAATCCCAAATTCGACACTTGAGCCATAATTTGGAGCCAAATTCTTGCTCTCTGCAAGTATTTGCAGTTTGAAATTACGACATTTTATACCGAAAAAATGCCAATTCCTGAGAGCGGCGATGGGTCACATTTTGCCCAAACCCCCCTGCAGTTTTCAAAATATCACAGACATGCCAAATTCGACCCTTGAGCCATAATTTGAAGCCAAATTTTGGCTCTCTGCAAGTATTCGCAGTTTGAAATAAAAACTTTTTATACCTAAAATATGCCAATTACTGAAAGAGGCGATTGATCACATTTTGCCCAAACCCCCCTGCAGTTTTCAAAATATCCCAAACATCCCAAATTCGACCCATGAGCCATATTTAGGAACCAAATTCTGGCTCTCTGGAAGTATTCGCAGTTTGAAATTATGACTGTTTAAAACGAAAATGTGCCAATTACTGAGAGCTGCGATGGGTCACATTTTGCCCAATCCCCCTCTGCAGTTTTCAAAATACCCCAAACATCCCAAATTCGACCCTTCACCCATATTTAGGAACCAAATTCTGGCTCTCTGCAAGTATTCGCAGTTAAAAATTACGACTGTTTAAAACGAAAATATGCCAATTACTGAGAGCGACGATGGGTCACAATTTTCCCAAACCACCCTGCAGTTTTCAAAATATCCCAAACATCCCAAATTCGACCCATGAGCCATATTTTAGAGCCAAACTTTGGCTCTCTGCACGTATTCGCAGTTTGAAATTACGAATTTTTATACCGAAAATATGTCAATTCCTGATGACAGCGATGGGTCACATTTTGCACAAACCCCCCTGCAGTTTTCAAAATTTCCCAGACATCCCAAAATCGACCCTTGAGCTATATTTTGGAGCCAAATTCTGGCTCTCTGCACGTATTCGCAGTTTGAAATTATGACTTTTTATACCGAAAATATGCCAATTCCTGATAGCGGCGATGGGTCACATTTTGCCCAAACCCCCCTGCAGTTTTCAAAATATCCCAGACATCCCAAATTCGATGCTTGAGCGATATTTTGGAGCCAAATTCTCGCTGTCTGCAAGTATTCGCAGTTTGAAATTACAACTTTTTATACCGAAAATATGCCAATTACTGAGAGCTGCGATGGGTCACATTTTGCCCAAACCCCCTCTGCAGTTTTCAAAATATCCCAAACATCCCAAATTCGACCCTTGAGCCATATTTAGGAGCCAAATTTTGGATCTCTGCAAGTATTCGCAATTTGAAATTACGATTGTTTATAACGAAAAATGCCAATTACTGAGAGCGACGTTGGGTCTCAATTTGCCCAATCCCCCCTGCATTTTTCAAAATATCCGAAACATCCCAAATTCGACCTATGAGCCATATTTTGGAGCCAAATTCTGGCTCTCTGCGTGTATTCGCAGTTTGAAACTACTACTATTTTTACCGAAAATATGCCAATTCCAGAGAGCGGCGATTGGTCACATTATGTCCAAGCCCCCCTGCAGTTTTCAAAATACCCCAGACATCCCAAATTCAACCCTTGAGCCATAATTTGGAGCCAAATTCTGGCTCTCTGCAAGTATTCGCAGTTTGAAATTACAACTTTTTATACCGAAAATATGCCAATTACTGAGAGCAACGATGGGTCACAATTTGCCTAAACCCCCCTGCACTTTTCAAAATGTCCTAAATATCCAAAATTCGACCCATCAGCCATATTTTGGAGCCAAATTCTGGTTCTCTGCACGTATTCGCAGTTTGAAATTACGAATTTTTATACCGAAAATATACCAATTACTTAAAGCAGCGATGGATCACATATTGTGCAAACCCTCCCTGCAGTTTTCAAAATATATCAAACATCCCAAATTCGGCGCTTGAGCCATATTTTGAAGCCAAATTCTGGCTCTCTGCACGTATACGCAGATTGAAATTACGAATTTTATACCGAAAATATGCCAAGTACTGAGAGCAGCGATGGGTCACATTTTGCCTAAACCCACCTTGTAGTTTTAAAAAATCCGAAACATCCCAAATTCTACGCTTGAGCCAGATTATGGAGCTAAATTCTGGCTCTCTGCACATATTTGCTGTTAATAATTACGACTTTTTATACCGAAAATATGCCAATTACTGATACATCGATGGGTCACATTTTGTCCAAACCCCCCTGTAGTTTTTAAAATATCCCAAACATCCCAAATTCAACCCTTGAGCCATATTTTGGAGCCAAATTCTGGCTCTCTGCACGTATTCGCAGTTTGAAGATACGACTTTTAATACCGAAAATTTGTAATTACTGACAGCGGCGAAGGGTCACATTTTGTCCAAACCCCCCTGCAGTTTTCAAAATATACAAAACATCCCAAATTTGACCCATGAGCCATAGTTTGGAGGCAAATTCCGGTTTCTTGCTCGTATTCGCAGTCAGAAATTGCGACTTTTTATACCGAAAAAGTTCCACATACTGTGACCGGCGATGGGTCACATTTTGCCTAAACCCCCCTGCAGTTTTAAAAATATTCCAAACATCTCAAATTCGACCCTTGAGCCACATTTTGAAGCCAAATTCTAGCTCTCTGCACGTATTCGCAGTATGAAATTACGACTTTTTATTCTGCAAATATGCCAATTACTGAAAGCAGCGATGGATCACATTTTGCCCAAACACCCCATGCAGTTTTCAAAATATCCCAAACATCCCAAATTCTACGCTTGAGGCATAGATTGGTGCCAAATTCTGGCTCACTGCACGTATTCGCAGTTTGAATTCACGACTTTTTAATACCGAAAATATGCCAATTCCATAGAGCGGCGATGGGTCACATTTTCCCCAAACACCCCTTTCCAGTTTTCAAAATATCCCAAATATCCCAAATTCGACGCTTGAGCCATATTTTGGAGCCAAATTCTGGCTCACTGCACGTATTCGCAGTTTGAAATTACGAATTTTATACCGTAAATATGCCAATTACTGTGAACGGTGATGTATCACATTTTGCCCAAACCCACCCTGCAGTTTTCAAAATATCCCTAACATCCCAAACTCGACGCTTGAGCCATATTTTGGAGCCAAATTCTGGCTGTTTGCACGTATTCGCAGTTTGAAATTACGACTTTTTATACCGAAAATATGCCAATTACTGAGTGCAGCGATGGGTTACATTTTGCCCAAACCCCCCATCGAAGTTTTCAAAATATCCCAAACATCCCAAATTCGCGGCATGAGCCATATTTTGGAGCCAAATTCTGGCTCTCTGCACGGATTCGCAGTTTGAAATTACGACATTTTATACCGAAAATATGCCAGTTACTGAGAGCAGCGATAGGTCACATTTCCCCCCCCCCCCACCCCATCGCAGTTTTCAAAATTTCCCAAACATCCCATATTCGCGGCTTAAGCCATATTTTGGAGTCAAATTCTGGCTCTCTGCACGTGTTCCCAACATGAAATTACGACTTTTTATACCAAAAATATGCCAATTACTTAAAGCGGCAATGGATCACATTTTGCGAAAACAACCCATGCAATTTTCAAAATTTCCCAAACATCCCAAATTCGACGCTTGAGGTATATTTTGGAGTCAAATCTTTGCTCTCTGCACGTATTCGCAGTTTGAAATTACGAATTTTATACCGAAAATATGCCAATTACTGAGAGCGGCGATGGGTCTCATTTTGCCCAAACCCCACTGCAGTTTTCAAAATATCCCAGAAATCTCAAATTCGACACTTGAGCCATAATTTGGAGCCAAATTCTTGCTCTCTGCAAGTATTTGCAGTTTGAAATTACAACTTTTTATACCGAAAATATGCAAATTACTGAAAGCAGCGATGGATCACATTTTGCCCAAACGCTGCCTGCTGTTCTCAATATATCATAAACATCCAAAATTCGACGTTTGAGCCGTATTTTGAAGTCAAATTCTGGCTCTCTGCATGTATTCGAAGTTTGAAATTACGACTTTTCATACCGAAAATATGCCAATTACTGAGAGCGACGATGGGTCACAATTTGCCCAAACCCCGCTGCAGTTTTCAAAATATCTCAAACATCTCAAACTCGACCCATGAGCCATATTTTGGAGCCAAATTCTGGCTCTCTGCATGTATTCGCAGTTTTAAATAACGACTTTTTATACCGATAAAATGGCAATTCCTGAGAGCGGCGATTGATCACATTTTGCCCAAACCCCTCTGCATTTTTCAAAATATCCCAAATATCCCAAATTCGAAGCTTGAGCAATATTTTGGAGCCAAATTCTGGCTCTCTGCAAGTTTTCGCAGTTTGAAATTACGACTGTTTATAACGAAAATATGCCAATTACTGAGAGCGACGACGGGTCACAATTGGCCCAAACCCCCCTGCCATTTTCAAAAAATCCCAAATATCCCAAATTCGACCCATCAGCCATATTTTGGAGCCTAATTCTGGCTCTCTACACGTATTCGCAGTATGAAATTACGACTTTTTATACCGAAAATATGCCAATTACTGAAAGCAGCGATGGATCACATTTTGCCCAAACACCCCATGCAGTTTTCAAAATATCCCAAACATCTCAAATTCGACCCTTGAGCCATATTTTGGAGCCAAATTCTGGCTCTCTGCACGTTTTCGCAGTATGAAGTTACGACTTTTTTATACCGAAAATATGCCAATTACTGAAAGCAGCGATGGATCACATTTTGCCCAAACACCCCATGCAGTTTTCAAAATATCCCAAACATCCCAAATTCTACGCTTCAGCCATAGTTTGGCGCCAAATTCTGGCTCACTGCACGTATTCGCAGTTTGAAATTGCCACTTTTTATACCGAAAATATGCCAATTCCTGATAGCGGCGATGGGTCACATTTTGCCCAAACCCCCCTTCAGTTTTCAAAATATCCCAGAAATCCCACATTCGACGATTGAGCGATATTTTGGAGCCAAATTCTTGCTCTATGCACGTATTCGCAGTTTGAAATTACGAACTTATATACTGAAAATATGCCAATTACTGAGAGCTGCGACGGGTCACATTTTGCCCAAACCCCCTCTGCAGTTTTCAAAATATCCCAAACATCCCAAATTCGACCCTTGACCCATATTTAGGAGCCAAATTTTGGCTCTCTGCAAGTATTCGCAATATGAAATTACGACTGTTTATAACGAAAATATGCCAATTACTGAGAGCGACGATGAGTCTCAATTTGCCCAAACCTCCATGCATTTTTCAAAATATCCGAAAAATCCCAAATTCCACCCATGAGCCATATTTTGGAGCCAAATTCTGGCTCTCTGCACGTATTCGCAGTTTGAAACTACGACTATTTTTACCGACAATATGCCAATTCCTGAGAGCAGCGATGGGTCACATTATGTCCAAACCCCCCCTGCAGTTATCAAAATATCCCAAACATCCGAAATTCGACGCTTGAGCCATATTTTGAAGCCAAATTCTGGCTCTATGCGCGTATTCGCAGTCTGAAATTACGAATTTTATACCGAAAATATGCCAATTACTGAGAGCAGCGATGGGTCACATTTTGCCTAAACCCACCCTGTAGTTTTAAATAATCCGAAACATCCCAAATACTACGCTTGAGCCAGATTTTGGAGCCCAATTCTGGCTCTCTGCACATGTTTGCTGTTTATAATTACGACTTTTTATACCGAAAATATGCCAATTACTGAGAGCTGCGATGGGTCACATTTTGCCCAAAACCCCTCTGCAGTTTTCAAAATATCCCAAACATCCCAAATTCGACGCTTGAGCCATATTTTGGAGGCAAATTCTGGCTCTCTGCACGTATTCGCAGTTTGAAATTACGACGTTTTATACCGAAAAAATGCCAAATACTGACAGCGGCGATGGGTCACGTTTTGCCCAAACACCCTTGCAGTTTTAAAATATATCACAAACATCCCAAATTCTACCCCTCTACCATATTTTGGAGCCAAATTCTGGTTCTCTGCACGTATTCGCATTTTGAAATTATGACTTTTTATACCGAAAATATACCGATTACTGAGAGCGGCGATGGGTCACATTTTGCCCAAACCCCCCTGCAAATTTCAAAACAGACCCACCACCACCACACATACAGACCCACCACCAGACACACAGACTTCCACTACCACACATACAGACCCACCACCACCACACATACAGACCCACCACCACCACACATACAGACCACCACCACCACACATACAGACCCACCCCCACCACACATAAAGACCCACCACCACCACACATACAGACCCACCACCACCACACATACAGGCCTCCACCACCACACATACAGACCTCCACTACCTCACATACAGGCCCACCACCACCACACATACAGACCTCCACCACCACACATACAGACCTCCTCCACCACACATACAGACCTCCACCACTGCCACACACCACTGCCACACACCACTGTCCACCACTGCTCCTCACCACTCTCCACCACTGTCACACACCACTCTCCACCACTGTCACACACCACTCTCCACCACTGCCGCACACCACTCTCCACCACTGTCACACACTACTCCCCAACACTGTCACACACCACTCTCCACCACTGTCACACACCACTCTCCACCACTGTCACACACCACTCTCCAGCACTGTCACACACTACTCCCCACCACTGTCACACACCACTCCCCACCACTGCCACACATCACTCTCCACCACTGCCCCTCAACACTCTCCACCACTGTCACACACCACTTTCCACCTCTGCCACACACCACTCTCCACCACTGTCACATACCACTCTCCACCACTGCCACACACCACTCTCCACCACTATCTCACACCACTCTCCACCACTGCCACTCACCCCTCTCCGCCACTGCCACTCACCACTCTTCACCACTGCCACTCACCACTCTCCACCACTGCCACTCACCACTCTCCACAACTCACACACGACTCTCCACCACTCCCACTCACTACTCTCCACCACTCACACACCACTCTCCACCACTGCCACTCACCACTCTCCACCACTGCCACTCACCACTCTCCACCACTGCCACACACCACTCTCCACCACTGCCACACACCACTCTCCACCACTGCCACTCACCACTCTCCACCACTGTCACTCACCACCCTACACCACTCACACACCACTCTCCACCACTGCCACTTACCACTCTCCACAACTCACACACCACTCTCCATCACTGGCCCTCACCACTCTCCACCACTGCCACTCACCACTCTCCACAACTCACACACCACTCTCCACCACTGCTTCTCACCACTCTCCACCACTGCCACTCACCCCACTCCACCACTGCCACACACCACTCCCTACCACTGTCACTAACCACTCTCCTCCACTGTCACTCACCACTCTCCACCACTGCCAAACTCCACTCCCCACCACTGCCACACACCACTCTCCACCACTGCCCCTCAACACTCTCCACCACTGTCACACACCACTTTCCACCTCTGCCACATACCACTGCCACACACCACTCTCCACCACTGCCACACACCACTCTCCACCACTGTCACATACCACTCTCCACCACTGCCACACACCACTCTCCACCACTATCTCACACCACTCTCCACCACTACCTCACACCACTCCTCACCACTGCCACACACAACTCTCCACCACTGCCCCTCAACACTATCCACCACTGCCCCTCACCACTCTCCACCACTGCCCCTCACCACTCTCCACCACTGTCACACACCACTCTCTATCACTGCCACACACCACTCTCCACCACTCACACACCACTCTCCACAACTGCCACTCACCACTCTCCACAACTGCCACTCACCACACTCCACCACTGCCACACACCACTCTCCACCACTGCCCCTCACCACTCTCCACCACTCACACACCACTCTCCACCACTCTCACACACCACTCTCCACCACTGTCACACACCACTCTCCACCACTGTGACACACCACTCCCCACCACTGTCACACACCACTCTCCACCACTGTCACACAGCACTCTCCACCCCTGTCACACACAATTCTCCACCACTGACACACACCACTCATCACCACTGTCACACACCACTCTCCACCACTGTCACACACCACTCTCCACCACTGCCCCTCACCACTCTCCACCACTCACACACCACTCTCCACCACTGTCACACACCACTCTCAACCACTGCCATACACCACTCTCCACCATTGTCACACATCACTCTCCATCACTGCCTCATACCACTCTCCACCACTCCTACTCACCTCTCTCCACCACTCACACACTACTCTCCACCACTGCCACACACCACTCTCCACCACTATCTCACACCACTCTCCACCACTGCCTCACACCACTCCCCACCACTGCCACACACAACTCTCCACCACTGCCCCTCAACACTATCCACCACTGCCCCTCACCACTCTCCACCACTGCCCCTCACCACTCTCCACCACTGTCACACACCACTCTCTATCACTGCCACACACCACTCTCCACCACTCACACACCACTCTCCACAACTGCCACTCACCACTCTCCACAACTGCCACTCACCACTCTCCACCACTGCCACACACCACTCTCCACCACTGCCCCTCACCACTCTCCACCACTCACACACCACTCTCCACCACTGTCACACACCACTCTCCACCACTGCCATACACCACTCTCCACCATTGTCACACATCACTCTCCATCACTGCCTCATACCACTTTCCACCACTGCTACTCACCTCTCTCCACCACTCACACACCACTCTCCACAACTGCCACTTACCACTCTCCACAACTGCCACTCACCACTCTCCACCACTGCCACACACCACTCTTCACCACTGCTCCTCACCACTCTCCACCACTCACACACCACTCTCCACCACTGTCACTCACCACTCTCCACCACTGCCATACACCACTCTCCACCATTGTCACACATCACTCTCCATCACTGCCTCACACCACTCCCTACCACTGCCACACACAACTCTCCACCACTGCCCCTCAACACTATCCACCACTGCCCCTCACCACTCTCCACCACTGCCCCTCACCACTCTCCACCACTGTCACACACCACTCTCTATCACTGCCACACACCACTCTCCACCACTCACACACCACTCTCCACAACTGCCACTCACCACTCTCCACAACTGCCACTCACCACTCTCCACCACTGCCACACACCACTCTCCACCACTGCCCCTCACCACTCTCCACCACTCACACACCACTCTCCACCACTCACACACCACTCTCCACAACTGCCACTCACCACTCTCCATCACTGCCTCATACCACTCTCCACCACTGCTACTCACCTCTCTCCACCACTCACACACCACTCTCCACCACTGCCACACACCACTCTCCACCACTGCCCCTCACCACTCTCCACCACTGTCACACACCACTCTCCACCACTGCCACACACCACTCTCCACAACTGCCACACACAACTCTCCACCACTGCCACTCACCACTCTCCACCACTGTCACACACCACTCTCCACCACTGCCACACACCATTCTCCACCACTGTCACATACCAGTTCCACAACTGTCACTCACCACTCTCCACCACTGTCACACACCACTCTCCACCACTGTCACACACCACTCCCCACCACTGTCACACACCACTCTCCACCACTGCCTCACACCACTCTCCATCACTGCCTCATACGACTCTCCACCACTGCTACTCACCTCTCTCCACCACTCACACACCACTCTCCACCACTGCCACTCACCACTCTTCACCACTGAAACTCACCACTCTCCACCACTGTCACACACCACTGTCACACACCACTGCCACACACCACTGCTACACACCACTGTCCACCACTGCCCCTCACCACTCTCCACCACTGTCACACACCACTCTCCATCACTGTCACACACCACTCCCCACCACTGTCACACACCACTCTCCACCACTGTCACTCACCACTCTCCATCACTGCCTCATACCACTCTCCATCACTGCCACTCACCACTCTCCACCACTCACATACCACTCTCCACCACTGCCACTCACCACTCTCCACCACTGCCACTCACCACTCTCCACCACTGTCACACACCACTCTCCACCACTGTCACACACCACTCTCCACCACTGCTACTCACCACTCTCCACCACTGCCCCTCACCACTCTCCACCACTGCCCCTCACCACTCTCCACCACTGTCACACACCACTCTCTATCACTGCCACTCACCACTCTCCACAACTGCCACTCACCACTCTCCACCACTGCCACACACCACTCTCCACCACTGCCCCTCACCACTCTCCACCACTCACACACCACTCTCCACCACTGTCACACACCACTCTCCACCACTGCCATACACCACTCTCCACCATTGTCACACATCACTCTCCATCAGTGCCTCATACCACTCTTCACCACTGCTTCTCACCTCTCTCCACCACTCACACACCACTCTCCACAACTGCCACTCACCACTCTCCACAACTGCCACTCACCACTCTCCACCGCTGCCACACACCACTCTCCACCACTGCCCCTCACCACTCTCCACCACTCACACACCACTCTCCACCACTGTCACACACCACTCTCCACCACTGCCATACACCACTCTCCACCATTGTCACACATCACTCTCCATCACTGTCCTCACACCACTCCCCACCACTGCCACACACAACTCTCCACCACTGCCCCTCAACACTATCCACCACTGCCCCTCACCACTCTCCACCACTGCCCCTCACCACTCTCCACCACTGTCACACACCACTCTCTATCACTGCCACACACCACTCTCCACCACTCACACACCACTCTCCACCACTGTCACTCATCACTGTCCACCACTGCCACACACCTCTCTCCACCACTGTCACACACCACTATCCACCACTGCCACACACCACTCTCCATCACTGCCTCATACCACTCTCCACCACTGCTACTCACCTCTCTCCACCACTCTCCACCACTGACACACACCACTCTCCACCACTGCCCCTCACCACTCTCCACCACTGTCACAGCACCACTCTCCACCACTGTCACACACCACTCTCCACCACTGCCATACACCACTCTCCACCATTGTCACACATCACTCTCCATCACTGCCTCATACCACTCTCCACCACTGCTACTCACCTCTCTCCACCACTCACACACCACTCTCCACAACTGCCACTCACCACTCTCCACAACTGCCACTCACCACTCTCCACCGCTGCCATACACCACTCTCCACCACTGCCCCTCACCACTCTCCACCACTCACACACCACTCTCCACCACTGTCACACACCACTCTCCACCACTGCCATACACCACTCTCCACCATTGTCACACATCACTCTCCATCACTGCCTCACACCACTCCCCACCACTGCCACACACAACTCTCCACCACTGCCCCTCAACACTATCCACCACTGCCCCTCACCACTCTCCACCACTGCCCCTCACCACTCTCCACCACTGTCACACACCACTCTCTATCACTGCCACACACCACTCTCCACCACTCACACACCACTCTCCACAACTGCCACTCACCACTCTCCACAACTGCCACTCACCACTCTCCACCACTGCCACACACCACTCTCCACCACTGCCCCTCACCACTCTCCACCACTCACACACCACTCTCCACCACTGTCACTCATCACTGTCCACCACTGCCACACACCTCTCTCCACCACTGTCACACACCACTATCCACCACTGCCACACACCACTCTCCATCACTGCCTCATACCACTCTCCACCACTGCTACTCACCTCTCTCCACCACTCACACACCACTCTCCACCACTGCCACACACCACTCTCCACCACTGCCCCTCACCACTCTCCACCACTGTCACACACCACTCTCCACCACTGCCACACACCACTCTCCACAACTGCCACACACCACTCTCCACCACTGCCACTCACCACTCTCCACCACTGTCACACACCACTCTCCATCACTGCCACACACCATTCTCCACCACTGTCACATACCAGTTCCACAACTGTCACTCACCACTCTCCACCACTGTCACACACCACTCTCCACCACTGTCACACACCACTCCCCACCACTGTCACACACCACTCTCCACCACTGCCTCACACCACTCTCCATCACTGCCTCATACGACTCTCCACCACTGCTACTCACCTCTCTCCACCACTCACACACCACTCTCCACCACTGCCACTCACCACTCTTCACCACTGAAACTCACCACTCTCTACTACTGTCACACACCACTGTCACACACCACTGCCACACACCACTGCTACACACCACTGTCCACCACTGCCCCTCACCACTCTCCACCACTGTCACACACCACACTCCACCACTGTGACACACCACTCCCCACCACTGTCACACACCACTCTCCACCACTGTCACACAGCACTCTCCACCCCTGTCACACACAATTCTCCACCACTGACACACACCACTCCCCACCACTGTCACACACCACTCTCCACCACTGTCACACACCACTCTCCACCACTGCCGCACACCACTCTCCACCCCTGCCACACACCACTCTCCACAGCTGCCACACACCACTCTCCACCACTGTCACACACCACTCTCAACCACTGTCACACACCACTCTCCACTACTGTCACACACCAATCTCCACCACTGTCACACACCACTCTCCACCACTGCCACACACCACTGTCACACATCACTGCCACACACCACTGTCACACACCACTGCCGCACACCACTCTCCACCACTGTCACACACTATTCCCCACCACTGTCACACACCACTCTCCATCACTGTCACACACCACTCCCCACCACTGTCACACACCACTCTCCACCACTCACATACCACTCTCCACCACTGCCACTCACCACTCTACCACCACTGCCACTCACCACTCTCCACCACTGTCACACACCACTCTCCACCACTGTCACACACCACTCTCCACCACTGCCACTCACCACTCTCCACCACTGCCACTCACCACTCTCCACCACTGCCACACACCACTCTCCACCTCTGCATCACACCACTCTCCACCACTGCCCCCTTTCCACTCTCCACCACTCACACACCACTCTCCACCACTCACACACCACTCTCCACCACTCTCCACCACTGCCCCTCACCACTCTCCACCACTGCCACACAAAACTCTCAACCACTGTCACACACCACCTTCCACTACTGCCACACACCACTCTCCACCACTGCCACTCACCACTCTCCACCAATGTCACACACCACTCTCCACCACTGCCACACACCACTCTCCACCACTGCCACACACCACTCTCCACCACTGCCACACACCACTCTCCACCACTGCCACACACCACTCTCCACCACTGTCACACACCACTCTCCACCACTGTCACACACCACTCTCCACCCCTGTCACACACCACTCTCCACCACTGTCACTCACCACTCTCCACCAATGTCACACACCACTCTCCACCACTCACACACCACTCTCCACCACTGCCACTCACCACTCTCCACCACTGTCACACACCACTCTCCACCACTGTCACACACCACTCTCCACCACTCACACACCACTCTAAACCACTGCCACTCACCACTCTCCACCACTGCCACTCACCACTCTCCATCAGTGCCCCGCACCACTCTCCACCACTGCCACTCACCAATCTCCACCACTGTCACACACCACTCTCCACCCCTGTCACACACAACTCTCCACCACTGCCACACACCACTCTCCGCCGCTGTCACACACCACTCGCCACCAGTACCACACACCACTCTCCACCGCTGTCACACACCACTCTCCACCCCTGTCACTCACAACTCTCCATCACTGCCACACACCACTCTCCACCCCTGTCACGTACAACTCTCCACCACTGCCACACACCACTCTCCACCACTGTCACACACCACTCTCCACCACTGCCACACACCACTCTCCACCACTGTCACACATCACTCGCCACCACTGCCACATACCACTCTCCACCGCTGTCACACACCACTCTCCACCACTGTCACACACCACTCGCCACCACTGCCACACACCACTCTCCACCGCTGTCACACACCACTCGCCATCAGTACCACACACTGCTCTCCCCCACTGTCACACACCACTCTCCACCACTGTCACACACCACTCTCCACCACTGTCACACACCACTCTCAACAACTGTGACACACCACTCCCCACCACTGTCACACACCACTCTCCGCCACTGTCACACAGCACTCTCCACCCCTGTCACACACAATTCTCCACCACTGACACACACCACTCATCACCACTGTCACACACCACTCTCCACCACTGTCACACACCACTCTCCACCACTGTCACACACCACTCTCCACCCCTGTCACACACCACTCTCCACCACTGTCACTCACCACTCTCCACCAATGTCACACACCACTCTCCACCACTCACACACCACTCTAAACCACTGCCACTCACCACTCTCCACCACTGCCACTCACCACTCTCCATCACTGCCCCGCACCACTCTCCACCACTGCCACTCACCAATCTCCACCACTGTCACACACCACTCTCCACCCCTGTCACACACAACTCTCCACCACTGCCACACACCACTCTCCACCACTGTCACACACCACTCTCCACCACTGCCACACACCACTCTCCACCACTGTCACACACCACTCGCCACCACTGCCACATACCACTCTCCGCCGCTGTCACACACCACTCGCCACCAGTACCACACACCACTCTCCACCGCTGTCACACACCACTCTCCACCCCTGTCACTCACAACTCTCAATCACTGCCACACACACCACTCTCCACCCCTGTCACACACAACTCTCCACCACTGTCACACACCACTCTCCACCACTGTCACACATCACTCTCCACCTCTGCCACACACCACTCTCCACCACTGTCACACACCACTCGCCACCACTGCCACATACCACTCTCCACCGCTGTCACACACCACTCTCCACCACTGTCACACACCACTCGCCACCACTGCCACACACCACTCTCCACCGCTGTCACACACCACTCGCCACCAGTACCACACACTGCTCTCCCCCACTGTCACACACCACTCTCCACCACTGTCACACACCACTCTCCACCACTGCCACACACCACTGTCACACACCAATGCCACACACCACTGCTACACACCACTATCCACCACTGCCCCTCACCACTCTCCACCACTGTCACACACCACTCTCCACCACTGTCACACACCACTCTCAACCACTGTGACACACCACTCCCCACCACTGTCACACACCACTCTCCGCCAGTCACACAGCACTCTCCACCCCTGTCACACACAATTCTCCACCACTGACACACACCACTCATCACCACTGTCACACACCACTCTCCACCACTGCCGCACACCACTCTCCTCCACTGTCACACACCACTCTCCACCACTGTCACACACCACTCTCCACCACTGTCACACACCACTCTCCATCACTGTCACACACCACTCTCCACCACTGTCACACACCACTCTCCACCACTGTCACACACCACTCTAAACCACTGCCATACACACCACTGTCCACCACTGCCACACACACTCTCCACCTCAGCCACACACCAATCTCCACCACTGTCACACACCACTCTTAACCACTGCCCCCTCACCACTCTCCACCACTCACACACCACTCTCCATAACTCTCCACGACTGCCACTCACCACTCTCCAGAACTCACATACCACTCTCCACCACTGCCACACAAAACTCTCAATCACTGACACACACCACCTTCCACCACTGCCACACACCACTCTCCACCACTGTCACACACCACTCTCCACCATTGCCACTCACCACTCTCCACCACTGTCACACACCACTCTCCACCACTGCCACTCACCAATCTCCACCACTGTCACACACCAGTTTCCACAACTGCCACTCACCACTCTCCACGACTGTCACACACGTCTCTCCACCACTGTCACACAGCACTCTCCACCCCTGTCACACACCACTCCCCACCACTGTCACACACCACTCTCCACCACTGCCACACACCACTCTCCAACACTGCCTCATACCACTCTCCACCACTGCCACTCACCACTCTCCACTACTCACACACCACTCTCCACCACTGCCAGTCACCACTCTTCACCACTGCCACTCACCACTCTCCACCACTGCCACTCACCACTCTCCACCACTCACACACAACTCTCCACCACTCACACACCACTCTCCACCACTGCCACTCACCACTCTCCACCACTGCCACTCACCCCTCTCCACCACTGCCAAACACCACTCTTCACCACTGCCACTCACCACTCTCCACCACTGTCACTCACCACTCTCCACCACTCACACACTACTCTCCACCACTCACACACCACTCTTCACCACTGCCACTCACCCCTCTCTACCACTGCCACTCACCACTCTCCACAACTCACACACAACTCTCCACCACTGCTTCTCACCACTCTCCACCACTGCCACTCACCCCTCTTCACCACTGCCACTCACCACTCTCCACCACTGTCACTCACCACTCTCCACCACTGTTACACACCACTCTCCACCATTGCCACACACCACTCTCCACCACTGTCACTCACCACTCTCCACCACTGCTACACACCACTCTCCTCCACTGTCACTCACTTTCTCCACCACTGCCACACACCACTCCCCACCACAGCCACACACCACTCTCCACCACTGCCCCTCAACACTCCCCACCACTGTCACACACCACACGCCACCAGTACCACACACTGCTCTCCCCCACTGTCACACACCACTCTCCACAATTGCCACACACCACTCTCCACCACTGTTACACACCACTGCCACACACCACTCTCCACCACTGTCACACACCACTCTCCACCACTGCCACACACCACTCTCCACCACTGTCACACACCACTCTCCACCACTGCCACACACCACTCCCCACCACTGCTACACACCACTCTACACCACTTTCACACACCACTCTCTATCACTGTCACACACCACTCTCCACCACTGCCACACACCACTCCCCACCACTGCTACACACCACTCTACACCACTGTCACACACCACTCTCTATCACTGCCACACACCACTCTCCACCACTGCCACACACCACTCCCCACCACTGCTACACACCACTCTCCACCACTGCCACACACCACTCCCCACCACTGCTACACACCACTCTTCACCACTGTCACACACCACTCTCTATCACTGTCACACACCACTCTCTATCATTGTCACACACCACTCTCCACCACTGCCACACACCACTCTCCACCACTGTCACACACCACTCTCCACAATTGCCACTCACCACTCTCCAGAACTGCCACTTACCACTGTCCACCACTGCCATACACCACTCTCCACCACTGCCCCTCACCACTCTCCACCACTGCCACACACCACTCTCCACCACTGCCACACACCACTCTCCACCACTGTCACACACCACTCTCCACCACTGCCACACACCACTCTCCACCACTGTCACACACCACTCGCCACCACTGCCACATACCACTCTCCACCGCTGTCACACACCACTCTCCACCACTGTCACACACCACTCGCCACCATTGCCACACACCACTCTCCACCGCTGTCACACACCACTCGCCATCAGTACCACACACTGCTCTCCCCCACTGTCACACACCACTCTCCACCACTGTCACACACCACTCTCCACCACTGCCACACACCACTGTCACACACCAATGCCACACACCACTGCTACACGCCACTATCCACCACTGCCCCTCACCACTCTCCACCACTGTCACACACCACTCTCCACCACTGTCACACACCACTCTCAACAACTGTGACACACCACTCCCCACCACTGTCACACACCACTCTCCGCCACTGTCACACAGCACTCTCCACCCCTGTCACACACAATTCTCCACCACTGTCACACACCACTCTCCACCACTGTCACACACCACTCTCCACCACTGCCGCACACCACTCTCCTCCACTGTCACACACCACTCTCCACCACTGTCACACACCACTCTCCACCACTGTCACACACCACTCTCCATCACTGTCACACACCACTCTCCACCACTGTCACACACCACTCTCCACCACTGTCACACACCACTCTAAACCACTGCCATACACACCACTGTCCACCACTGCCACACACACTCTCCACCTCAGCCACACACCAATCTCCACCACTGTCACACACCACTCTTAACCACTGCCCCCTCACCACTCTCCACCACTCACACACCACTCTCCATAACTCTCCACGACTGCCACTCACCACTCTCCAGAACTCACATACCACTCTCCACCACTGCCACACAAAACTCTCAATCACTGACACACACCACCTTCCACCACTGCCACACACCACTCTCCACCACTGTCACACACCACTCTCCACCACTGCCACTCACCACTCTCCACCACTGTCACACACCACTCTCCACCACTGCCACTCACCAATCTCCACCACTGTCACACACCAGTTTCCACAACTGCCACTCACCACTCTCCACGACTGTCACACACGTCTCTCCACCACTGTCACACAGCACTCTCCACCCCTGTCACACACCACTCCCCACCACTGTCACACACCACTCTCCACCACTGCCACACACCACTCTCCAACACTGCCTCATACCACTCTCCACCACTGCCACTCACCACTCTCCACTACTCACACACCACTCTCCACCACTGCCAGTCACCACTCTTCACCACTGCCACTCACCACTCTCCACCACTGCCACTCACCACTCTCCACCACTCACACACAACTCTCCACCACTCACACACCACTCTCCACCACTGCCACTCACCACTCTCCACCACTGCCACTCACCCCTCTCCACCACTGCCAAACACCACTCTTCACCACTGCCACTCACCACTCTCCACCACTGTCACTCACCACTCTCCACCACTCACACACTACTCTCCACCACTCACACACCACTCTTCACCACTGCCACTCACCCCTCTCTACCACTGCCACTCACCACTCTCCACAACTCACACACAACTCTCCACCACTGCTTCTCACCACTCTCCACCACTGCCACTCACCCCTCTTCACCACTGCCACTCACCACTCTCCACCACTGTCACTCACCACTCTCCACCACTGTTACACACCACTCTCCACCATTGCCACACACCACTCTCCACCACTGTCACTCACCACTCTCCACCACTGCTACACACCACTCTCCTCCACTGTCACTCACTTTCTCCACCACTGCCACACACCACTCCCCACCACAGCCACACACCACTCTCCACCACTGCCCCTCAACACTCCCCACCACTGTCACACACCACACGCCACCAGTACCACACACTGCTCTCCCCCACTGTCACACACCACTCTCCACAATTGCCACACACCACTCTCCACCACTGTTACACACCACTGCCACACACCACTCTCCACCACTGTCACACACCACTCTCCACCACTGCCACACACCACTCTCCACCACTGTCACACACCACTCTCCACCACTGCCACACACCACTCCCCACCACTGCTACACACCACTCTACACCACTTTCACACACCACTCTCTATCACTGTCACACACCACTCTCCACCACTGCCACACACCACTCCCCACCACTGCTACACACCACTCTACACCACTGTCACACACCACTCTCTATCACTGCCACACACCACTCTCCACCACTGCCACACACCACTCCCCACCACTGCTACACACCACTCTCCACCACTGCCACACACCACTCCCCACCACTGCTACACACCACTCTTCACCACTGTCACACACCACTCTCTATCACTGTCACACACCACTCTCTATCATTGTCACACACCACTCTCCACCACTGCCACACACCACTCTCCACCACTGTCACACACCACTCTCCACAATTGCCACTCACCACTCTCCAGAACTGCCACTTACCACTGTCCACCACTGCCATACACCACTCTCCACCACTGCCCCTCACCACTCTCCACCACTCACACACAACTCTCCACCACTGTCACACACCACTCTCCACCACTGCCACACACCACTCTCCATCACTGTCACACACCACTCTCCACCACTGCCACACACCACTCTCCACCACTGTCACACACAACTCTCCACCACTGCCACTCACCACTCTCAACCACTGTCACACACCACTCTCCACCACTGCCACACGCCACTCTCCACCACTGTGACACACGTCTCTCCACCACTGTCACACAGCACTCTCCACCCCTGCCACACACCACTCTCCACCACTGTCACACACCACTCTCCACCACTGTCACACACCACTCTCCACCCCTGTCACACACAACTCTCCACCACTGCCACACACGACTCTCCACCACTGTCACACACCACTCGCCACCAGTACCACACACTGCTCTCCCCCACTGTCACACACCACTCTCCACCACTTTCACACACCACTCTCCACCACTGCCACACACCACTGCCACACACCACTGCCACACACCACTGCCACACACCACTGTAAACCACTGCCCCTCACCACTCTCCACCACTGTCACACACCACTCTCCACCACTGTCACACACCACTCTCCACCACTGCCACACACCACTCTCCACCTCTGCCACACACCACTCTCCACCACTGTCACACACCACTCGCCACCACTGCCACATACCACTCTCCACCGCTGTCACACACCACTCTCCACCACTGTCACACACAACTCGCCACCACTGCCACACACCACTCTCCACCGCTGT
This sequence comes from Procambarus clarkii, assembly GCF_040958095.1. Lineage (NCBI taxonomy): Eukaryota > Metazoa > Arthropoda > Malacostraca > Decapoda > Cambaridae > Procambarus > Procambarus clarkii. The sequence continues at coordinate 31,761,174 of NC_091188.1, read as the reverse complement.
CACACACCACTCGCCACCAGTACCACACACTGCTCTCCCCCACTGTCACACACCACTCTCCACCACTGTCACACACCACTCTCCACCACTGCCACACACCACTGTCACACACCAATGCCACACACCACTGCTACACACCACTATCCACCACTGCCCCTCACCACTCTCCACCACTGTCACACACCACTCTCCACCACTGTCACACACCACTCTCAACCACTGTGACACACCACTCCCCACCACTGTCACACACCACTCTCCGCCACTGTCACACAGCACTCTCCACCCCTGTCACACACAATTCTCCACCACTGACACACACCACTCATCACCACTGTCACACACCACTCTCCACCACTGTCACACACCACTCTCCACCACTGCCGCACACCACTCTCCTCCACTGTCACACACCACTCTCCACCACTGTCACACACCACTCTCCACCACTGTCACACACCACTCTCCATCACTGTCACACACCACTCTCCACCACTGTCACACACCACTCTCCACCACTGTCACACACCACTCTCCACCACTGTCACACACCACTCTCCACCACTGCCACACACCACACTAAACCACTGCCATACACACCACTGTCCACCACTGCCACACACACTCTCCACCTCAGCCACACACCAATCTCCACCACTGTCACACACCACTCTCCACCACTGCCCCCTCACCACTCTCCACCACTCACACACCACTCTCCATAACTCTCCACGACTACCACTCACCAATCTCCAGAACTCACATACCACTCTCCACCACTGCCACACAAAACTTTCAATCACTGACACACACCACCTTCCACCACTGCCACACACCACTCTCCACCACTGTCACACACCACTCTCCACCACTGCCACTCACCACTCTCCACCACTGTCACACTCCACTCTCCACCACTGCCACTCACCAATCTCCACCACTGTCACACACCAGTTTCCACAACTGACACTCACCACTCTCCACGACTGTCACACACGTCTCTCCACCACTGTCACACAGCACTCTCCACCCCTGTCACACACCACTCCCCACCACTGTCACACACTACTCTCCACCACTGCCACACACCACTCTCCAACACTGCCTCATACCACTCTCCACCACTGCCAGTCACCACTCTTCACCACTGCCACTCACCACTCTCCACCACTGCCACTCACCACTCTCCACCACTCACACACAACTCTCCACCACTCACACACCACTCTCCACCACTGCCACTCACCACTCTCCACCACTGCCACTCACCCCTCTCCACCACTGCCACACACCACTCTTCACCACTGCCACTCACCCCTCTCCACCACTGCCACATACCACTCTCCTCCACTGCCACTCACCACTCTCCACCACTGCCACTCACCACTCTCCACCACTCACACACTACTCTCCACCACTCACACACCACTCTTCACCACTGCCACTCACCCCTCTCTACCACTGCCACTCACCACTCTCCACAACTCACACACAACTCTCCACCACTGCTTCTCACCATTCTCCACCACTGCCACTCACCCCTCTTCACCACTGCCACTCACCACTCTCCACCACTGTCACTCACCACTCTCCACCACTGTTACACACCACTCTCCACCATTGCCACACACCACTCTCCACCACTGTCACTCACCACTCTCCACCACTGCTACACACCACTCTCCTCCACTGTCACTCACCACTCTCCACCACTGCCACACACCACTCCCCACCACAGCCACACACCACTCTCCACCACTGCCCCTCAACACTCCCCACCACTGTCACACACCACACGCCACCAGTACCACACACTGCTCTCCCCCACTGTCACACACCACTCTCCACAATTGCCACACACCACTCTCCACCACTGTTACACACCACTGCCACACACCACTCTCCACAACTGCCACACATACCACTCTCCACCACTGCCACACAACACTTTCAATCACTGACACACACCACCTTCCACCACTGCCACACACCACTCTCCACCACTGTCACACACCACTCTCCACCACTGCCACTCACCACTCTCCACCACTGTCACACACCACTCTCCACCACTGCCACTCACCAATCTCCACCACTGTCACACACCAGTTTCCACAACTGCCACTCACCACTCTCCACGACTGTCACACACCAGTTTCCACAACTGCCACTCACCACTCTCCACGACTGTCACACACGTCTCTCCACCACTGTCACACAGCACTCTCCACCCCTGTCACACACCACTCCCCACCACTGTCACACACTACTCTCCACCACTGCCACACACCACTCTCCAACACTGCCTCATACCACTCTCCACCACTGCCAGTCACCACTCTTCACCACTGCCACTCACCACTCTCCACCACTGCCACTCACCACTCTCCACCACTCACACACAACTCTCCACCACTCACACACCACTCTCCACCACTGCCACTCACCACTCTCCACCACTGCCACTCACCCCTCTCCACCACTGCCACACACCACTCTTCACCACTGCCACTCACCCCTCTCCACCACTGCCACATACCACTCTCCTCCACTGCCACTCACCACTCTCCACCACTGCCACTCACCACTCTCCACCACTCACACACTACTCTCCACCACTCACACACCACTCTTCACCACTGCCACTCACCCCTCTCTACCACTGCCACTCACCACTCTCCACAACTCACACACAACTCTCCACCACTGCTTCTCACCATTCTCCACCACTGCCACTCACCCCTCTTCACCACTGCCACTCACCACTCTCCACCACTGTCACTCACCACTCTCCACCACTGTTACACACCACTCTCCACCATTGCCACACACCACTCTCCACCACTGTCACTCACCACTCTCCACCACTGCTACACACCACTCTCCTCCACTGTCACTCACCACTCTCCACCACTGCCACACACCACTCCCCACCACAGCCACACACCACTCTCCACCACTGCCCCTCAACACTCCCCACCACTGTCACACACCACACGCCACCAGTACCACACACTGCTCTCCCCCACTGTCACACACCACTCTCCACAATTGCCACACACCACTCTCCACCACTGTTACACACCACTGCCACACACCACTCTCCACAACTGTCACACACCACTCTCCACCACTGCCACACACCACTCTCCACCACTGTCACACACCACTCTCCACCACTGCCACACACCACTCCCCACCACTGCTACACACCACTCTACACCACTTTCACACACCACTCTCTATCACTGTCACACACCACTCTCCACCACTGCCACACACCACTCCCCACCACTGCTACACACCACTCTACACCACTGTCACACACCACTCTCTATCACTGCCACACACCACTCTCCACCACTGCCACACACCACTCCCCACCACTGCTACACACCACTCTCCACCACTGCCACACACCACTCCCCACCACTGCTACACACCACTCTTCACCACTGTCACACACCACTCTCTATCACTGTCACACACCACTCTCTATCATTGTCACACACCACTCTCCACCACTGCCACACACCACTCTCCACCACTGTCACACACCACTCTCCACAATTGCCACTCACCACTCTCCAGAACTGCCACTTACCACTCTCCACCACTGCCATACACCACTCTCCACCACTGCCCCTCACCACTCTCCACCACTGCCACACACCACTCTCCACCACTGTCACACACCACTCTCCACCACTGCCACACACCACTCTCCACCACTGCTACACACCACTCTCCACCACAGCTCCTCAACACTCTCCACCACTGCCCCTCACCACTCTCCACTACTGCCACACACCAATCTCCACCACTCTCACACACCACTCTCCATTAATGCCCCCTCACCACTCTCCACCACTCACACACCACCTTCCACCACTGTCACACACCACTCTCCACCACTGCCACACACCACTCTCCACCACTGTCACACACCACTCTCCACCACTGCCACATACCACTCTCCACCACTGTCACACACAACTCTCCACCACTGCCACTCACCACTCTCAACCACTGTCACACACCACTCTCCACCACTGCCACACACCACTCTCCACCACTGTGACACACGTCTCTCCACCACTGTCACACAGCACTCTCCACCCCTGTCACACACCACTCTCCACCACTTCCCCCTCACCACTCTCCACCACTGTCACACACCACTCTCCACCCCTGTCACACACAACTCTCCACCACTGCCACACACGACTCTCCACCACTGTCACACACCACTCGCCACCAGTACCACACACTGCTCTCCCCCACTGTCACACACCACTCTCCACCACTTTCACACACCACTCTCCACCACTGCCACACACCACTGCCACACACCACTGTAAACCACTGCCCCTCACCACTCTCCACCACTGTCACACACCACTCTGCACCACTGTCACACACCACTCTCCACCACTGCCACACACCACTCTCCATCACTGCCTCATACCACTCTCCACCACTGCCACTCACCACTCTCCACCATTCACACACCACTCTCCACCACTGCCACTCACCCCTCTCCACCACTGCCACTCACCACTCTTCACCACTGCCACTCACCACTCTCCACCACTGCCACTCACCACTCTCCACCACTGCCACACACCACTCTCCACCACTGCCACACACCAATCTCCATCACTGCCTCTTACCATTCTCCACCACTGTCACTCACCACCCTACACCACTCACACACCACTCTCCACCACTGCCACTTACCACTCTCCACAACTCACACACCACTCTCCATCACTGCCCCTCACCACTCTCCACCACTGCCACTCACCCCTCTCCACCACTGCCACACACCACTCCCTACCACTGTCACTCACCACTCTCCTCCACTGTCACTCACCACTCTCCACCACTGCCAAACCCCCCTCCCCACCACTGCCACACACCACTCTCCACCACTGCCCCTCAACACTCTCCGCCACTGTCACACACCACTCTCCACCACTTCCACACACCACTCTCCACCACTATCACACATCACTCTCCACCACTGCCTCACACCACTCCCCACCACTGCCACACACAACTCTCCACCACTGTCCCTCAACACTATCCACCACTGCCCCTCACCACTCTCCACCACTGTCACACACCACTCTCTATCACTGCCACACACCACTCTCCACAACTCACACACCACTCTCCACAACTGCCACTCACCACTCTCCACCACTGCCACTCACCACTCTCCACCACTGCCACAAACCACTCTCCACCACTGCCCCTCACCACTCTCCACCACTCACACACCACACTCCACCACTGTCACACACCACTCTCCACCACTGCCATACACCACTCTCCACCACTGTCACACATCACTCTCCACCACTGTCACTCATCACTGTCCACCACTGCCACTCACTACTCTCCACCACTGTCACACACCACTCTCCACCACTGTCACACGCCACTCTCCACCACTGCCACACACCACTCTCTACCACTGTCACACACCACTCTCCACCACTGCCACACACCACTCTCCATCACTGCCTCATACCACTCTCCACCACTGCTACTCACCTCTCTCCACCACTCACACACCACTCTCCACCACTGCCACACACTACTCTCCACCACTGCCCCTCACCACTCTCCACCACTGTCACACACCACTCTCCACCACTGCCACACACCAATCTCCACCACTGCCACACACCACTCTCCACCACTGCCACTTACCACTCTCCACTACTGTCACACTCCACTCTCCACAACTGCCACACACCACTCTCCACCACTGTCACACACCAGTTTCCACAACTGCCACTCACCACTCTCCACCACTGTCACACACGTCTCTCCACCACTGTCACACACCACTCCCCACCACTGTCACACACCACTCTCCACCACTGCCACACATCACTCTCCATCACTGCCTCATACCACTCCCCACCACTGCTACTCACCTCTCTCCACCACTCACACACCACTCTCCACCACTTCCACACACCACTCTCCACCACTATCACACATCACTCTCCACCACTGCCTCACACCACTCCCCACCACTGCCACACACAACTCTCCACCACTGTCCCTCAACACTATCCACCACTGCCCCTCACCACTCTCCACCACTGTCACACACCACTCTCTATCACTGCCACACACCACTCTCCACAACTCACACACCACTCTCCACAACTGCCACTCACCACTCTCCACAACTGCCACTCACCACTCTCCACCACTGCCACACACCACTCTCCACCACTGCCCCTTACCACTCTCCACCACTCACACACCACTCTCCACCACTGTCACACACCACTCTCCACCACTGCCATACACCACTCTCCACCACTGTCACACATCACTCTCCACCACTGTCACTCATCACTGTCCACCACTGCCACTCACCACTCTCCACCACTGTCACACGCCACTCTCCACCACTGCCACACACCACTCTCTACCACTGTCACACACCACTCTCCACCACTGCCACACACCACTCTCCATCACTGCCTCATACCACTCTCCACCACTGCTACTCACCTCTCTCCACCACTCACACACCACTCTCCACCACTGCCACACACTACTCTCCACCACTGCCCCTCACCACTCTCCACCACTGTCACACACCACTCTCCACCACTGCCACACACCAATCTCCACCACTGCCACACACCACTCTCCACCACTGCCACTCACCACTCTCCACAACTGCCACACACCACTCTCCACCACTGTCACACACCAGTTTCCACAACTGCCACTCACCACTCTCCACCACTGTCACACACGTCTCTCCACCACTGTCACACACCACTCACCACCACTGTCACACACCACTCTCCACGACTGCCACACATCACTCTCCATCACTGCCTCATTCCACTCTCCACCACTGCTACTCACCTCTCTCCACCACTCACACACCACTCTACACAACTGCCACACACCACTCTCCACCACTGTTACACACCACTGCCACACACCACTCTCCACCACTGTCACACACCACTCTCCACCACTGCCACACACCACTCTCCACCACTGTCACACACCACTCTCCACCACTGCCACACACCACTCCCCACCACTGCTACACACCACTCTACACCACTGTCACACACCACTCTCTATCACTGCCACACACCACTCTCCACCACTGCCACACACCACTCCCCACCACTGCTACACACCACTCTCCACCACTGTCACACACCACTCTCCACCACTGCCACACACCACTCTCCATCACTGCCTCATACCACTCTCCACCACTGCTACTCACCTCTCTCCACCACTCACACACCACTCTCCACCACTGCCACACACTACTCTCCACCACTGCCCCTCACCACTCTCCACCACTGCCACACACCACTCTCCACCACTGCCACTCACCACTCTCCACTACTGTCACACTCCACTCTCCACAACTGCCACACACCACTCTCCACCACTGTCACACACCACTCTCCACCACTGCCACACACCACTCCCCACCACTGCTACACACCACTCTACACCACTTTCACACACCACTCTCTATCACTGTCACACACCACTCTCCACCACTGCCACACACCACTCCCCACCACTGCTACACACCACTCTACACCACTGTCACACACCACTCTCTATCACTGCCACACACCACTCTCCACCACTGCCACACACCACTCCCCACCACTGCTACACACCACTCTCCACCACTGCCACACACCACTCCCCACCACTGCTACACACCACTCTTCACCACTGTCACACACCACTCTCTATCACTGTCACACACCACTCTCTATCATTGTCACACACCACTCTCCACCACTGCCACACACCACTCTCCACCACTGTCACACACCACTCTCCACAATTGCCACTCACCACTCTCCAGAACTGCCACTTACCACTCTCCACCACTGCCATACACCACTCTCCACCACTGCCCCTCACCACTCTCCACCACTGCCACACACCACTCTCCACCACTGTCACACACCACTCTCCACCACTGCCACACACCACTCTCCACCACTGCTACACACCACTCTCCACCACAGCTCCTCAACACTCTCCACCACTGCCCCTCACCACTCTCCACTACTGCCACACACCAATCTCCACCACTCTCACACACCACTCTCCATTAATGCCCCCTCACCACTCTCCACCACTCACACACCACCTTCCACCACTGTCACACACCACTCTCCACCACTGCCACACACCACTCTCCACCACTGTCACACACCACTCTCCACCACTGCCACACACCACTCTCCACCACTGTCACACACAACTCTCCACCACTGCCACTCACCGCTCTCAACCACTGTCACACACCACTCTCCACCACTGCCACACACCACTCTCCACCACTGTGACACACGTCTCTCCACCACTGTCACACAGCACTCTCCACCCCTGTCACACACCACTCTCCACCACTTCCCCCTCACCACTCTCCACCACTGTCACACACCACTCTCCACCCCTGTCACACACAACTCTCCACCACTGCCACACACGACTCTCCACCACTGTCACACACCACTCGCCACCAGTACCACACACTGCTCTCCCCCACTGTCACACACCACTCTCCACCACTTTCACACACCACTCTCCACCACTGCCACACACCACTGCCACACACCACTGTAAACCACTGCCCCTCACCACTCTCCACCACTGTCACACACCACTCTGCACCACTGTCACACACCACTCTCCACCACTGCCACACACCACTCTCCATCACTGCCTCATACCACTCTCCACCACTGCCACTCACCACTCTCCACCATTCACACACCACTCTCCACCACTGCCACTCACCCCTCTCCACCACTGCCACTCACCACTCTTCACCACTGCCACTCACCACTCTCCACCACTGCCACTCACCACTCTCCACCACTGCCACACACCACTCTCCACCACTGCCACACACCAATCTCCATCACTGCCTCTTACCACTCTCCACCACTGTCACTCACCACCCTACACCACTCACACACCACTCTCCACCACTGCCACTTACCACTCTCCACAACTCACACACCACTCTCCATCACTGCCCCTCACCACTCTCCACCACTGCCACTCACCCCTCTCCACCACTGCCACACACCACTCCCTACCACTGTCACTCACCACTCTCCTCCACTGTCACTCACCACTCTCCACCACTGCCAAACCCCCCTCCCCACCACTGCCACACACCACTCTCCACCACTGCCCCTCAACACTCTCCGCCACTGTCACACACCACTCTCCACCACTTCCACACACCACTCTCCACCACTATCACACATCACTCTCCACCACTGCCTCACACCACTCCCCACCACTGCCACACACAACTCTCCACCACTGTCCCTCAACACTATCCACCACTGCCCCTCACCACTCTCCACCACTGTCACACACCACTCTCTATCACTGCCACACACCACTCTCCACAACTCACACACCACTCTCCACAACTGCCACTCACCACTCTCCACCACTGCCACTCACCACTCTCCACCACTGCCACAAACCACTCTCCACCACTGCCCCTCACCACTCTCCACCACTCACACACCACACTCCACCACTGTCACACACCACTCTCCACCACTGCCATACACCACTCTCCACCACTGTCACACATCACTCTCCACCACTGTCACTCATCACTGTCCACCACTGCCACTCACTACTCTCCACCACTGTCACACACCACTCTCCACCACTGTCACACGCCACTCTCCACCACTGCCACACACCACTCTCTACCACTGTCACACACCACTCTTCACCACTGCCACACACCACTCTCCATCACTGCCTCATACCACTCTCCACCACTGCTACTCACCTCTCTCCACCACTCACACACCACTCTCCACCACTGCCACACACTACTCTCCACCACTGCCCCTCACCACTCTCCACCACTGTCACACACCACTCTCCACCACTGCCACACACCAATCTCCACCACTGCCACACACCACTCTCCACCACTGCCACTTACCACTCTCCACTACTGTCACACTCCACTCTCCACAACTGCCACACACCACTCTCCACCACTGTCACACACCAGTTTCCACAACTGCCACTCACCACTCTCCACCACTGTCACACACGTCTCTCCACCACTGTCACACACCACTCCCCACCACTGTCACACACCACTCTCCACCACTGCCACACATCACTCTCCATCACTGCCTCATACCACTCCCCACCACTGCTGCTCACCTCTCTCCACCACTCACACACCACTCTCCACCACTTCCACACACCACTCTCCACCACTATCACACATCACTCTCCACCACTGCCTCACACTACTCCCCACCACTGCCACACACAACTCTCCACCACTGTCCCTCAACACTATCCACCACTGCCCCTCACCACTCTCCACCACTGTCACACACCACTCTCTATCACTGCCACACACCACTCTCCACAACTCACACACCACTCTCCACAACTGCCACTCACCACTCTCCACAACTGCCACTCACCACTCTCCACCACTGCCACACACCACTCTCCACCACTGCCCCTCACCACTCTCCACCACTCACACACCACTCTCCACCACTGTCACACACCACTCTCCACCACTGCCATACACCACTCTCCACCACTGTCACACATCACTCTCCACCACTGTCACTCATCACTGTCCACCACTGCCACTCACCACTCTCCACCACTGTCACACACCACTCTCCACCCCTGTCACACGCCACTCTCCACCACTGCCACACACCACTCTCTACCACTGTCACACACCACTCTCCACCACTGCCACACACCACTCTCCATCACTGCCTCATACCACTCTCCACCACTGCTACTCACCTCTCTCCACCACTCACACACCACTCTCCACCACTGCCACACACCACTCTCCACCACTGCCACTCACCACTCTCCACAACTGCCACACACCACTCTCCACCACTGTCACACACCACTCTCCACCACTGCCATACACCACTCTCCACCACTGTCACACATCACTCTCCACCACTGTCACTCATCACTGTCCACCACTGCCACTCACCACTCTCCACCACTGTCACACACCACTCTCCACCCCTGTCACACGCCACTCTCCACCACTGCCACACACCACTCTCTACCACTGTCACACACCACTCTCCACCACTGCCACACACTACTCTCCACCACTGCCCCTCACCACTCTCCACCACTGTCACACACCACTCTCCACCACTGCCACACACCAATCTCCACCACTGCCACACACCACTCTCCACCACTGCCACTCACCACTCTCCACAACTGCCACACACCACTCTCCACCACTGTCACACACCAGTTTCCACAACTGCCACTCACCACTCTCCACCACTGTCACACACGTCTCTCCACCACTGTCACACACCACTCCCCACCACTGTCACACACCACTCTCCACGACTGCCACACATCACTCTCCATCACTGCCTCATTCCACTCTCCACCACTGCTACTCACCTCTCTCCACCACTCACACACCACTCTCCACAACTGCCACACACCACTCTCCACCACTGTTACACACCACTGCCACACACCACTCTCCACCACTGTCACACACCACTCTCCACCACTGCCACACACCACTCTCCACCACTGTCACACACCACTCTCCACCACTGCCACACACCACTCCCCACCACTGCTACACACCACTCTACACCACTGTCACACACCACTCTCTATCACTGCCACACACCACTCTCCACCACTGCCACACACCACTCCCCACCACTGCTACACACCACTCTCCACCACTGTCACACACCACTCTCCACCACTGCCACACACCACTCTCCATCACTGCCTCATACCACTCTCCACCACTGCTACTCACCTCTCTCCACCACTCACACACCACTCTCCACCACTGCCACACACTACTCTCCACCACTGCCCCTCACCACTCTCCACCACTGCCACACACCACTCTCCACCACTGCCACTCACCACTCTCCACTACTGTCACACTCCACTCTCCACAACTGCCACACACCACTCTCCACCACTGTCACACACCAGTTTCCACAACTTCCACTCACCACTCTCCACCACTGTCACACACGTCTCTCCACCACTGTCACACACCACTCCCCACCACTGTCACACACCACTCTCCACCACTGCCACACATCACTCTCCATCACTGCCTCATACCACTCTCCACCACTGCTACTCACCTCTCTCCACCACTCACACACCACTCTCCACAACTGCCACACACCACTCTCCACCACTGTTACACACCACTGCCACACACCACTCTCCACCACTGTCACACACCACTCTCCACCACTGCCACACACCACTCTCCACCACTGTCACACACCACTCTCCACCACTGCCACACACCACTCCCCACCACTGCTACAAACCACTCTACACCACTGTCACACACCACTCTATATCACTGTCACACACCACTCTCTATCACTGCCACACACCACTCTCCACCACTGCCACACACCACTCCCCACCACTGCTACACACCACTCTCCACCACTGCCACACACCACTCCCCACCACTGCTACACACCTCTCTCCACCACTGTCACACACCACTCTCTATCACTGTCACACACCACTCTCTATCACTGTCACACACCACGCTACACTACTGTCACTCACCACTCTCTATCACTGTCACACACCACTCCCCACCGCTGCCACACACCAATCTCCACCACTCTCACACACCACTCTCCATTAATGCCCCCTCACCACTCTCCACCACTCACACACCACTCTCCACCCCTGCCACTCACCACTCTCCACAACTCACACACCACTCTCCACCACTGCCCCTCACCACTCTCCACCAATGCCACACAAAACTCTCCACCACTCTCACACACCACCTTCCACCACTGTCACACACCACTCTCCACCACTGCCACACACCACTCTCCACCACTGTCACACACAACTCTCCACCACTGTCACACACCACTCTCCACCACTGTCATACACCAGTTTCCACAACTGCCACTCACCACTCTCCACCACTGTCACACACGTCTCTCCACCACTGTCACACAGCACTCTCCACCCCTGTCACACACCACTCTCCACCACTTCCCCCTCACCACTCTCCACCACTGTCACTCACCACTCTCCATCACTGCCCCTCACCACTCTCCTTCACTGTCACACACAACTCTCCACCACTGCCACACACCACTCTCCACCACTGTCACACACCACTCGCCACCAGTACCACACACTGCTCTCCCCCACTGTCACACACCACTCTCCACCACTTTCACACACCACTCTCCACCACTGCCACACACCACTGCCACACACCACTGTCCACCACTGCTCCTCACCACTCTCCACCACTGCCGCACACCACTCTCCACCACTGTCACACACTACTCCCCAACACTGTCACACACCACTCTCCACCACTGTCACACACCACTCTCCACCACTGTCACACACCACTCTCCACCACTGCCGCACACCACTCTCCAGCACTGTCACACACTACTCCCCACCATTGTCACACACCACTCCCCACCACTGCCACACATCACTCTCCACCACTGCCACACACCACTCTCCATCACTGCCTCATACAACTCTCCACCACTGCCACTCACCACTCTCCACCACTCACACACCACTCTCCACCACTGCCACTCACCCCTCTCCGCCACTGCCACTCACCACTCTTCACCACTGCCACTCACCACTCTCCACCACTGCCACTCACCACTCTCCACCACTGCCACACACCACTCTCCACCACTGCCACACACCAATCTCCATCACTGCCTCTTACCACTCTCCACCACTGTCACTCACCACCCTACACCACTCACACACCACTCTCCACCACTGCCACTTACCACTCTCCACAACTCACACACCACTCTCCATCACTGCCCCTCACCACTCTCCACCACTGCCACTCACCACTCTCCACAACTCACACACCACTCTCCACCACTGCTTCTCACCACTCTCCACCACTGCCACTCACCCCTCTCCACCACTGCCACACACCACTCCCTACCACTGTCACTAACCACTCTCCTCCACTGTCACTCACCACTCTCCACCACTGCCAAACCCCACTCTCCACCACTGCCCCTCAACACTCTCCACCACTGTCACACACCACTTTCCACCACTGCCACACACCACTGCCACACACCACTCTCCACCACTGTCACATACCACTCTCCACCACTGCCACACACCACTCTCCACCACTATCTCACACCACTCTCCACCACTGCCTCACACCACTCCCCACCACTGCCACACACAACTCTCCACCACTGCCCCTCAACACTATCCACCACTGCCCCTCACCACTCTCCACCACTGCCCCTCACCACTCTCCACAACTGTCACACACCACTCTCTATCACTGCCACACACCACTCTGCACCACTCACACACCACTCTCCACAACTGCCACTCACCACTCTCCACAACTGCCACTCACCACTCTCCACCACTGCCACACACCACTCTCCACCACTGCCCCTCACCACTCTCCACCACTCACACACCACTCTCCACCACTGTCACACACCACTCTCCACCACTGCCATACACCACTCTCCACCATTGTCACACATCACTCTCCACCACTGTCACTCATCACTGTCCACCACTGCCACACACCACTCTCCACCACTGTCACACACCACTATCCACCACTGCCACACACCACTCTCCATCACTGCCTCATACCACTCTCCACCACTGCTACTCACCTCTCTCCACCACTCACACACAACTCTCAACCACTGCCACACACCACTCTCCACAACTGTCACACACCACTCTCCACCACTGCCACTCACCACTCTCCACCACTGTCACACACCACTCTCCACCACTGCCACACACCATTCTCCACCACTCTCACACACCAGTTCCACAACTGTCACTCACCACTCTCCACCACTGTCACACACCACTCTCCACCACTGTCACACACCACTCTCCACCACTGTCACACACCACTCCCCACCACTGTCACACACCACTCTCCACCACTGCCACACACCACTCTCCATCACTGCCTCATACGACTCTCCACCACTGCTACTCACCTCTCTCCACCACTCACACACCACTCTCCACCACTGCCACTCACCACTCTTCACCACTGAAACTCACCACTCTATACCACTGCCACTCACCACTCTCCACCACTCACACACAACTCTCCACCACTCACACACCACTCTCCACCACTGCCATTCACCACTCTCCACCACTGCCACTCACCCCTCTCCACCACTGCCACACACCACTCTTCACCACTGCCACTCACCCCTCTCCACCACTGTCACATACCACTCTCCACCACTGCCACTCACCACTCTCCACAACTCACACACAACTCTCCACCACTGCTTCTCACCACTCTCCACCACTGCCACTCACCCCTCTCCACCACTGCCACACACCACTCTCCACCACCGTCACTCACCACTCTCCACCACTGTTACACACCACTCTCCACCACTGTCACTCACCACTCTCCACCACTGCTACACACCACTCTCCTCCACTGTCACTCACCACTCTCCACCACTGCCACACACCACTCCCCACCACTGCCACACACCACTCTCCACCACTGTCACATACCACACGCCACCAGTACCACACACTGCTCTCCCCCACTGTCACACACCACTCTTCACAACTGCCACACACCACTCTCCACCACTGCCACACACCACTCTACACCACTGTCACACACCACTCTCTATCACTGCCACACACCACTGCCACACACCACTCTCCACCACTCTCTATCACTGCCACACACCACTGCCACACACCACTCTCCACCACTGCCACACACCACTGCCACACACCACTCTCCACCACTGTCACTCACAACTCTCCACCACTGCCACACACCACTCTCCACCACTGTCACACACCACTCTCCACCACTGCCACACAACACTCCCCACCACTGCTGCACACCACTGTCACACACCACTCTCTATCACTGTCACACACCACTCCCCACCACTGCCACACACCACTCCCCACCACTGCTACACACCACTCTCCACCACTGTCACACACCACTCCCCACCACTGTCACACACCACTCTCTATCACTGTCACACACCACTCTACACCACTGTCACACACCACTCTCTATCACTGCCACACACCACTCTCAACCACTCACACACCACTCTCCACAATTGCCACTCACCACTCTCCACAATTGCCACTCACCACTCTCCAGAACTGCCACTCACCACTCTCCACCACTGCCACACACCACTCTCCAACACTGCCCCTCACCACTCTCCACCACTGCCACACACCACTCTCCACCACTGTCACACACCACTCTCCACCACTGTCACTCACCACTCTCCACCACTGCCCCTCACCACTCTCCACCACTGTCACACACCACTCTCCACCATTGCCCCTCACCACTCTCCACCACTGCCACACACCACTCCCCACCACTGCTACACACCGCTCTCCACCACTGCTCCTCAACACTCTCCACCACTGCCCCTCTCCACTCTCCACCACTGTCACACACCACTCCCCACCACTGCTACACACCACTCTCCACCACTGCTCCTCAACACTCTCCACCACTGCCCCTAACCACTCTCCACCACTCACCCACCACTCTTCACAATTGCCACTCACCACTCTCCACAACTGCCACTCACCACGCTCCACCACTGCCACATACCACTCTCCACCACTGCCCCTCACCACTCTCCACCACTGCCACACACCACTCTCCACCACTGTCACACACCACTCTCCACCACTGTTACTCACCACTCTCCACCACTGCCCCTCACCACTCTCCACCACTGTCACACACCACTCTCCACCACTGCCCCTCACCACTCTCCATCACTGCCACACACCACTCTACACCACTGCCCCTCACCACTCTCCACCACTGCCACACACCACTCTCCACCACAGTCACACACCACTCTCCACCACTGTCACTCACCACTCTCCACCACTGCCCCTCACCACTCTTCACCACAGTCACACACCACTCTCCACCACTGCCCCTCACCACTCTCCATCACTGCCACACACCACTCTCCACCACAGCCCCTCACCACTCTCCACTACTGCCCACACCAATCTCCACCACTCTCACACACCACTCTCCGTTAATGCCCCTCACCACTCTCCACCACTCACACACCACTCTCCACCACTGCCACTCACCACTCTCCACCAATGCCACACAAAACTCTCCACCACTCTCACATACCACCTTCCACCACTGCCACACACCACTCTCCACCACTGCCACTCACCACTCTCCACCACTGTCACACACCACTCTCCACCACTGCCACACACCACTCTCCACCACTGTCACACACCACTCTCCATCACTGCCCCTCACCACTCTCCACCACTGCCACACACCACTCTCCATCACTGTCACACACCACTCTCCACCCCTGCCACACACCACTCTCCACCACTGCCACACACCACTCTCCACCACTGTCACACACCACTCTCCACCACTGTCACACACCACTCGCCACCAGTACCACACACTGCTCTCCCCCACTGTCACACACCACTCTCCACCACTTTCACACACCACTCTCCACCACTGCCACACACCACTGCAACACACCACTGTCCACCACTGTCACACACAACTCTCCACCACTGTCACACACCACCCTCCACCACTGTCACACACCACTCGCCACCAGTACCACACACTGCTCTCCCCCACTGTCACACACCACTCTCCAACACTTTCTCACACCACTCTCCACCACTGTCACACGCAACTCCCCACCACTGTCACACACCACTCTCCACCACTGCCACACACCACTCTCCATCACTGCCTCATACCACTCTCCACCACTGCCACTCATCACTCTCCACCACTCACACACAACTCTCCACCACTGCCACTCACCCCTCTCCACCACTGTCACTCACCACTCTTCACCACTGCCACTCACCACTCTCCACCACTGCCACTCACCACTCTCCACCACTCACACACAACTCTCCACCACTGCCACTCACCACTCTCCACCACTGCCGTTCACCACTCTCCACCACTGTCACACACCACTCTCCACCACTGTCACACACCACTCTCCACCACTGTCACACACCACTCTCCACCACTGTCACACACCACTCTCCACCACTGCAACACACCACTCTCCACCACTGTCACACACCACTCTCCACCACTGTCACACACCACTCTCCATTACTGTTACACACCACTCTCCACCACTGTCACACACCACTCCCCACCACTGTCACACACCACTCCATCACTGTCACACACCACTCTCCCCCACTGTCACTCACCACTCTCCATCACTGTCACACACTCCTCTCTATCACTGTCACACACCACTCTCCACCACTGTCACACACCACTCTCCACCACTGTCACACACCACTCTCCACCACTGTCACTCACCACTCTCTATCACTGTCACACACCACTCTCCACCACTGTCACACACCACTCTCCATCACTGTCACACACAACTCTCCACCACTGTCACTCACCACTCTCCATCACTGTCACTCACCACTCTCCACCACTGTCACACACCACTCTCCACCACTGCCACACACCACTCTCCATCACTGCCTCATACCACTCTTCACCACTGCCACTCACCACTCTCCACCACTCACACACCACTCTCCACCACTGCCACTCACCCCTCTCCACCACTGCCACTCACCACTGCCACTCACCACTCTCCACCACTGCCACTCACCACTGTCCACCACATCTCACACACCACTCTCAACCACTGCTTCTCACCACTCTCCACCACTGCCACTCACCCCTCTCCACCACTGCCACACACCACTCCCTACCACTGTCACTCACCACTCTCCACCACTGTCACACACCACTCTCCACCACTGCCACACACCACTCTCCACCACTGCTTCTCACCACTCTCCACCACTGCCACTCACCCCTCTCCACCACTGCCACACACCACTCCCTACCACTGTCACACACCACTCTCCACCACTGTCACTCACCACTCTCCACCACTGCTACACACCACTCTCCTCCACTGTCACTCACCACTTTTTACCACTGCCAAACCCCACTCCCCTCCACTGCCACACACCACTCTCCACCACTGCCCCTCAACATTCTCCACCACTGTCACACACCACTCTCCACCACTGCCACACACCACTGCCACACACCACTCTCCACCACTGTCACATACCACTCTCCACTACTGCCACACACCACTCTCCACCACTGTCACACACCACTCTCCACCACTGCCTCACACCACTCCCCACCACTGCCACACACCACTCTCCACCACTGCCCCTCAACACTATCCACCACTGCCCCTCACCACTCTCCACCACTGTCACACACCACTCTCTATCACTGCCACACACCACTCTCCACCACTCACACACCACTCTCCACAACTGCCACTCACCACTCTCCACAACTGCCACTCACCACTCTCCACCACTGCCACACACCGCTCTCCACCACTGCCCCTCACCACTCTCCACCACTGTCACACACCACTCTCCACCACTGCCACACACCACTCTCCATCACTGCCACACACCACTCTCCACCACTCACACACCACTCTCCACCACTGTCACACACCACTCACCACCACTGCCACACACCACTCTCCACCACTGTCACACATCACTCTCCACCACTGTCACTCATCACTGTCCACAACTGTCACACACCACTCTCCACCACTGTCACACACCACTCTCCACCACTGGGTCACGCCACTTTCCACCACTGCCACACACCACTCTCCACCACTGTCACACACCACTCTCCACCACTGCCACACACCACTCTCCACCACTGTCACACACTACACCACTGTCACACACCTCTCTCTCCACCACTGCCATACACCACTCTCCACCACTGTCACACATCACTCTCCACCACTGTCACTCATCACTGTCCACCACTGCCACACACCACTCTCCACCACTGTCACACACCACTCTCCACCACTGGGTCACGCCACTCTCCACCACTGCCACACACCACTCTCCACGACTGCCTCACACCTCTCTCCAACACTGTCACACACCACTCTCCATCACTGTCACACATCACTCTCCACCACTGCCACACACCACTCTCCACCACTGCCACACACCACTCTCCACGACTGCCACACACCACTCTCCACCACTGCCACACACCACTCTCCACCACTGCCGTTCACCACTCTCCACCACTGTCACACACCACTCTCCACCACTGTCACACACCACTCTCCACCACTGTCACACACCACTCTCCACCACTGTCACACACCACTCTCCACCACTGCCACACACCACTCTCCACCACTGTCACACACCACTCTCCACCGCTGTCAAACACCACTCTCCACCACTGTCAAACACCACTCTCCACCACTGTCACACACCACTCTCCATTACTGTCACACACCACTCTCCACCACTGTCACACACCACTCCCCACCACTGTCACACACCACTCCATCACTGTCACACACCACTCTCCACCACTGTCACTCACCACTCTCCATCACTGTCACACACTAATCTCTATCACTGTCACACACCACTCTCCACCACTGTCACACACCACTCTCCACTATTGTCACACACCACTCTCCACCACTGTCACACACTACTCTCCATCATTGTCACACACCACTCTACACCACTGCAACACACCACTCTCCACCACTGTCACACACCACTCCATCACTGCCTCATACCACTCTCCACCACTGCCACTCACCCCTCTCCACCACAGCCACTCACCACTCTTCACCACTGGCACTCACCACTCTCCACCACTGCCACTTACCACTCTCCACCACTCACACTCAACTCTCCACCACTGCCACTCACCACTCTCCACCACTCACACACCACTCTCCACCACCGCCACTCACCACTCTCCACCACTGCACCTCACCACTCTCCACCACTGCCACACACCACTCTCCACCACTGCCACACACCAATCTCCATCATGGCCTCTTACCACTCTCCATCACTGTCACTCACCACCCTACACCACTCACACACCACTCTCCACCACTGCCACTCACCACTCTCCACAACTTACACACCACTCTCCACCACTGCCCCTCACCACTCTCCACCACTGCCACTCACCACTCTCCACAACTCACACACCACTCTCCACCACTGCCACTCACCCCTCTCCACCATTGCCACACACTACTCCCTACTACTGTCACTCACCACTCTCCACCACTGTCACAAACCACTCTCCACCACTGCCACACACCACTCTCCACCACTGTCACACACCACTCTCCACCACTGCCACACACCACTCTCCACCACTGCCACACACCACTCTCCACCACTGTCACTCACCACACTCCACCACTGTCACACACCACTCTCCACCACTGTCACACACCACTCTCCACCACTGCCACACACCACTCTCCATCACTGCCACACACCACTCTCCACCACTCACACACCACTCTCCACCACTGTCACACCACTCTCCACCACTGCCATACACCACTCTCCACCACTGTCACACATCACTCTCCAACACTGTCACTCATCACTGTCCACCACTGTCACACACCACTCTCCACCACTGTCACACACCACTCTCCACCACTGGGTCACGCCACTCTCCACCACTGCCACACACCACTCTCCACCACTGTCACACACCACTCTCCACCACTGCCCCTCAACACTATCCACCACTGCCCCTCACCACTCTCCACCACTGTCACACACCACTCTCTATCACTGCCACACACCACTCTCCACCACTCACACACCACTCTCCACAACTGCCACTCACCACTCTCCACAACTGCCACTCACCACTCTCCACCACTGCCACACACCGCTCTCCACCACTGCCCCTCACCACTCTCCACCACTGTCACACACCACTCTCCACCACTGCCACACACCACTCTCCATCACTGCCACACACCACTCTCCACCACTCACACACCACTCTCCACCACTGTCACACACCACTCACCACCACTGCCACACACCACTCTCCACCACTGTCACACATCACTCTCCACCACTGTCACTCATCACTGTCCACAACTGTCACACACCACTCTCCACCACTGTCACACACCACTCTCCACCACTGGGTCACGCCACTTTCCACCACTGCCACACACCACTCTCCACCACTGTCACACACCACTCTCCACCACTGCCACACACCACTCTCCACCACTGTCACACACTACACCACTGTCACACACCTCTCTCTCCACCACTGCCATACACCACTCTCCACCACTGTCACACATCACTCTCCACCACTGTCACTCATCACTGTCCACCACTGCCACACACCACTCTCCACCACTGTCACACACCACTCTCCACCACTGGGTCACGCCACTCTCCACCACTGCCACACACCACTCTCCACGACTGCCTCACACCTCTCTCCAACACTGTCACACACCACTCTCCATCACTGTCACACATCACTCTCCACCACTGCCACACACCACTCTCCACCACTGCCACACACCACTCTCCACGACTGCCACACACCACTCTCCACCACTGCCACACACCACTCTCCACCACTGCCGTTCACCACTCTCCACCACTGTCACACACCACTCTCCACCACTGTCACACACCACTCTCCACCACTGTCACACACCACTCTCCACCACTGTCACACACCACTCTCCACCACTGCCACACACCACTCTCCACCACTGTCACACACCACTCTCCACCGCTGTCAAACACCACTCTCCACCACTGTCAAACACCACTCTCCACCACTGTCACACACCACTCTCCATTACTGTCACACACCACTCTCCACCACTGTCACACACCACTCCCCACCACTGTCACACACCACTCCATCACTGTCACACACCACTCTCCACCACTGTCACTCACCACTCTCCATCACTGTCACACACTAATCTCTATCACTGTCACACACCACTCTCCACCACTGTCACACACCACTCTCCACTATTGTCACACACCACTCTCCACCACTGTCACACACTACTCTCCATCATTGTCACACACCACTCTACACCACTGCAACACACCACTCTCCACCACTGTCACACACCACTCCATCACTGCCTCATACCACTCTCCACCACTGCCACTCACCCCTCTCCACCACAGCCACTCACCACTCTTCACCACTGGCACTCACCACTCTCCACCACTGCCACTTACCACTCTCCACCACTCACACTCAACTCTCCACCACTGCCACTCACCACTCTCCACCACTCACACACCACTCTCCACCACCGCCACTCACCACTCTCCACCACTGCACCTCACCACTCTCCACCACTGCCACACACCACTCTCCACCACTGCCACACACCAATCTCCATCATGGCCTCTTACCACTCTCCATCACTGTCACTCACCACCCTACACCACTCACACACCACTCTCCACCACTGCCACTCACCACTCTCCACAACTTACACACCACTCTCCACCACTGCCCCTCACCACTCTCCACCACTGCCACTCACCACTCTCCACAACTCACACACCACTCTCCACCACTGCCACTCACCCCTCTCCACCATTGCCACACACTACTCCCTACTACTGTCACTCACCACTCTCCACCACTGTCACAAACCACTCTCCACCACTGCCACACACCACTCTCCACCACTGTCACACACCACTCTCCACCACTGCCACACACCACTCTCCACCACTGCCACACACCACTCTCCACCACTGTCACTCACCACACTCCACCACTGTCACACACCACTCTCCACCACTGTCACACACCACTCTCCACCACTGCCACACACCACTCTCCATCACTGCCACACACCACTCTCCACCACTCACACACCACTCTCCACCACTGTCACACCACTCTCCACCACTGCCATACACCACTCTCCACCACTGTCACACATCACTCTCCAACACTGTCACTCATCACTGTCCACCACTGTCACACACCACTCTCCACCACTGTCACACACCACTCTCCACCACTGGGTCACGCCACTCTCCACCACTGCCACACACCACTCTCCACCACTGTCACACACCACTCTCCACCACTGCCACACACCACTCTCCACCACTGTCACACACCACTCCACACCACTGCCACACACCACTCTCCACCACTGTCACTCACCACTCTCCACCACTGCCACACACCACTCTCCACCACTGTCACACACTACTCTCCACCACTGTCACACACCATTCTCCACCACTGCCACACACCACTCTCCTCCACTGTCAAGCACCACTCTCCACCACTGTCACACACCACTCTCCACCACTGTCACTCACCACTCTCCACCACTGCCACACACCACTCTCCACCACTGTCACACACCACTCTCCACCACTGTCACACACCACTCTCCATCACTGCCACACACCACTCACCACCACGGCCCCTCAACACTCTCCACCACTGTCACACACCACTCTCCACCAATGCCACACACCACTGCCACACACCACTCTCCACCACTGTCACATACCACTCTCCACCACTGCCACACACCACTCTCCACCACTGTCACACACCACTCTCCATCACTGCCTCACACCACTCCCCACCACTGCCACACACCACTCTCCACCACTGCCCCTCAACACTATCCATCACTGCCCCTCACCACTCTCCACCACTGTCACACACCACTTTTTATCACTGCCACACACCACTCTCCACCACTCACACACCACTCTCCACAACTGCCACTCACCACTCTCCACAACTGCCACTCACCACTCTCCACCACTGCCACACACCACTCTCCACCACTGCCCCTCACCACTCTCCACCACTGTCACACACCACTCTCCACCACTGCCACACACCACTCTCCATCACTGCCACATACCACTCTCCACCACTCACACACCACTCTCCACCACTGTCACCCACCACTCTCCACCACTGCCACACACCACTCTCCACCACTGTCACACACCACTCTCCACCACTGTCACCCACCACTCTCCACCACTGCCACACACCACTCTCCACCACTGTCACACACCACTCTCCACCGCTGTCAAACACGACTCTCCACCACTGTCAAACACCACTCTCCACCACTGTCAAACACCACTCTCCACCACTGTCACACACCACTCTCCTTTACTGTCACACACCACTCTCCACCACTGTCACACACCACTCCCCACCACTGTCACACACCACTCCATCACTGTCACACACCACTCTCCACCACTGTCACTCACCACTCTCCATCACTGTCACACACTAATCTCTATCACTGTCACACACCACTCTCCACCACTGTCACACACCACTCTCCACCATTGTCACACACCACTCTCCACCACTGTCACACACTACTCTCCATCATTGTCACACACCACTCTCCACCACTGCAACACACCACTCTCCACCACTGTCACACACCACTCCATCACTGCCTCATACCACTCTCCACCACTGCCACTCACCCCTCTCCACCACAGCCACTCACCACTCTTCACCACTGGCACTCACCACTCTCCACCACTGCCACTTACCACTCTCCACCACTCACACTCAACTCTCCACCACTGCCACTCACCACTCTCCACCACTCACACACCACTCTCCGCCACTGCCACTCACCACTCTCCACCACTGCACCTCACCACTCTCCACCACTGCCACACACCACTCTCCACCACTGCCACACACCAATCTCCATCATGGCCTCTTACCACTCTCCATCACTGTCACTCACCACCCTACACCACTCACACACCACTCTCCACCACTGCCACTCACCACTCTCCACAACTTACACACCACTCTCCACCACTGCCCCTCACCACTCTCCACCACTGCCACACACCACTCTCCACCACTGTCACACACCACTCCCCACCACTGTCACACACCACTCCATCACTGTCACACACCACTCTCCACCACTGTCACTCACCACTCTCCATCACTGTCACACACTAATCTCTATCACTGTCACACACCACTCTCCACCACTGTCACACACCACTCTCCACTATTGTCACACATCACTCTCCACCACTGTCACACACTACTCTCCATCATTGTCACACACCACTCTCCACCACTGCAACACACCACTCTCCACCACTGTCACACACCACTCCATCACTGCCTCATACCACTCTCCACCACTGCCACTCACCCCTCTCCACCACAGCCACTCACCACTCTTCACCACTGGCACTCACCACTCTCCACCACTGCCACTTACCACTCTCCACCACTCACACTCAACTCTCCACCACTGCCACTCACCACTCTCCACCACTCACACACCACTCTCCACCACTGCCACTCACCACTCTCCACCACTGCACCTCACCACTCTCCACCACTGCCACACACCACTCTCCACCACTGCCCCACACCAATCTCCATCATGGCCTCTTACCACTCTCCATCACTGTCACTCATCACCCTACACCACTCACACACCACTCTCCACCACTGCCACTCACCACTCTCCACAACTTACACACCACTCTCCACCACTGCCCCTCACCACTCTCCACCACTGCCACTCACCACTCTCCACAACTCACACACCACTCTCCACCACTGCCACTCACCCCTCTCCAACATTGCCACACACTACTCCCTACTACTGTCACTCACCACTCTCCACCACTGTCACAAACCACTCTCCACCACTGCCACACACCACTCTCCACCACTGTCACACACCACTCTCCACCACTGCCACACACCACTCTCCACCACTGCCACACACCACTCTCCACCACTGTCACTCACCACTCTCCACCACTGTCACACACCACTCTCCACCACTGTCACACACCACTCTCCACCACTGCCACACACCACTCTCCATCACTGCCACACACCACTCTCCACCACTCACACACCACTCTCCACCACTGTCACACACCACTCTCCACCACTGCCATACACCACTCTCCACCACTGTCACACATCACTCTCCACCACTGTCACTCATCACTGTCCACCACTGTCACACACCACTCTCCACCACTGTCACACACCACTCTCCACCACTGGGTCACGCCACTCTCCACCACTGCCACACACCACTCTCCACCACTGTCACACACCACTCTCCACCACTGCCACACACCACTCTCCACCACTGTCACACACCACTCCCCACCACTGCCACACACCACTCTCCACCACTGTCACTCACCACTCTCCACCACTGCCACACACCACTCTCCACCACTGTCACACACTACTCTCCACCACTGTCACACACCATTCTCCACCACTGCCACACACCACTCTCCTCCACTGTCACGCACCACTCTCCACCACTGTCACACACCACTCTCCACCACTGTCACTCACCACTCTCCACCACTGCCACACACCACTCTCCACTACTGTCACACACCACTCTCCACCACTGTCACACACCACTCTCCATCACTGCCACACACCACTCACCACCACGGCCCCTCAACACTCTCCACCACTGTCACACACCACTCTCCACCAATGCCACACACCACTGCCACACACCACTCTCCACCACTGTCACATACCACTCTCCACCACTGCCACACACCACTCTCCACCACTGTCACACACCACTCTCCACCACTGCCTCACACCACTCCCCACCACTGCCACACACCACTCTCCACCACTGCCCCTCAACACTATCCATCACTGCCCCTCGCCACTCTCCACCACTGTCACACACCACTTTTTATCACTGCCACACACCACTCTCCACCACTCACACACCACTCTCCACAACTGCCACTCACCACTCTCCACAACTGCCACTCACCACTCTCCACCACTGCCACACACCACTCTCCACCACTGCCCCTCACCACTCTCCACCACTGTCACACACCACTCTCCACCACTGCCACACACCACTCTCCATCACTGCCACATACCACTCTCCACCACTCACACACCACTCTCCACCACTGTCACACACCACTCTCAACCACTGTCACACACCACTCTCCACCACTGTCACACACCACTCTCCACCACTGTCACCCACCACTCTCCACCACTGCCACACACCACTCTCCACCACTGTCACACACCACTCTCCACCGCTGTCAAACACGACTCTCCACCACTGTCAAACACCACTCTCCACCACTGTCAAACACCACTCTCCACCACTGTCACACACCACTCCCCACCACTGTCACACACCACTCCATCACTGTCACACACCACTCTCCACCACTGTCACTCACCACTCTCCATCACTGTCACACACTAATCTCTATCACTGTCACACACCACTCTCCACCACTGTCACACACCACTCTCCACCATTGTCACACACCACTCTCCACCACTGTCACACACTACTCTCCATCATTGTCACACACCACTCTCCACCACTGCAACACACCACTCTCCACCACTGTCACACACCACTCCATCACTGCCTCATACCACTCTCCACCACTGCCACTCACCCCTCTCCACCACAGCCACTCACCACTCTTCACCACTGGCACTCACCACTCTCCACCACTGCCACTTACCACTCTCCACCACTCACACTCAACTCTCCACCACTGCCACTCACCACTCTCCACCACTCACACACCACTCTCCACCACTGCCACTCACCACTCTCCACCACTGCACCTCACCACTCTCCACCACTGCCACACACCACTCTCCACCACTGCCACACACCAATCTCCATCATGGCCTCTTACCACTCTCCATCACTGTCACTCACCACCCTACACCACTCACACACCACTCTCCACCACTGCCACTCACCACTCTCCACAACTTACACACCACTCTCCACCACTGCCCCTCACCACTCTCCACCACTGCCACTCACCACTCTCCACAACTCACACACCACTCTCCACCACTGCCACTCACCCCTCTCCACCATTGCCACACACTACTCCCTACTACTGTCACTCACCACTCTCCACCACTGTCACAAACCACTCTCCACCACTGCCACACACCACTCTCCACCACTGTCACACACCACTCCCCACCACTGCCACACACCACTCTCCACCACTGTCACTCACCACTCTCCACCACTGCCACACACCACTCTCCACCACTGTCACACACCACTCTCCACCACTGTCACACACCATTCTCCACCACTGCTACACACCACTCTCCTCCACTGTCACACACCACTCTCCACCACTGTCACACACCACTCTCCACCACTGTCACTCACCACTCTCCACCACTGCCACACACCACTCTCCACCACTGTCACACACCACTCTCCACCACTGTCACACACCACTCTCCATCACTGCCACACACCACTCTCCACCGCTGCCCCTCAACACTCTCCACCACTGTCACACACCACTCTCCACCAATGCCACACACCACTGCCACACACCACTCTCCACCACTGACACATACCACTCTCCACCACTGCCACACACCACTCTCCACCACTGTCACACACCACTCTCCACCACTGCCTCACACCACTCCCCACCACTGCCACACACCACTCTCCACCACTGCCCCTCAACACTATCCACCACTGCCCCTCACCACTCTCCACCACTGTCACACACCACTCTCTATCACTGCCACACACCACTCTCCACCACTCACACACCACTCTCCACAACTGCCACACACCACTCTCCACAACTGCCACTCACCACTCTCCACCACTGCCACACACCACTCTCCACCACTGCCCCTCACCACTCTCCACCACTGTCACACACCACTCTCCACCACTGCCACACACCACTCTCCATCACTGCCACATACCACTCTCCACCACTCACACACCACTCTCCACCACTGTCACACACCACTCTCAACCACTGTCACACACCACTCTCCACCACTGTCACACACCACTCTCCACCACTGTCACACACCACTCTCCACCACTGCCACACACCACTCTCCACCACTGTCACACACCACTCTCCACCGCTGTCAAACACGACTCTCCACCACTGTCAAACACCACTCTCCACCACTGTCACACACCACTCTCCATTACTGTCACACACCACTCTCCACCACTCACCACCACTGTCACACACCACTCTCCACCACTGTCACTCACCTCTCTCCACCACTGTCACACACTACTCTCCACCACTGTCACACACCACTCTCCACCACTGTCACACACCACTCTCCACCACTGCCACACACCACTGCCACACACCACTCTCCACCATTGTCACATACCACTCTCCACCACTGCCACACACCACTCTCCACCACTGTCACACACCACTCTCCACCACTGCCTCACACCACTCCCCACCACTGCCACACACCACTCTCCACCACTGCCCCTCAACACTATCCACCACTGCCCCTCACCACTCTCCACCACTGTCACACACCACTCTCTATCACTGCCACACACCACTCTCCACCACTCACACACCACTCTCCACAACTGCCACTCACCACTCTCCACAACTGCTACTCACCACTCTCCACCACTGCCACACACCACTCTCCACCACTGCCCCTCACCACTCTCCACCACTGTCACCCACCACTCTCCACCACTGCCACACACCACTCTCCACCACTGCCACACACCACTCTCCACCACTGTCACACACCACTTTCCACCACTGTCACACGCCACTCTCCACCACTGCCACACACCACTCTCCACCACTGTCACACAACACTCTCCACCACTGCCACACACCACTCTCCACCACTGTCACACACTACACCACTGTTACCCACCTCTCTCCACCACTGCCACACACCACTCTCCACCACTGCCACACACCACTCTCCACGACTGCCACACACCACTCTCCACCACTGCCACACACTTCTCTCCACCACTGCTACACACCACTCTCCACGACGGCCACACACCACTCTCCATCACTGTAACTCACCACTCTCCACCACTGCTGTTCACCACTCTCCACCACTGTCACTCACCACTCTCCACCACTGTCACACACAACTCTCCACCACTGTCAAAAACCACTCTCCACCACTGTCACACAGCACTCCCCACCACTGTCACACACCACTCTCCACCACTGTCACACACCACTCTCCACCACTGTCACACACCACTCTCCACCACTGTCACACACCACTCTCCACCACTGCCAC
Organism: Procambarus clarkii; assembly: GCF_040958095.1. Lineage (NCBI taxonomy): Eukaryota > Metazoa > Arthropoda > Malacostraca > Decapoda > Cambaridae > Procambarus > Procambarus clarkii. The sequence goes on along the minus strand of NC_091188.1, from coordinate 31,729,943 downwards.
ACACCACTTTCTACCACTGTCACACACCACTCTCCGCCGCTGTCAAACACCACTCTCCACCACTGTCAAACACCCCTCTCCACCGTTGTCAAACACCACTCTCCACCACTGCCACACACCACTCTCCACCACTGTCACACACCACTCTCCACCACTGTCACACACCACTCTCCACCACTGCCACACACCACTCTCCACCACTGTCACACACCACTCTCCACCACTGCCACACACCACTCTCCACCACTGTCACACACCACTCTCCACCACTGCCACACACTACTCTCCACCACTGTCACACACCACTCTCCACCACTGTCACACACCTCTCTCCACCACTGCCACACACCACTCTCCACCACTGTTACACACCACTCTCCATCACTGTCACACACCACTCTCCATCACTGCCACCACTCTCCACAACTGTCACACACCACTCTCCACCACTGTCACACACCACTCTCCACCACTGTCACACACCACTCTCCACCACTGTCACACACCACTCTCCACAACTGCCACTCACCACTCTCCACAACTGCCACTCACCACTCTCTATCACTGTCCCTCACCACTCTCCACCACTGCCACACACCACTCTCCACCACTGTCCCTCACCACTCTGCACCACTGCCACACACCACTCTCCACCACTGCCACACACCACTCTCCACCACTGTCACTCACCACTCTCCACCACTGTCACACACCACTCTCCACCACTGTCACACACCACTCTCCAACACTGCCACACACCACTCTCCATCACTGCCACACACCACTCTCCACCACTCACACACCACTCTCCACCACTGTCACACACCACTCTCCACCACTGCCATACACCACTCTCCACCACTGTCACACATCACTCTCCACCACTGTCACTCATCACTGTCCACCACTGTCACACACCACTCTCCACCACTGTCACACACCACTCTCCACCACTGGGTCACGCCACTCTCCACCACTGCCACACACCACTCTCCACCACTGTCACACACCACTCTCCACCACTGCCACACACCACTCTCCACCACTGTCACACACCACTCCCCACCACTGCCACACACCACTCTCCACCACTGTCACTCACCACTCTCCACCACTGCCACACACCACTCTCCACCACTGTCACACACTACTCTCCACCACTGTCACACACCATTCTCCACCACTGCCACACACCACTCTCCTCCACTGTCACGCACCACTCTCCACCACTGTCACACACCACTCTCCACCACTGTCACTCACCACTCTCCACCACTGCCACACACCACTCTCCACCACTGTCACACACCACTCTCCACCACTGTCACACACCACTCTCCATCACTGCCACACACCACTCTCCACCACGGCCCCTCAACACTCTCCACCACTGTCACACACCACTCTCCACCAATGCCACACACCACTGCCACACACCACTCTCCACCACTGTCACATACCACTCTCCACCACTGCCACACACCACTCTCCACCACTGTCACACACCACTCTCCACCACTGCCTCACACCACTCCCCACCACTGCCACACACCACTCTCCACCACTGCCCCTCAACACTATCCATCACTGCCCCTCACCACTCTCCACCACTGTCACACACCACTTTTTATCACTGCCACACACCACTCTCCACCACTCACACACCACTCTCCACAACTGCCACTCACCACTCTCCACAACTGCCACTCACCACTCTCCACCACTGCCACACACCACTCTCCACCACTGCCCCTCACCACTCTCCACCACTGTCACACACCACTCTCCACCACTGCCACACACCACTCTCCATCACTGCCACATACCACTCTCCACCACTCACACACCACTCTCCACCACTGTCACACACCACTCTCAACCACTGTCACACACCACTCTCCACCACTGTCACACACCACTCTCCACCACTGTCACCCACAACTCTCCACCACTGCCACACACCACTCTCCACCACTGTCACACACCACTCTCCACCGCTGTCAAACACGACTCTCCACCACTGTCAAACACCACTCTCCACCACTGTCACACACCACTCTCCATTACTGTCACACACCACTCTCCACCACTGCCACACACCACTCACCACCACTGTCACACACCACTCTCCTCCACTGTCACTCACCTCTCTCCACCACTGTCACACACCACTCTCCACCACTGTCACACACCACTCTCCACCACTGTCACACACCACTCTCCACCACTGTCACACACCACTCTCCACCACTGTCACACACCACTCTCCACCACTGCCACACACCACTGCCACACACCACTCTCCACCATTGTCACATACCACTCTCCACCACTGCCACACACCACTCTCCACCACTGTCACACACCACTCTCCACCACTGCCTCACACCACTCCCCACCACTGCCACACACAACTCTCCACCACTGCCCCTCAACACTATCCACCACTGCCCCTCACCACTCTCCACCACTGTCACACACCACTCTCTATCACTGCCACACACCACTCTCCACCACTCACACACCACTCTCCACAACTGCCACTCACCACTCTCCACAACTGCTACTCACCACTCTCCACCACTGTCACACACCACTCTCAACCACTGTCACACACCACTCTCCACCACTGTCACACACCACTCTCCACCACTGTCACCCACAACTCTCCACCACTGCCACACACCACTCTCCACCACTGTCACACACCACTCTCCACCGCTGTCAAACACGACTCTCCACCACTGTCAAACACCACTCTCCACCACTGTCACACACCACTCTCCATTACTGTCACACACCACTCTCCACCACTGCCACACACCACTCACCACCACTGTCACACACCACTCTCCTCCACTGTCACTCACCTCTCTCCACCACTGTCACACACCACTCTCCACCACTGTCACACACCACTCTCCACCACTGTCACACACCACTCTCCACCACTGTCACACACCACTCTCCACCACTGTCACACACCACTCTCCACCACTGCCACACACCACTGCCACACACCACTCTCCACCACTGCCACACACAACTCTCCACCACTGCCCCTCAACACTATCCACCACTGCCCCTCACCACTCTCCACCACTGTCACACACCACTCTCTATCACTGCCACACACCACTCTCCACCACTGTCACACAACACTCTCCACCACTGCCACACACCACTCTCCACCACTGTCACACACTACACCACTGTCACACACCTCTCTCCACGACTGCCACACACCACTCTCCACCACTGCCACACACTTCTCTCCACCACTGCCACACACCACTCTCCACCACTGCCGTTCACCACTCTCCAACACTGTCAGTCACCACCCTCCACCACTGTCACACACAACTCTCCACCACTGTCACACACCACTCTCCACCACTGTCACACACCACTCTCCACCACTGCCACACACCACTTTCCACCACTGTCACACACCACTCTCCACCGCTGTCAAACACCACTCTCCACCACTGTCAAACACCACTCTCCACCACTGTCACACACCACTCTCCACCACTGTCACACAGAACTCTCCACCACTGTCACACACCACTCCATCACTGTCACACACCACTCTCCACCACTGTCATTCACCACTCTCCATCACTGTCACACACCACTCTCCACCATTGTCACACACCACTCTCCATCACTGTCACACAGAACTCTCCACCACTGTCACACACCACTCCATCACTGTCACACACCACTCTCCACCACTGTCACTCACCACTCTCCATCACTGTCACTCACCACTCTCCACCACTGCCACACACCACTCTCCACCACTGTCACACACCACTCTCCACCACTGTCACCACTCTCCTCCACTGTCACACACCACTCTCCACCACTGTCACACACCACTCTCCACCACTGTCACACACCACTCTCCACCACTGTCACACAGAACTCTCCACCACTGTCACTCACCACTCTCCATCACTGTCACTCACCACTCTCCACCACTGCCACACACCACTCTCCACCACTGCCACACACCACTCTCCACCACTGTCACACACCACTCTCCACCACTGTCACCACTCTCCTCCACTGTCACACACCACTCTCCACCACTGCCACACACCACTCTCCACCACTGTCACACACAACTCTCCACCACTGTCACCACTCTCCTCCACTGTCACACACCACTCTCCACCACTGTCACACACCACTCTCCACCACTGTCACACACCACTCTCCACCACTGTCACACACCACTCTCCACCACTGTCACACACCACTCTCTACCATTGTCACCCACCACTTTCCACCACTGCCACATACCACTCTCCACCACTGCCACACACCACTCTCCACCACTGTCACACACCACTCTCCACCACTGTCACACACCACTCTCCACCACTGCCACACACCACTCTCCACCACTGTCACACACCACTCTCCACCACTGTCACACACCACTCTCCACCACTGCCACACGCCACTCTCCACCACTGTTACACACCACTCTCCATCACTGTCACACACCACTCTCTATCACTGCCACACACCACTCTCCACCACTGTCACCACTCTCCACCACTCTCCACCACTGTCACACACCACTCTCCACCACTGTCAAACACCACTCTCCACCACTGTCACACTCCACTCTCCACCACTGTCACACACCACTCTCCACCACTGTCACACACCATTCTCCATCATTGTCACACACCACTCTCCACCACTGCCACACACCACTCTCCACCACTGTCACACACCACTGTCACTCACCTCTCTCCACCACTGTCACACACCACTCTCCACCACTGTCACACACCACTCTCCACCACTGTCACACACCACTCTCCACCACTGTCACACACCACTCTCCACCACTGTCACACACCACTCTCCATCACTGTCACACACCACTCTCCACCACTGCCACACACCATTCTCCACTACTGTCACACACCACTCTCCACCACTGTCACTCACCTCTCTCCACCACTGTCACACACCACTCTCCACCACTGCCACACACCACTCTCCACCACTGTCACACACCACTCTCCACCACTGTCACTCACCTCTCTCCACCACTGTTACACACCACTCTCCACAACTGCCACTCACCACTCTCCACAACTGCCACTCACCATTCTCCATCACTGTCCCTCACCACTCTCCACCACTGCCACACACCACTCTCCACCACTGTCCCTCACCACTCTCCACCACTGCCACACACCACTCTCCACCACTGCCACACACCACTCTCCACCACTGTCACTCACCACTCTCCACCACTGTCACACACCAATCTCCACCACTGTCACACACCACTCTCCACCACTGCCACACACCACTCTCCATCACTGCCACACACCACTCACACACCACTCTCCACCACTGTCACACACCACTCTCCACCACTGCCATACACCACTCTCCACCACTGTCACACATCACTCTCCACCACTGTCACTCATCACTGTCCACCACTGTCACACAACACTCTCCACCACTGTCACACACCACTCTCCACCACTGGGTCACGCCACTCTCCACCACTGCCACACACCACTCTCCACCACTGTCACACACCACTCTCCACCACTGCCACACACCACTCTCCACCACTGTCACACACTACACCACTGTCACACACCTCTCTCTCCACCACTGCCATACATCACTCTCCACTACTGTCACACATCACTCTCCACCACTGTCACTCATCACTGTCCACCACTGCCACACACCACTCTCCACCACTGTCACACACCACTCTCCACCACTGGGTCACGCCACTCTCCACCACTGCCACACACCACTCTCCACGACTGCCTCACACCTCTATCCACCACTGCCACACACCACTCTCCATCACTGTCACACATCACTCTCCACCACTGCCACACACCACTCTCCACCACTGCCACACACCACTCTCCACGACTGCCACACACCACTCTCCACCACTGCCACACACCACTCTCCACCACTGCCGTTCACCACTCTCCACCACTGTCACACACCACTCTCCACCACTGTCACACACCACTCTCCACCACTGTCACTCACCTCTCTCCACCACTGTCACACACCACTCTCCACCACTGCCACACACCAATCTCCACCACTGTCACACACCACTCTCCACCACTGTCACTCACCTCTCTCCACCACTGTCACACACCACTCTCCACAACTGCCACTCACCACTCTCCACAACTGCCACTCACCACTCTCCATCACTGTCCCTCACCACTCTCCACCACTGCCACACACCACTCTCCACCACTGTCCCTCACCACTCTCCATCACTGCCACACACCACTCTCCACCACTGCCACACACCACTCTCCACCACTGTCACTCACCACTCTCCACCACTGTCACACACCAATCTCCACCACTGTCACACACCACTCTCCACCACTGCCACACACCACTCTCCATCACTGTCACACACCACTCACACACCACTCTCCACCACTGTCACACACCACTCTCCACCACTGCCATACACCACTCTCCACCACTGTCACACATCACTCTCCACCACTGTCACTCATCACTGTCCACCACTGTCATACAACACTCTCCACCACTGTCACACACCACTCTCCACCACTGGGTCACGCCACTCTCCACCACTGCCACACACCACCCTCCACCACTGTCACACACCACTCTCCACCACTGCCACACACCACTCTCCACCACTGTCACACACTACACCACTGTCACACACCTCTCTCTCCACCACTGCCATACATCACTCTCCACCACTGTCACACATCACTCTCCACCACTGTCACTCATCACTGTCCACCACTGCCACACACCACTCTCCACCACTGTCACACACCACTCTCCACCACTGGGTCACGCCACTCTCCACCACTGTCACTCATCACTGTCCACCACTGCCACACACCACTCTCCACGACTGCCTCACACCTCTATCCACCACTGCCACACACCACTCTCCATCACTGTCACACATCACTCTCCACCACTGCCACACACCACTCTCCACCACTGCCACACACCACTCTCCACGACTGCCACACACCACTCTCCACCACTGCCACACACCACTCACCACCACTGCCGTTCACCACTCTCCACCACTGTCACACACCACTCTCCACCACTGTCACACACCACTCTCCACCACTGTCACACACCACTCTCCACCACTGTCACACACCGCTCTCCACCACTGCCACACACCACTCTCCACCACTGTCACACACCACTCTCCACCGCTGTCAAACACCACTCTCCACCACTGTCAAACACCACTCTCCACCACTGTCACACACCACTCTCCATTACTGTCACACACCACTCTCCACCACTGTCACACACCACTCCCCACCACTGTCACACACCACTCCATCACTGTCACACACCACTCTCCACCACTGTCACTCACCACTCTCCATCACTGTCACACACTAATCTCTATCACTGTCACACACCACTCTCCACCACTGTCACACACCACTCTCCACCACTGTCACACACCACTCTCCACCACTGTCACACACTACTCTCCATCATTGTCACACACCACTCTCCACCACTGTCACTCACCACTCTCCACCACTGTCACACACCAATCTCCACCACTGTCACACACCACTCTCCACCACTGCCACACACCACTCTCCATCACTGCCACACACCACTCACACACCACTCTCCACCACTGTCACACACCACTCTCCACCACTGCCATACACCACTCTCCACCACTGTCACACATCACTCTCCACCACTGTCACTCATCACTGTCCACCACTGTCACACAACACTCTCCACCACTGTCACACACCACTCTCCACCACTGGGTCACGCCACTCTCCACCACTGCCACACACCACTCTCCACCACTGTCACACACCACTCTCCACCACTGCCACACACCACTCTCCACCACTGTCACACACTACACCACTGTCACACACCTCTCTCTCCACCACTGCCATACATCGCTCTCCACTACTGTCACACATCACTCTCCACCACTGTCACTCATCACTGTCCACCACTGCCACACACCACTCTCCACCACTGTCACACACCACTCTCCACCACTGGGTCACGCCACTCTCCACCACTGCCACACACCACTCTCCACGACTGCCTCACACCTCTATCCACCACTGCCACACACCACTCTCCATCACTGTCACACATCACTCTCCACCACTGCCACACACCACTCTCCACCACTGCCACACACCACTCTCCACGACTGCCACACACCACTCTCCACCACTGCCACACACCACTCTCCACCACTGCCGTTCACCACTCTCCACCACTGTCACACACCACTCTCCACCACTGTCACACACCACTCTCCACCACTGTCACTCACCTCTCTCCACCACTGTCACACACCACTCTCCACCACTGCCACACACCAATCTCCACCACTGTCACACACCACTCTCCACCACTGTCACTCACCTCTCTCCACCACTGTCACACACCACTCTCCACAACTGCCACTCACCACTCTCCACAACTGCCACTCACCACTCTCCATCACTGTCCCTCACCACTCTCCACCACTGCCACACACCACTCTCCACCACTGTCCCTCACCACTCTCCATCACTGCCACACACCACTCTCCACCACTGCCACACACCACTCTCCACCACTGTCACTCACCACTCTCCACCACTGTCACACACCAATCTCCACCACTGTCACACACCACTCTCCACCACTGCCACACACCACTCTCCATCACTGTCACACACCACTCACACACCACTCTCCACCACTGTCACACACCACTCTCCACCACTGCCATACACCACTCTCCACCACTGTCACACATCACTCTCCACCACTGTCACTCATCACTGTCCACCACTGTCACACAACACTCTCCACCACTGTCACACACCACTCTCCACCACTGGGTCACGCCACTCTCCACCACTGCCACACACCACTCTCCACCACTGTCACACACCACTCTCCACCACTGCCACACACCACTCTCCACCACTGTCACACACTACACCACTGTCACACACCTCTCTCTCCACCACTGCCATACATCACTCTCCACCACTGTCACACATCACTCTCCACCACTGTCACTCATCACTGTCCACCACTGCCACACACCACTCTCCACCACTGTCACACACCACTCTCCACCACTGGGTCACGCCACTCTCCACCACTGTCACTCATCACTGTCCACCACTGCCACACACCACTCTCCACGACTGCCTCACACCTCTATCCACCACTGCCACACACCACTCTCCATCACTGTCACACATCACTCTCCACCACTGCCACACACCACTCTCCACCACTGCCACACACCACTCTCCACGACTGCCACACACCACTCTCCACCACTGCCACACACCACTCACCACCACTGCCGTTCACCACTCTCCACCACTGTCACACACCACTCTCCACCACTGTCACACACCACTCTCCACCACTGTCACACACCACTCTCCACCACTGTCACACACCGCTCTCCACCACTGCCACACACCACTCTCCACCACTGTCACACACCACTCTCCACCGCTGTCAAACACCACTCTCCACCACTGTCAAACACCACTCTCCACCACTGTCACACACCACTCTCCATTACTGTCACACACCACTCTCCACCACTGTCACACACCACTCCCCACCACTGTCACACACCACTCCATCACTGTCACACACCACTCTCCACCACTGTCACTCACCACTCTCCATCACTGTCACACACTAATCTCTATCACTGTCACACACCACTCTCCACCACTGTCACACACCACTCTCCACCACTGTCACACACCACTCTCCACCACTGTCACACACTACTCTCCATCATTGTCACACACCACTCTCCACCACTGCCACACACCACTCTCCACCACTGTCACACACCACTCTCCATCACTGCCTCATACCACTCTCCACCACTGCCACTCACCCCTCTCCACCACAGCCACTCACCACTCTTCACCACTGGCACTCACCACTCTCCACCACTGCCACTTACCACTCTCCACCACTCACACTCAACTCTCCACCACTGCCACTCACCACTCTCCACCACTCACACACCACTCTCCAGCACTGCCACTCACCACTCTCCACCACTGCACCTCACCACTCTCCACCACTGCCACACACCACTCTCCACCACTGTCACACACCACTCTCCACCACTGTCACACACCACTCTCCACCACTGCCACACGCCACTCTCCACCACTGTTACACACCACTCTCCATCACTGTCACACACCACTCTCTATCACTGCCACACACCACTCTCCACCACTGTCACCACTCTCCACCACTCTCCACCACTGTCACACACCACTCTCCACCACTGTCAAACACCACTCTCCACCACTGTCACACTCCACTCTCCACCACTGTCACACACCACTCTCCACCACTGTCACACACCATTCTCCATCATTGTCACACACCACTCTCCACCACTGCCACACACCACTCTCCACCACTGTCACACACCACTGTCACTCACCTCTCTCCACCACTGTCACACACCACTCTCCACCACTGTCACACACCACTCTCCACCACTGTCACACACCACTCTCCACCACTGTCACACACCACTCTCCACCACTGTCACACACCACTCTCCATCACTGTCACACACCACTCTCCACCACTGCCACACACCATTCTCCACTACTGTCACACACCACTCTCCACCACTGTCACTCACCTCTCTCCACCACTGTCACACACCACTCTCCACCACTGCCACACACCACTCTCCACCACTGTCACACACCACTCTCCACCACTGTCACTCACCTCTCTCCACCATTGTTACACACCACTCTCCACAACTGCCACTCACCACTCTCCACAACTGCCACTCACCACTCTCCATCACTGTCCCTCACCACTCTCCACCACTGCCACACACCACTCTCCACCACTGTCCCTCACCACTCTCCACCACTGACACACACCACTCTCCACCACTGCCACACACCACTCTCCACCACTGTCACTCACCACTCTCCACCACTGTCACACACCAATCTCCACCACTGTCACACACCACTCTCCACCACTGCCACACACCACTCTCCATCACTGCCACACACCACTCACACACCACTCTCCACCACTGTCACACACCACTCTCCACCACTGCCATACACCACTCTCCACCACTGTCACACATCACTCTCCACCACTGTCACTCATCACTGTCCACCACTGTCACACAACACTCTCCACCACTGTCACACACCACTCTCCACCACTGGGTCACGCCACTCTCCACCACTGCCACACACCACTCTCCACCACTGTCACACACCACTCTCCACCACTGCCACACACCACTCTCCACCACTGTCACACACTACACCACTGTCACACACCTCTCTCTCCACCACTGCCATACATCACTCTCCACCACTGTCACACATCACTCTCCACCACTGTCACTCATATTATAGACTGTGGGTTGGTTGGTGTTGTCGTCGTCGATCCTTCTCTATGGACAACCCAACCCACAACTCGGCAGAGTGCTTATACTAGGAGATCACCCTTGGCGCTTCTGGCTCTTGGAGAGGGGCTCAACGTCACACGTTTAGGGGATGCGGCTCCAACACTTAGCCTCGTTGTCACGTGCACACACCCACTCGAGCCGCTGTGACTCCCCACTCTCTCCTTATGAGATATGATCTCCTCAATCCCCTATGACTTACTAGTATTACCTCCTACCCTGTCCACAGCAGTGGTTCTTGGTTCTTTCTCTCCCCTTCTTTACTACCTCCTGGGAAGCCTCACTAGGACAAGGGCAAACACCAGCAAATTGTGACACATTTACTGGACAAAGCACATACACGATACATACACACATATAATAATAATGAATCCTATACTCTATAATATCACAATCAGGTTGCACTCCAACACCATCAGAACTCTATTATCAGCTTATCAAGTGGTATCCTATCTCCTGGTTCACCACCTGATACTATTAACCTCCTCAAGTTGATCAAGTCTACATACACTGTTGCACCATCAGCAAGATAACATATATATACAGAAAATCAGCATTTGAATGCAATAACATATACCAGTATAAATGTTCATTGATACTTCAGTATAAAAAACTCCTTGACGTAAGAATGCCAACAGTCACTCACCTCTCACTGCGTCTTGCACGCTAATGACAACCAAACACTATCAACTCCCTACTAGTAATCCACCAGAACTTCCCCTTCCCCCTCTGGAAGTTCACTACCCTAATATCCTTAGGTTCTTCCGGGCTTCACTACCAGGATCCTCTGCAGCTCCTCCAGGCTGCTATCATGAAGTTTCCTTGAGCAACTACGGTGCTTCACCCTTCTGCTAGGGTCCTCCACAGCTCTCCTGGCTGCTACACCATGAAGTTTCCTTGAGCAACCATGGTGCTTCTCCACCTCTACAGAAGCCCGTGACACTCCTCTTCACTGCTGCTTCTCCTCACAGCTCGAGGTCCTCTGCTCCACTACCTTGGAATCTCATCAGCTACTTCATCTGCGGGCTTCGAAGTTCTCAGCAACTTCTTCCCCAAAAGACAAACCTGCAACCCATCGACACTCCAATAAAATGTTCCCTTTAACACATAAACAAAAATAACCACACAATATGCTTGCCTCAAACCTCTATCTGTCCTCTACATACAGTGAGAGTGGACTCCCCCGTTTTGGGCGGGTCCATACTCCACCTCGCCTGGCGGCGGTCCTCACTCGCTGGGAGGGTCTTCCTCCATCCGGAGCCAGGCTCCCTCAGTCGTCCGCCAGCGCTCAGAGGGGACGGACGTCGCTCCGTGTTCCTCCCTCTCCACTCTCTTATTTCAGGCTTTCTGCCTTATTAAAACATGTCTAACCTATAAATAAACATCGCTACTGTCGCTGGGCACACGACCAACTACAAGCAATCACTATGAACTGGCGTTTATCGTGCTTACCACAGATTAATTGGTCGAGGGCGCTTTCCCTCTGACGGCGTCTGGTCAGGGCGCTCCACACAGCCCACAATAATGCTTCTGGGCGATTTAATATCTGCTCGTCGACCAGGACTTGAGACCACAACGTTCCCAGCTCGATTCCACAGCTGGTACGTCCGCACACTTCTCTTCTCTTCGAGATATATCACTAGGGGTTCCCTTCTGGCGGGAGCTCAACGGAGCGCGGCTTCCCCCTGCGATGTCTGGCACTCAAGTGAGGTCAAAGCCCCTCCAGAAGCGAGCCTCACGCCTCCAGCAAAATGTCCACATCTCCTAGCCAGTCATTTATCTATTTTCTTCTTCATTGCCCATAATCTCAAATTGATATACATATCCAAGGAACTATTTTACATATGGATTATTACCTCAATTTCTGCTAGACCTTCTAATTAGGTCAGGCTTGCTGAATAACTCTCAAGAAGGGAGACTCGTTTCTCCTGCAGGCTGAGATCATAACACTCCCCTCCCCTTATTTTTGAGAGTTATTCTAGTGGCTAGGCTCGGGATAATACATCCGCCACCACACTGTCTCGTTCTTCACCCCATATACTCTCTTAGGAGTCTACAATTAATTCGTTGCACCTTGCAACATCTGGCTCACAACTCTCCAGGAACATGTTCTTCTCACAAATGATCTGACCTCTCTGGCACCTCTTGGCTAGGCTGTCCTCCTTGGACGCCTGCACTCCATTGGTCCACTCTACTTACTGTCTCCACCCTCCGTTTCCTCGTCTTCTTCTCTTCCCGTCCAGAGTCAGACATCTACTCTCTGTACCTCCTCTGTCGTCTTCATACTTCCATCTACTGCCATTATACTTTCGCCTCCTGTCATCATACTTCACTCCCTCGTCTTCACCGACGATCCTCCCTTGCGTCTCCGCATTTATCCAAGATCTCATCCTGTCTGACTTCCATCGAGTCCTCGGCTTTCTTCTATCCCTCCATGCTTGTATCATCTTCCTCTTCCCACACTCTTCACTTCTATACAACTCCATTTCTTCTCCTTCAACTCTTCTTCGTTCCCTAAAAGTTTCTTCGAGCGCTGTACTACATCCAACAGCATTCGACCGTACGCGTCGTCTTGCCTCTCCCAGAGTGCTCGTAAGCATCTCTCCACACATACTGTCTCTTCTCCTTTCATTTTCTCGGCTATCTCTTCTTCACTATCTCTCCTTCACGTTTCCTGTGGAACATGTCAACTCTCGACATCTCCCACAACTTAACTCTACTATCCATATGCCTCTGTGCTCGTGGACCACTCGACGCTCTACTCCCGTCCTCAGTCTGTCCACATCTTTCCTCATTCATACTCAGCACAGTTGCATTCACCTTCCGACCCTTAATTTCAGCAGTCTGGGCTCTACTCAGGTCCGCTCTCTTCACATGATTCTTCTTCGGCTGGGCCATCTTCACTTTTGACCTCACCGAGACTCCATTTTCCTGGGCTGGACCTTCATCAAACAGCCACGCTATGTCTACGTCGATATCTTCCACCGGCTGAATCGACACTGTCTCACCTTCTCCAGTGTCTTCCTCGTCGGCCACTTCTGCCTTCGTCACTACCGAGACAGGGTACTCAATGGCTTGGCGGTCTCCTGACGCATCTCCTCGGATGTCAGTCAGGTTCACACTCTCAGGTGTCCCATCCGTGCAGTGGCCTTCTGGGCACTCCTCTGGCACAGTCTCCGCTACGACTCTCGGCAACACCTTTGTCCCGCACAAGTCATTCCCCAGGATCACTTGGACTCCTGGAACAGGTATGTCGGGGCACACTCCCAACATTACCTCCGCCGACACATATTCCGACCTTAGCTGGACAGTACATACGGGCATGTCACTCTCAGACAATAACCCATATACTTTCATCCTACTCCTGCCAGCTAACCGTCGATCATTCCCAATCAGGCTTCTCGTAATCAAGCTCTGATTAGCTCCGGTATCCCTTAAGATACCAACTTCTACCTCAGGTTGGCCTCCTATACTGATCCAACCTTTACTCATGAACGGCCTATACCTCTCGTTCACTACGTTCGCTCTCTGTGGTTTGTCTTGGAACACATTAGTATATTTGCCTCGGGGGTCACACATGGCCAGGGTCACAACTCTCTTGCCCTGCCGACAATCTCGCATCACGTGACCCAATCCGTTACAATTGTAACATCTCATCTGGGAAAAGTCTCTTCTATATGTACCAGAGTAGCTCTGACTCTGCCCACTCGTATTGGACTTCCTCGGGCCAGACGTACTACTTGTACTCCGTGGAGCTTTACTGGACTCTTGATTTCCCGGATACCGATCAGTTTCTCGTTTGGCTCCTCCATCTTCACTTTCAGATGAAGTGCGCGACCTACTCTTCTGAGTTTTAGGGTACTTACTTCTATCTGCCCATTTATCAAAATTTTTCTCACCCCAGACTCTTCTGGGTCTCTCATAATTTCTTCCTCCCCAGACTCCATTGGGTCTGCCATTGCTGCGTCTCGCCTCGCTTCTTACTCTGTTCTCCCTTAAGCTCTTATATGCTTCAGTAATCATATCCGCCCTATCTGCGGCATCTTTCACCTCCTTTATCCCTGCTTCTTGGATCTTGAACTTTGTCTCGGGATGCATCATCTCCAAGAACTTCTCCATGACCATCAGTTGCTTCAGGTCAGCGTAAGATCCAACTCCAGCAGCCTCAATCCACTTCTGGAATCGTCTTTCCAGATCTCTTGCTGTCTCAGCAAACGTACACGCTCCAACTTTGATCATCTCTCTGAAGCGCTTCCTATAAGCTTCTGGGGTTAACTGAAACGAGCGCAATATGCTGCTCTTTACTGTGGCATAATCCTGGCACTCTTCCAGTGACAATTGGGTGTATGCCTCCCTGGCTGCACCGGTCAATCTTAACTGGACCAGCTGGGCCCATTCCTCCTGTGGCCACTCTTTGATGCTGGCTACTTTCTCAAAATGCTCGAAGAAGCTCTCTGCCTCTTCGGGAACAAACAAGGGAATGTCCTTCTCCCTAACCCTAACCTCTGGTGGGTGTGATACCTGGGTGGTGCTCTCTGGCAACCCATGTTCAATCCTCTGCTCAGCCAAGGTTCTATTCGCTTCTATCTGCATTTGTTTTGTTCTCTCTTTTTCTTTTTCGACCTGGGCTTTTTCTTTTTCGACCTGGGCTTTTTCTTTTTCGACCTCTAGTCTTGCTTTCTCTTTTTCTTTCTCCTGTTCCAACTCCAGTTCTCTTACTCTGGTTTTCTCTTTTTCTACTTCCAGTCTAGTTTTCTCTTTTTCTACTTCCAGTCTGGTTTTCTCTTTTTCCTTCTCGGCTTCATTTTTCATCTGGAGTTCTAATTTCATCTTTTCCAGCTGGAACTGTCTCTCCTCACGCTGTTGTTGGATCTGGAGCTCTAACTGGAATCTCTCCAAGCTCCTATTTCGGCTACTCCTACTACTGCGGCTACTCTTGCTGCTCCTACTCGATCCCTGGGATCTCACGTCATCCTGCCCATCATCCTCCTTTCTACTTTCAGCTCCTTCCTGGGCTCCTTGTTCTGCCGCTTCACTTCTGGCTCTCAACTGTCTCAGGATCTCCTCCTTCATCCCAGCTACTTTAGATGCTTTCAACCTAATGCCACATTTTTCTGCTATTTGTTTCAATTGATCCCTCGTGCAACCTTCTAAATCCTCAGGCTTGCCTGACTCCACAAATGCTTGCACCTTATCCATCTTGTCCTGTGAGTCTTCCCAAGAGAGAGTATACACCTGCGGTCACACAGTTTATCTCAGCAGGGGTGTACAAATCCACTCTTGGACAGGGTGTGGGTGTGTCAGTTCACTCTCCCGGACACAGGCCCCCAATTTCTTATAGTACTGTGGGTTGGTTGGTGTTGTCGTCGTCGATCCTTCTCTATGGACAACCCAACCCACAACTCGGCAGAGTGCTTATACTAGGAGATCACCCTTGGCGCTTCTGGCTCTTGGAGAGGGGCTCAACGTCACACGTTTAGGGGATGCGGCTCCAACACTTAGCCTCGTTGTCACGTGCACACACCCACTCGAGCCGCTGTGACTCCCCACTCTCTCCTTATGAGATATGATCTCCTCAATCCCCTATGACTTACTAGTATTACCTCCTACCCTGTCCACAGCAGTGGTTCTTGGTTCTTTCTCTCCCCTTCTTTACTACCTCCTGGGAAGCCTCACTAGGACAAGGGCAAACACCAGCAAATTGTGACACATTTACTGGACAAAGCACATACACGATACATACACACATATAATAATAATGAATCCTATACTCTATAATATCACAATCAGGTTGCACTCCAACACCATCAGAACTCTATTATCAGCTTATCAAGTGGTATCCTATCTCCTGGTTCACCACCTGATACTATTAACCTCCTCAAGTTGATCAAGTCTACATACACTGTTGCACCATCAGCAAGATAACATATATATACAGAAAATCAGCATTTGAATGCAATAACATATACCAGTATAAATGTTCATTGATACTTCAGTATAAAAAACTCCTTGACGTAAGAATGCCAACAGTCACTCACCTCTCACTGCGTCTTGCACGCTAATGACAACCAAACACTATCAACTCCCTACTAGTAATCCACCAGAACTTCCCCTTCCCCCTCTGGAAGTTCACTACCCTAATATCCTTAGGTTCTTCCGGGCTTCACTACCAGGATCCTCTGCAGCTCCTCCAGGCTGCTATCATGAAGTTTCCTTGAGCAACTACGGTGCTTCACCCTTCTGCTAGGGTCCTCCACAGCTCTCCTGGCTGCTACACCATGAAGTTTCCTTGAGCAACCATGGTGCTTCTCCACCTCTACAGAAGCCCGTGACACTCCTCTTCACTGCTGCTTCTCCTCACAGCTCGAGGTCCTCTGCTCCACTACCTTGGAATCTCATCAGCTACTTCATCTGCGGGCTTCGAAGTTCTCAGCAACTTCTTCCCCAAAAGACAAACCTGCAACCCATCGACACTCCAATAAAATGTTCCCCTTTAACACATAAACAAAAATAACCACACAATATGCTTGCCACAAACCTCTATCTGTCCTCTACATACAGTGAGAGTGGACTCCCCCGTTTTGGGCGGGTCCATACTCCACCTCGCCTGGCGGCGGTCCTCACTCGCTGGGAGGGTCTTCCTCCATCCGGAGCCAGGCTCCCTCAGTCGTCCGCCAGCGCTCAGAGGGGACGGACGTCGCTCCGTGTTCCTCCCTCTCCACTCTCTTATTTCAGGCTTTCTGCCTTATTAAAACATGTCTAACCTATAAATAAACATCGCTACTGTCGCTGGGCACACGACCAACTACAAGCAATCACTATGAACTGGCGTTTATCGTGCTTACCACAGATTAATTGGTCGAGGGCGCTTTCCCTCTGACGGCGTCTGGTCAGGGCGCTCCACACAGCCCACAATAATGCTTCTGGGCGATTTAATATCTGCTCGTCGACCAGGACTTGAGACCACAACGTTCCCAGCTCGATTCCACAGCTGGTACGTCCGCACACTTCTCTTCTCTTCGAGATATATCACTAGGGGTTCCCTTCTGGCGGGAGCTCAACGGAGCGCGGCTTCCCCCTGCGATGTCTGGCACTCAAGTGAGGTCAAAGCCCCTCCAGAAGCGAGCCTCACGCCTCCAGCAAAATGTCCACATCTCCTAGCCAGTCATTTATCTATTTTCTTCTTCATTGCCCATAATCTCAAATTGATATACATATCCAAGGAACTATTTTACATATGGATTATTACCTCAATTTCTGCTAGACCTTCTAATTAGGTCAGGCTTGCTGAATAACTCTCAAGAAGGGAGACTCGTTTCTCCTGCAGGCTGAGATCATAACACTCATCACTGTCCACCACTGCCACACACCACTCTCCACCACTGTCACACACCACTCTCCACCACTGGGTCACGCCACTCTCCACCACTGCCACACACCACTCTCCACGACTGCCTCACACCTCTATCCACCACTGCCACACACCACTCTCCATCACTGTCACACATCACTCTCCACCACTGCCACACACCACTCTCCACCACTGCCACACACCACTCTCCACGACTGCCACACACCACTCTCCACCACTGCCACACACCACTCTCCACCACTGCCGTTCACCACTCTCCACCACTGTCACACACCACTCTCCACCACTGTCACACACCACTCTCCACCACTGTCACTCACCTCTCTCCACCACTGTCACACACCACTCTCCACCACTGCCACACACCAATCTCCACCACTGTCACACACCACTCTCCACCACTGTCACTCACCTCTCTCCACCACTGTCACACACCACTCTCCACAACTGCCACTCACCACTCTCCACAACTGCCACTCACCACTCTCCATCACTGTCCCTCACCACTCTCCACCACTGCCACACACCACTCTCCACCACTGTCCCTCACCACTCTCCATCACTGCCACACACCACTCTCCACCACTGCCACACACCACTCTCCACCACTGTCACTCACCACTCTCCACCACTGTCACACACCAATCTCCACCACTGTCACACACCACTCTCCACCACTGCCACACACCACTCTCCATCACTGTCACACACCACTCACACACCACTCTCCACCACTGTCACACACCACTCTCCACCACTGCCATACACCACTCTCCACCACTGTCACACATCACTCTCCACCACTGTCACTCATCACTGTCCACCACTGTCACACAACACTCTCCATCACTGTCACACACCACTCTCCACCACTGGGTCACGCCACTCTCCACCACTGCCACACACCACTCTCCACCACTGTCACACACCACTCTCCACCACTGCCACACACCACTCTCCACCACTGTCACACACTACACCACTGTCACACACCTCTCTCTCCACCACTGCCATACATCACTCTCCACCACTGTCACACATCACTCTCCACCACTGTCACTCATCACTGTCCACCACTGCCACACACCACTCTCCACCACTGTCACACACCACTCTCCACCACTGGGTCACGCCACTCTCCACCACTGTCACTCATCACTGTCCACCACTGCCACACACCACTCTCCACGACTGCCTCACACCTCTATCCACCACTGCCACACACCACTCTCCATCACTGTCACACATCACTCTCCACCACTGCCACACACCACTCTCCACCACTGCCACACACCACTCTCCACGACTGCCACACACCACTCTCCACCATTGCCACACACCACTCACCACCACTGCCGTTCACCACTCTCCACCACTGTCACACACCACTCTCCACCACTGTCACACACCACTCTCCACCACTGTCACACACCACTCTCCACCACTGTCACACACCGCTCTCCACCACTGCCACACACCACTCTCCACCACTGTCACACACCACTCTCCACCGCTGTCAAACACCATTCTCCACCACTGTCAAACACCACTCTCCACCACTGTCACACACCACTCTCCATTACTGTCACACACCACTCTCCACCACTGTCACACACCACTCCCCACCACTGTCACACACCACTCCATCACTGTCACACACCACTCTCCACCACTGTCACTCACCACTCTCCATCACTGTCACACACTAATCTCTATCACTGTCACACACCACTCTCCACCACTGTCACACACCACTCTCCACCACTGTCACACACCACTCTCCACCACTGTCACACACTACTCTCCATCATTGTCACACACCACTCTCCACCACTGCCACACACCACTCTCCACCACTGTCACACACCACTCTCCATCACTGCCTCATACCACTCTCCACCACTGCCACTCACCCCTCTCCACCACAGCCACTCACCACTCTTCACCACTGGCACTCACCACTCTCCACCACTGCCACTTACCACTCTCCACCACTCACACTCAACTCTCCACCACTGCCACTCACCACTCTCCACCACTCACACACCACTCTCCAGCACTGCCACTCACCACTCTCCACCACTGCACCTCACCACTCTCCACCACTGCCACACACCACTCTCCACCACTGCCACACACCAATCTCCATCACTGCCTCTTACCACTCTCCACCACTGTCACTCACCACCCTACACCACTCACACACCACTCTCCACCACTGCCACTCACCACTCTCCACCACTGCCACTCACCACTCTCCACAACTTACACACCACTCTCCACCACTGCCCCTCACCACTCTCCACCACTGCCACTCAACACTCTCCACAACTCACACACCACTCTCCACCACTGCCACTCACCCCTCTCCACCATTGCCACACACTACTCTCTACCACTGTCACTCACCACTCTCCACCACTGTCACAAACCACTCTCCACCACTGCCCCTCACCACTCTCCACCACTGTCACACACCACTCTCCACCACTGCCACACACCACTCTCCATCACTGCCACATACCACTCTCCACCACTCACACACCACTCTCCACCACTGTCACACACCACTCTCAACCACTGTCACACACCACTCTCCACCACTGTCACACACCACTCTCCACCACTGTCACCCACCACTCTCCACCACTGCCACACACCACTCTCCACCACTGTCACACACCACTCTCCACCGCTGTCAAACACGACTCTCCACCACTGTCAAACACCACTCTCCACCACTGTCACACACCACTCTCCATTACTGTCACACACCACTCTCCACCACTGCCACACACCACTCACCACCACTGTCACACACCACTCTCCACCACTGTCACTCACCTCTCTCCACCACTGTCACACACCACTCTCCACCACTGTCACACACCACTCTCCACCACTGTCACACACCACTCTCCACCACTGTCACACACCACTCTCCACCACTGTCACACACCACTCTCCACCACTGCCACACACCACTGCCACACACCACTCTCCACCACTGTCACATACCACTCTCCACCACTGCCACACACCACTCTCCACCACTGTCACACACCACTCTCCACCACTGCCTCACACCACTCCCCACCACTGCCACACACAACTCTCCACCACTGCCCCTCAACACTATCCACCACTGCCCCTCACCACTCTCCACCACTGTCACACACCACTCTCTATCACTGCCACACACCACTCTCCACCACTCACACACCACTCTCCACAACTGCCACTCACCACTCTCCACAACTGCTACTCACCACTCTCCACCACTGCCACACACCACTCTCCACCACTGCCCCTCACCACTCTCCACCACTGCCACACACCACTCTCCATCACTGCCACACACCACTCTCCACCACTGTCACACATCACTCTCCACCACTGTCACTCATCAATGTCCACCACTGCCACACACCACTCTCCACCACTGTCACACACCACTCTCCACCACTGTCACACGCCACTCTCCACCACTGCCACACACCACTCTCCACCACTGTCACACAACACTCTCCACCACTGCCACACACCACTCTCCACCACTGTCACACACTACACCACTGTCACACACCTCTCTCCACCACTGCCACACACCACTCTCCACCACTGCCACACACCACTCTCCACGACTGCCACACACCACTCTCCACCACTGCCACACACTTCTCTCCACCACTGCCACAAACCACTCTCCACGACGGCCACACACCACTCTCCATCACTGTAACTCACCACTCTCCACCACTGCCGTTCACCACTCTCCACCACTGTCAGTCACCACTCTCCACCACTGTCACACACAACTCTCCACCACTGTCACACACCACTCTCCACCACTGTCACACACCACTCTCCACCGCTGTCAAACACCACTCTCCACCACTGTCAAACACCACTCTCCACCACTGTCACACACCACTCTCCACCACTGTCACACAGAACTCTCCACCACTGTCACACACCACTCCATCACTGTCACACACCACTCTCCACCACTGTCATTCACCACTCTCCATCACTGTCACACACCACTCTCCACCATTGTCACACACCACTCTCCATCACTGTCACACAGAACTCTCCACCACTGTCACACACCACTCCATCACTGTCACACACCACTCTCCACCACTGTCACTCACCACTCTCCATCACTGTCACTCACCACTCTCCACCACTGCCACACACCACTCTCCACCACTGTCACACACCACTCTCCACCACTGTCACCACTCTCCTCCACTGTCACACACCACTCTCCACCACTGTCACACACCACTCTCCACCACTGTCACACACCACTCTCCACCACTGTCACACAGAACTCTCCACCACTGTCACTCACCACTCTCCATCACTGTCACTCACCACTCTCCACCACTGCCACACACCACTCTCCACCACTGCCACACACCACTCTCCACCACTGTCACACACCACTCTCCACCACTGTCACCACTCTCCTCCACTGTCACACACCACTCTCCACCACTGTCACACACCACTCTCCACCACTGTCACACACCACTCTCCACCACTGTCACACACCACTCTCCACCACTGTCACACACCACTCTCTACCATTGTCACCCACCACTTTCCACCACTGCCACACACCACTCTCCACCACTGCCACACACCACTCTCCACCATTGTCACACACCACTCTCCACCACTGTCACACACCACTCTCCACCACTGCCACACACCACTCTCCACCACTGTCACACACCACTCTCCACCACTGTCACACACCACTCTCCACCACTGCCACACGCCACTCTCCACCACTGTTACACACCACTCTCCATCACTGTCACACACCACTCTCCATCACTGCCACACACCACTCTCCACCACTGTCACCACTCTCCACCACTCTCCACCACTGTCACACACCACTCTCCACCACTGTCACACACCACTCTCCACCACTGTCACACTCCACTCTCCACCACTGTCACACACCACTCTCCACCACTGTCACACACCATTCTCCATCATTGTCACACACCACTCTCCACCACTGCCACACACCACTCTCCACCACTGTCACACACCACTGTCACTCACCTCTCTCCACCACTGTCACACATCACTCTCCACCACTGTCACTCATCACTGTCCACCACTGCCACACACCACTCTCCACCACTGTCACACCCCACTCTCCACCACTGTCACACGCCACTCTCCACCACTGCCACACACCACTCTCCACCACTGTCACACAACACTCTCCACCACTGCCACACACCACTCTCCACCACTGTCACACACTACACCACTGTCACACACCTCTCTCCACCACTGCCACACACCACTCTCCACCACTGCCACACACCACTCTCCACGACTGCCACACACCACTCTCCACCACTGCCACACACTTCTCTCCACCACTGCCACACACCACTCTCCACGACGGCCACACACCACTCTCCATCACTGTAACTCACCACTCTCCACCACTGCCGTTCACCACTCTCCACCACTGTCAGTCACCACTCTCCACCACTGTCACACACAACTCTCCACCACTGTCACACACCACTCTCCACCACTGTCACACACCACTCTCCACCACTGCCACGCACCACTTTCCACCACTGTCACACACCACTCTCCACCGCTGTCAAACACCACTCTCCACTACTGTCAAACACCACTCTCCACCACTGTCACACACCACTCTCCACCACTGTCACACAGAACTCTCCACCACTGTCACACACAACTCCATCACTGTCACACACCACTCTCCACCACTGTCATTCACCACTCTCCATCACTGTCACACACCACTCTCCACCATTGTCACACACCACTCTCCATCACTGTCACACAGAACTCTCCACCACTGTCACACACCACTCCATCACTGTCACACACCACTCTCCACCACTGTCACTCACCACTCTCCATCACTGTCACTCACCACTCTCCACCACTGCCACACACCACTCTCCACCACTGTCACACACCACTCTCCACCACTGTCACCACTCTCCTCCACTGTCACACACCACTCTCCACCACTGTCACACACCACTCTCCACCACTGTCACACACCACTCTCCACCACTGTCACACAGAACTCTCCACCACTGTCACTCACCACTCTCCAGCACTGTCACTCACCACTCTCCACCACTGCCACACACCACTCTCCACCACTGCCACACACCACTCTCCACCACTGTCACACACCACTCTCCACCACTGTCACCACTCTCCTCCACTGTCACACACCACTCTCCACCACTGTCACACACCACTCTCCACCACTGTCACACACCACTCTCCACCACTGTCACACACCACTCTCCACCACTGTCACACACCACTCTCTACCATTGTCACCCACCACTTTCCACCACTGCCACACACCACTCTCCACCACTGCCACACACCACTCTCCACCACTGTCACACACCACTCTCCACCACTGTCACACACCACTCTCCACCACTGCCACACACCACTCTCCACCACTGTCACACACCACTCTCCACCACTGTCACACACCACTCTCCACCACTGCCACACGCCACTCTCCACCACTGTTACACACCACTCTCCATCACTGTCACACACCACTCTCCATCACTGCCACACACCACTCTCCACCACTGTCACCACTCTCCACCACTCTCCACCACTGTCACACACCACTCTCCACCACTGTCACACACCACTCTCCACCACTGTCACACTCCACTCTCCACCACTGTCACACACCACTCTCCACCACTGTCACACACCATTCTCCATCATTGTCACACACCACTCTCCACCACTGCCACACACCACTCTCCACCACTGTCACACACCACTGTCACTCACCTCTCTCCACCACTGTCACACACCACTCTCCACCACTGTCACACACCACTCTCCACCACTGTCACACACCACTCTCCACCACTGTCACACACCACTCTCCACCACTGTCACACACCACTCTCCATCACTGTCACACACAACTCTCCAACACTGCCACACACCATTGCCCACTACTGTCACACACCACTCTCCACCACTGTCACTCACCTCTCTCCACCACTGTCACACACCACTCTCCACCATTGCCACACACCACTCTCCACCACTGTCACACACCACTCTCCACCACTGTCACTCACCTCTCTCCACCACTGTCACACACCACTCTCCACAACTGCCACTCACCACTCTCCACAACTGCCACTCACCACTCTCCATCACTGTCCCTCACCACTCTCCACCACTGCCACACACCACTCTCCACCACTGTCCCTCACCACTCTCCACCACTGCCACACACCACTCTCCACCACTGCCACACACCACTCTCCACCACTGTCACTCACCACTCTCCACCACTGTCACACACCAATCTCCACCACTGTCACACACCACTCTCCACCACTTCCACACACCACTCTCCATCACTGCCACACACCACTCACACACCACTCTCCACCACTGTCACACACCACTCTCCACCACTGCCATACACCACTCTCCACCACTGTCACACATCACTCTCCACCACTGTCACTCATCACTGTCCACCACTGTCACACACCACTCTCCACCACTGTCACACACCACTCTCCACCACTGGGTCACGCCACTCTCCACCACTGCCACACACCACTCTCCACCACTGTCACACACCACTCTCCACCACTGCCACACACCACTCTCCACCACTGTCACACACTGCACCACTGTCACACACCTCTCTCTCCACCACTGCCATACATCACTCTCCACCACTGTCACACATCACTCTCCACCACTGTCACTCATCACTGTCCACCACTGCCACACACCACTCTCCACCACTGTCACACACCACTCTCCACCACTGGGTCACGCCACTCTCCACCACTGCCACACACCACTCTCCACGACTGCCTCACACCTCTCTCCACCACTGCCACACACCACTCTCCATCACTGTCACACATCACTCTCCACCACAGCCACACACCACTCTCCACCACTGCCACACACCACTCTCCACGACTGCCACACACCACTCTCCACCACTGCCACACACCACTCTCCACCACTGCCGTTCACCACTCTCCACCACTGTCACACACCACTCTCCACCACTGTCACACACCACTCTCCACCACTGTCACACACCACTCTCCACCACTGTCACACACCACTCTCCACCACTGCCACACACCACTCTCCACCACTGTCACACACCACTCTCCACCGCTGTCAAACACCACTCTCCACCACTGTCAAACACCACTCTCCACCACTGTCACACACCACTCTCCATTACTGTCACACACCACTCTCCACCACTGTCACACACCACTCTCCACCACTGTCACACACCACTCTCCACCACTGTCACACACCACTCTCCACCACTGCCACACACCACTCTCCACCACTGTCACACACCACTCTCCACCACTGTCACCACTCTCCTCCACTGTCACACACCACTCTCCACCACTGTCACACACCACTCTCCACCACTGTCACACACCACTCTCCACCACTGTCACACACCACTCTCCACCACTGTCACACACCACTCTCTACCATTGTCACCCACCACTTTCCACCACTGCCACACACCACTCTCCACCACTGCCACACACCACTCTCCACCACTGTCACACACCACTCTCCACCACTGTCACACACCACTCTCCACCACTGCCACACACCACTCTCCACCACTGTCACACACCACTCTCCACCACTGTCACACACCACTCTCCACCACTGCCACACGCCACTCTCCACCACTGTTACACACCACTCTCCATCACTGTCACACACCACTCTCCATCACTGCCACACACCACTCTCCACCACTGTCACCATTCTCCACCACTCTCCACCACTGTCACACACCACTCTCCACCACTGTCACACACCACTCTCCACCACTGTCACACTCCACTCTCCACCACTGTCACACACCACTCTCCACCACTGTCACACACCATTCTCCATCATTGTCACACACCACTCTCCACCACTGCCACACACCACTCACCACCACTGTCACACACCACTGTCACTCACCTCTCTCCACCACTGTCACACACCACTCTCCACCACTGTCACACACCACTCTCCACCACTGTCACACACCACTCTCCACCACTGTCACACACCACTCTCCACCACTGTCACACACCACTCTCCATCACTGTCACACACAACTCTCCAACACTGCCACACACCATTGTCCACTACTGTCACACACCACTCTCCACCACTGTCACTCACCTCTCTCCACCACTGTCACACACCACTCTCCACCACTGCCACACACCACTCTCCACCACTGTCACACACCACTCTCCACCACTGTCACTCACCTCTCTCCACCACTGTCACACACCACTCTCCACAACTGCCACTCACCACTCTCCACAACTGCCACTCACCACTCTCCATCACTGTCCCTCACCACTCTCCACCACTGCCACACACCACTCTCCACCACTGTCCCTCACCACTCTCCACCACTGCCACACACCACTCTCCTCCACTGTCACACACCACTCTCCACCACTGTCACTCACCACTCTCCACCACTGTCACACACCAATCTCCACCACTGTCACACATCACTCTCCACCACTTCCACACACCACTCTCCATCACTGCCACACACCACTCACACACCACTCTCCACCACTGTCACACACCACTCTCCACCACTGCCATACACCACTCTCCACCACTGTCACACATCACTCTCCACCACTGTCACTCATCACTGTCCACCACTGTCACACACCACTCTCCACCACTGTCACACACCACTCTCCACCACTGGGTCACGCCACTCTCCACCACTGCCACACACCACTCTCCACCA
This sequence comes from Procambarus clarkii, assembly GCF_040958095.1. Classification (NCBI taxonomy): domain Eukaryota; kingdom Metazoa; phylum Arthropoda; class Malacostraca; order Decapoda; family Cambaridae; genus Procambarus; species Procambarus clarkii. Next base: position 31,701,152 of record NC_091188.1, on the reverse strand, counting down.
CTGTCACACACCACTCTCCACCACTGCCACACACCACTCTCCACCACTGTCACACACTGCACCACTGTCACACACTGCACCACTGTCACACACCTCTCTCTCCACCACTGCCATACATCACTCTCCACCACTGTCACACATCACTCTCCACCACTGTCACTCATCACTGTCCACCACTGCCACACACCACTCTCCACCACTGTCACACACCACTCTCCACCACTGGGTCACGCCACTCTCCACCACTGCCACACACCACTCTCCACGACTGCCTCACACCTCTCTCCACCACTGCCACACACCACTCTCCATCACTGTCACACATCACTCTCCACCACTGCCAGACACCACTCTCCACCACTGCCACACACCACTCTCCACGACTGCCACACACCACTCTCCACCACTGCCACACACCACTCTCCACCACTGCCGTTCACCACTCTCCACCACTGTCACACACCACTCTCCACCACTGTCACACACCACTCTCCACCACTGTCACACACCACTCTCCACCACTGTCACACACCACTCTCCACCACTGCCACACACCACTCTCCACCACTGTCACACACCACTCTCCACCGCTGTCAAACACCACTCTCCACCACTGTCAAACACCACTCTCCACCACTGTCACACACCACTCTCCATTACTGTCACACACCACTCTCCACCACTGTCACACACCACTCCCCACCACTGTCACACACCACTCCATCACTGTCACACACCACTCTCCACCACTGTCACTCTCCACTCTCCATCACTGTCACACACTAATCTCTATCACTGTCACACACCACTCTCCACCACTGTCACACACCACTCTCCACCACTGTCACACACCACTCTCCACCACTGTCACACACTACTCTCCATCATTGTCACACACCACTCTCCACCACTGCCACACACCACTCTCCACCACTGTCACACACCACTCTCCATCACTGCCTCATACCACTCTCCACCACTGCCACTCACCCCTCTCCACCACAGCCACTCACCACTCTTCACCACTGGCACTCACCACTCTCCACCACTGCCACTTACCACTCTCCACCACTCACACGCCACTCTCCAGCACTGCCACTCACTACTCTCCACCACTGCACCTCACCACTCTCCACCACTGCCACACACCACTCTCCACCACTGCCACACACCAATCTCCATCACTGCCTCTTACCACTCTCCACCACTGTCACTCACCACCCTACACCAGTCACACACCACTCTCCACCACTGCCACTCACCACTCTCCACAACTTACACACCACTCTCCACCACTGCCCCTCACCACTCTCCACCACTGCCTCTCACCACTCTCCACAACTCACACACCACTCTCCACCACTGCCACTCACCCCTCTCCACCATTGCCACACACTACTCTCTACCACTGTCACTCACCACTCTCCACCACTGTCACAAACCACTCTCCACCACTGCCACACTCCACTCTCCACCACTGTCACACACCACTCCCCACCACTGCCACACACTACTCTCCACCACTGTCACTCACCACTCTCCACCACTGCCACACACCACTCTCCACCACTGTCACACACCACTCTCCACCACTGTCACACACCATTCTCCACCACTGCTACACACCACTCTCCTCCACTGTCACACACCACTCTCCACCACTGTCACACACCACTCTCCACCACTGTCACTCACCACTCTCCACCACTGCCACACACCACTCGCCACCACTGTCACACACCACTCTCCACCACTGTCACACACCACTCTCCATCACTGCCACACACCACTCTCCACCACTGCCCCTCAACACTCTCCACCACTGTCACACACCACTCTCCACCAATGCCACACACCACTGCCACACACCACTCTCCACCACTGCCACATACCACTCTCCACCACTGCCACACTCCACTCTCCACCACTGTCACACACCACTCTCCACCACTGCCTCACACCACTCCCCACCACTGCCACACATCACTCTCCACCACTGCCCCTCAACACTATCCACCACTGCCCCTCACCACTCTCCACCACTGTCGCACTCCACTCTCTATCACTGCCACACACCACTCTCCACCACTCACACACCACTCTCCACAACTGCCACTCACCACTCTCCACAACTGCCACTCACCACTCTCCCCCACTGCCACACACCACTCTCCACCACTGCCCCTCACCACTCTCTACCACTGTCACACACCACTCTCAACCACTGCCATACACCACTCTCCATCACTGCCACATGCCACTCTCCACCACTCACACACCACTCTCCAACACTGTCACACACCACTCTCAACCACTGTCACACACCACTCTCCATCACTGTAACTCACCACTCTCCACCACTGCCGTTCACCACTCTCCACCACTGTCACTCACCACTCTCCACCACTGTCACACACAACTCTCCACCACTGTCACACACCAATCTCCACCACTGTCACACACCACTCTCCACCACTGCCACACACCACTCTCCACCACTGTCACACACCACTCTCCACCGCTCTCAAACACCACTCTCCACCACTGTCACACACCACTCTCCACCACTGCCACACACCACTCTCCACCACTGTTACACACCACTCTCCATCACTGTCACACACCACTCTCCATCACTGCCACACACCACTCTCCACCACTGTCACCACTCTCCACCACTGTCACACACCACTCTCCACCACTGTCACACACCACTCTCCACCACTGTCACACACCACTCTCCACCACTGTCACACACCACTCTCCACCACTGTCACACACCACTCTCCATCATTGTCACACACCACTCTCCACCACTGCCACACACCACTCTCCACCACTGTCACACACCACTGTCACTCACCTCTCTCCACCACTGTCACACACCACTCTCCACCACTGTCACACACCACTCTCCACCACTGTCACACACCACTCTCCACCATTGTCACATACCACTCTAAACCACTGTCACACACCACTCTCCATCACTGTCACACACCACTCTCCACCACTGCCACACACCATTCTCCACTACTGTCACACACCACTCTCCACCACTGTCACTCACCTCTCTCCACCACTGTCACACACCACTCTCCACCACTGTCACACACCACTCTCCACCACTGTCACACACCACTCTCCATCATTGTCACACACCACTCTCCACCACTGCCACACACCACTCTCCACCACTGTCACACACCACTGTCACTCACCTCTCTCCACCACTGTCACACACCACTCTCCACCACTGTCACACACCACTCTCCACCACTGTCACACACCACTCTCCACCATTGTCACATACCACTCTAAACCACTGTCACACACCACTCTCCATCACTGTCACACACCACTCTCCACCACTGCCACACACCATTCTCCACTACTGTCACACACCACTCTCCACCACTGTCACTCACCTCTCTCCACCACTGTCACACACCACTCTCCACCACTGCCACACACCACTCTCCACCACTGTCACACACCACTCTCTACCACTGTCACTCACCTCTCTCCACCACTGTCACACACCACTCTCTACAACTGCCACTCACCACTCTCCACAACTGCCACTCACCACTCTCCATCACTGTCCCTCACCACTCTCCACTACTGCCACACACCACTCTCCACCACTGTCCCTCACTACTCTCCACCACTGCCACACATCACTCTCCACCACTGCCACACACCACTCTCCACCACTGTCACTCACCACTCTCCACCACTGTCACACACCACTCTCCACCACTGCCACACACCACTCTCCACTACTGTCACACACCACTCTCCACCACTGTCACACACCACTCTCCACCACTGTCACACACCACTCTCCACCACTGTCACACACCACTCTCCACCACTGCCACACACCACTCTCCACCACTGCCACACACCACTCTCCACCACTGTCACTCACCACTCTCCACCACTGTCACACACTACTCTCCACCACTGCCACACACCACTCTCCACCACTGTCACACACCACTCTCCACCACTGTCACACACCACTCTCCACCACTGCCACACACCACTCTCCACCACTGTCACACACCACTCTCCACCACTGTCACACACCACTCTCCACCACTGCCACACACCACTCTCCACCACTGTCACACACCACTCTCCACCACTGCTACACACCACTCTCCACCACTGTCACACACCACTCTCCACCACTGTCACACACCACTCTCCACCACTGTCACACACCACTCTCCACCACTGTCACTCACCACTCTCCCCCACTGCCACACACCACTCTCCACCACTGTCACACACCACTCTCCACCACTGCTACACACCACTCTCCACCACTGTCACACACCACTCTCCACCACTGTCACACACCACTCTCCACCACTGCCACACACCACTCTCCACCACTGTCACACACCACTCTCCACCACTGCTACACACCACTCTCCACCACTGTCACACACCACTCTCCACCACTGTCACACACCACTCTCCACCACTGTCACACACCACTCTCCACCACTGTCACACACCACTCTCCACCACTGTCACACACCACTCTCCACCACTGTCACACACCACTCTCCACCACTGCCACACACCACTCTCCACCACTGTCACACACCACTCTCCACCACTGTCACACACCACTCTCCACCACTGCCACACACCACTCTCCACCACTGTCACACACCACTCTCCACCACTGTCACACACCACTCTCCACCACTGTCACACACCACTCTCCACCACTGTCACACACCACTCTCCACCACTGTCACACACCACTCTCCACCACTGTCACACACCACTCTCCACCACTGCCACACACCACTCTCCACCACTGTCACACACCACTCTCCACCACTGTCACACACCACTCTCCACCACTGTCACACACCACTCTCCACCACTGTCACACACCACTCTCCACCACTGTCACACACCACTCTCCACCACTGTCACACACCACTCTCCACCACTGTCACACACCATTCTCCACCACTGCCACACACCACTCTCCACCACTGTCACACACCACTCTCCACCACTGTCACACACCACTCTCCACCACTGCCACATACCACTCTCCACCACTGTCACACACCACTCTCCACCACTGTCACACACCACTCTCCACCACTGTCACACACCACTCTCCACCACTGCCACACACCACTCTCCACCACTGTCACACACCACTCTCCACCACTGTCACACACCACTCTCCACCACTGCCACACACCACTCTCCACCACTGTCACACACCACTCTCCACCACTGTCACACACCACTCTCCACCACTGTCACACACCACTCTCCACCACTGTCACACACCACTCTCCACCACTGCCACACACCACTCTCCACCACTGTCACACACCACTCTCCACCACTGCCACACACCACTCTCCACCACGGTCACACACCACTCTCCACCACTGTCACACACCACTCTCCACCACTGTCACACACCACTCTCCACCACTGTCACTCACCACTCTCCACCACTGCCACACACCACTCTCCACCACTGTCACACATCACTCTCCACCACTGCTACACACCACTCTCCACCACTGTCACACACCACTCTCCACCACTGTCACACACCACTCTCCACCACTGCCACATACCACTCTCCACCACTGTCACACACCACTCTCCACCACTGCTACACACCACTCTCCACCACTGTCACACACCACTCTCCACCACTGTCACACACCACTCTCCACCACTGTCACACACCACTCTCCACCACTGTCACACACCACTCTCCACCACTGTCACACATCACTCTCCACCACTGTCACACACCACTCTCCACCACTGCCACACACCACTCTCCACCACTGTCACACACCACTCTCCACCACTGTCACACACCACTCTCCACCACTGCCACACACCACTCTCCACCACTGTCACACACCACTCTCCACCACTGTCACACACCACTCTCCACCACTGTCACACACCACTCTCCACCACTGTCACACACCACTCTCCACCACTGTCACACACCACTCTCCACCACTGTCACACACCACTCTCCACCACTGCCACACACCACTCTCCACCACTGTCACACACCACTCTCCACCACTGTCACACACCACTCTCCACCACTGCCACACACCACTCTCCACCACTGTCACACAGCACTCTCCACCACTGTCACACACCACTCTCCACCACTGTCACACACCACTGTCACACACCACTCTCCACCACTGCCACACACCACTCTCCACCACTGCCACACACCACTCTCCACCACTGTCACACACCACTCTCCACCACTGTCACACACCACTCTCCACCACTGCCACACACCACTCTCCACCACTGTCACACACCACTCTCTACCACTGTCACACACCACTCTCCACCACTGCCACACACCACTCTCCACCACTGTCACACACCACTCTCCACCACTGTCACACACCACTCTCCACCACTGTCACACACCACTGTCACACACCACTCTCCACCACTGCCACACACCACTCTCCACCACTGCCACACACCACTCTCCACCACTGTCACACACCACTCTCCACCACTGTCACACACCACTCTCCACCACTGCCACACACCACTCTCCACCACTGTCACACACCACTCTCCACCACTGTCACACACCACTCTCCACCACTGCCACACACCACTCTCCACCACTGTCACACACCACTTTCCACCACTGCCACACACCACTCTCCACAACTGTCACACACCACTCTCCACAACTGTCACACACCACTCTCCACCACTGCCACACACCACTCCACCTTCCGTAATCTTCCTGCTCCTACCTTAAACTTCCTTCTCGTTCCTGCCGTCCTTATTTTTCCTAATCCTTCTATGTTCTTCAACCATCAATATCCACTAACAACAACCAACAGCCACCACCAACACCTTCTCCTCCTCGATCTTCTCATTCTTCCTCCTCGACCTTCTCCTCTTTCTTCCTTGACCTTCTCCTTCCTCCTCGACCTTCTCCTTCCTCCTCGACCTCCTCCTACCTCCTCCTTACTCCTCCTCCTTCCTCCTCGACCTCCTCCTCTAACTACAACAACCAACCACCATTACTATCAGTGCTCAACTGCAGGCCATTCTGGCGTGTTTGGAGGAAGTACGTCATGACGACAAAGATGTTTTTGTATTTGTCGATAACCGAGGAGCACTTGAGTCCTTAAACAGTCGAAATCCAGTCTTCATGTCCATAGTTGAGGATTGTAAGAAAAGGATAACTGAGATACAGCTGAAAGGTCACAATGTGAAATTCATGTGGATTCCATCTCATGTTGGAATAGTGATCAACGAGGTGGCGGATGACTTGGCCAAACGTGCCACATTAAAACCACAAGTTGACATCGAATGTGAATTCATAATTAGACAAATAAGAAGCAAAATCAGAAATATTCAGGCACAGGCAGAAGTGGCGAGGAGAGGTATAATGTATGAGGGAAGCCAAACCATGCAACACTACATGAGTGTGAGTCAAAACACCCATTTCACTTATGGTAAAAGGAGAAATGCTTGAAGTGACTGTGCACATGCGGCTCAGGCTTGGGTACAAATATTACTGGGAATATGGGATAGGTGTTCATGATAAAGACACGAAGTGTAAACTATGTGGTATGTTAAGGTCTCACACCCTTGCCCATTATGTTCTTGATTGACCCTTGATTAATGTATATAGAAACAGTGAGATTAGGACTGTTCCTGAACGAATAGCCTGGATGTGTCACAACGGAAAGGTTGATGATATTCTGGAGAGATATAAGAATTTTGCATCAAGACTGTAATCTTTTGTTGAATTATCTGCATATCTCTTGCAAATTGTCTATACAGTATACCTAAGTCATAAAAGTATTTGTGTGTACGTCTGATACCATACTACTTGTGTAAAGGAGGAAATGTATATGTTTATCTCTCAGAATGATCGGTAATATGTTTATTGTTTGTGATGTGTGTCTATATATGTATGAACACGTTGTACTGAACGGGGTGAGAATAGCTTGAGCTTCCTCATCCCTTTGTGTGTATTTTACCTCAATAAACTTATTTCAACTTCAATTTCAATTTCAACTACTATCAATAACCCTAACCATTAATAACCACTGTCATCAACCTAAACAATCATCAACCACCTCAATCATCAACTACCACAACAATCAACCACCCCTACCACCAACAACAATCAACCACCACGACTGCAAAATATAATCAACCACCACTACAACAAAATACAACAATCAATAACCAATATCACGAACCTCAATTACCTCGAACCAATATCAATATCCATAACCAATCAACAACAATCAATAACCAATATCACGAACCTCAACGAACTACCAGTACAATCAACCACAACCACCATCTATCACTGCCCTCAAACACTACTATCAACAACCACTACCACTAACCACAACTATCAACCACCAACAACCATAAACCACCACCAACAAGCTCAACAATCACCCACCACTACCACCAACAATCAACCACCACTACCACCAAACACCATAATTAATAAACCACCACCCACGCGAACTATAACCAACAATCGCCACTACATAAAGTACAACAATCAACCACTATTATCACGAACCACAACAACTACCACTGCAATTAACCCAACAACCACAACCATCAACCACCACAACAATCAACCACCACAACCATCACAACAATTAACCCCCACAACCATCACAACAATCAACCACCACAACCATTAACCACCACAACAATCAACCACCACAACCATCAACCACCACAACAATCAACCACCATTACCATCAACCACCACAACAACCACCACAACAATCAACCACCAAAACCATCAACAAACACTACAATCAACCACCACAACCATCAACAAACACTACCATCAACCACCACAACCATCAACCACCACAACAATCAACCACCATTACCATCAACCACCACAACAATCAACCACCACAACTATCAACCACCACAACAATCAACCACCACAACCATCAACCACCACAACAATCAACCACCATTACCATCAACCACAACAACCATCAACCACTACAACAATTAACCCCCACAACCATCAACCACCACAACAATCAACCACCACAACAATCAACCACCACAACCAACAACCACCACAACAATCAACCACCATTACCATCAACCGCCACAACAATCAACCACCACAACTATCAACAAACACTACCATCAACCACCACAACCATCAACCACCACAACAATCAACCACCAAAACCATCAACCACCACAACCATCAACAAACACTACCATCAACCACCACAACCATCAACAAACACTACCATCAACCACCACAACCATTAACTACCACCATCAACCACCTTAGCCATCAAACATCACAGACATTAACCACCAGAGCTATCAACCACCAATACCATAAAACCACCACAACCTCAACCACTATTAACATTAACCACCACTACCACTAATCACAGCCATCAACCACCACAATTACCAACCACAACAATCAACCACCACCACTACCAACTACAACTATTAACCACCACTATTAACCACCACTAGAACCAACCACTACCACAAACAATAAACATCACCCACCACTGCCACCAATCACAACCTACCACCACTGCCACCAACCACAACCCAGCAACAATTCCACCACCACTACCATGGATTCTCCATTAAGTGAAAGTAATGAATAAAATATTTTTAACCTACCTTTTATTATGCTTCAGTTTTATTTCTAGTATATGTAAAAAAATATTTTTAAAATATTTCTACATTTTTTAAATATATTCCAACAATCAGGAAAACGATTTTTATGCAACATTTAAGGTTGCGACACGGTCTCAAAATTGTTTAGCCAAAGTTGTGCAGTAAGTTGTGGCAACTTATTCACAACCACACAATAACGTAGCTAATACATGAAAACAAACGTTGTCACTCCTGACTACTCTCCCGACCCACACCTATAGATGAGAGGGAACACGGAAGCCCACACCTGGCTACTCTCCCGACCCACACTTGCACATGAGAGAGAACACTAAAGCCCACACCTGGCTACTCTCCCCACACACACACCTGTCTATGTCACACACTCATGCCAAAGAAAATATTATATCAAGTAAATCTAGCTTGTATTAAGCAAGACAATGTTGGGCTAAATATTGATCAGTGTTATCTTATAAGCAGTGAAGCTTGCTTAATGAACATTCTTGGTCGCTAAACGGTGCTCAAAGTTACTCAAGAAGCATTATAAGTTCTCTAATTCATGACTTTTAATGTAAAAATATTTTTGAAACCACTGGAAGCACTGTGAACTAAACAACTGAGTTACAGATATTCACGTGTTAAAATGTCGTCAATACGTACTGGTGAGACGCATGTCAAGGAACCACAGGCGACTATACCCTCCTCTTGAGAAAGGACACAGCTGAGCCGCCAGGTGGCAGCACCAGTCTATGGCGGGGTCGTCGTCAGTGAGGCCCCGGTTGATGGTCAGGCAGAGCGTCCTTCCCTGGTACGGCAGAGTGTCCAGGGTGTCCGGGTCCACGTAGCCCGTGACGTCCAGGTCAATGTCTGAAGACATACACTGAGATACAGTCACTGTTGTTACTGTTATGTTCTAAGATATAACAAGAAGATATACTGAGCCATCGACTCACCTTACTGTTGGGTTTATTACCTGATGACAAGTCCGTATTTTGAACAGTATTAATAGCATCTAAACTATGTATTAATAGCTTTTAAAAGCCATGGTCAAGGTCATCTGTATCAATGGTCAAGGTCATCTGTATCAATTGTCAAGGTCACAGTCAAGGTTACCTGTATCAATTGTCAAGGTTATCTGTATCAATGGTCAAGGTCATCTGTATCAATGGTCAAGGTCATCTGTATCAATGGTCAAGGTCATCTGTGTCAATGGTCAAGGTCATCTGTATCAATGGTCAAGGTCATCTGTATCAATGGTCAAAGTCACAGTCAAGGTTATCTGTATCAATTGTCAAGGGTCACAGTCAAAGTTACCTGTATCAATTGTCAAGTTTATCTGTATCAATAGTCAAGGTCATCTGTGTCAGTGGTCAAGGTCATCTGTATCAATGGTCCAGGTCATCTGTGTCATGGTCAAGGTCATCTGTGTCAATGGTCAAGGTCATCTGTATCAATGGTCCAGGTCACAGTCATGGTCATCTGTATCAAAGGTCAAGGTCATCTGTATCAATGGTCAAGGTCATCTGTATCAATGGTCAAGGTCATCTGTGTCATGGTCAAGGTCACAGTCAAGGTCATCTGTATCAATGGTCAAGGTCATCTGTATCAATGGTCAAGGTCACAGTCATGGTCATCTGTGTCATGGTCAAGGTCACAGTCATGGTCATCTGTGTCATGGTCAAGGTCACAGTCATGGTCATTGTTACGGCCCTCTCGGGACGCAACGGGGTTCTTACTCTGATGTTGTTAGAGGAAGATATATATATCCGACCCCAAGCCAGTAGAGGCTTTCAAGGGATGCGATCCGTGACGCAAGTAACTTAAAGGGAGTATGGAAAGAAAGTTAAGAAACTTAATATTATAATTAACACCATCACCATAAATATATATAAAAGTAAAACGTACACAAGGGGGAGGGGTATTAACACTTTACAAAGGGGATCAACACTGTAGTCTTCTGCTGGAGACTATGGATCCTCGAAGCTAGGTGCTGAGTCCGCGGTGCTTTCTTCGTGGCCTCAAGACGTGTCCTCGGAGAACGCCGAGTCTACCTTGGCCACAGGTCAGCCACAACACAGGTCCACTGGGGGCACCGTCGTGGAGGCCGTCAACCACACGTCCAGCAGGTCTGCTGGCAGGTACTGAGCCACCAAGGCTGGTACGGCCACTCCACGAACGATAAAAGGGGTACGCCCTAGACAGGAGTCTCGTGTGATATCACCAATCACCCTCCTGTCCTCAATACCCCAGTGGATTATCGTCTCCAACCGTCGGTCCCGGGTAAATCCTTCCACTGCCACTCCACTGGCAGGCTTAACACACCACAGTGTTCTTCCGGGGGGACGACGTCACGACAGCTGCAGCAAACTTCACTGTATGGAGACTGGCTGCCTCGGGTAGACTGACTACACCTTCAACACAGTGGTCCCAGGTTGGCTCTGTAAGCAGACACGTCATTAATAACCGGGACACTAATACACCACACTCACAGGCTCAGATACAAACGCCCGACATATCCACTCCCTAGATGGCGCTGTCGTCGGAGCACCACCTCACCAGAGGTCAGGAGCGGCGGTGTTGAGCGCTGAACCAGACTGGAAACTGGTCCTCGAGGCCAGTACACGCTGTCCTCACTAGGTGTCGTCGTTCGTTTGGCGGGGGTTTCGGGAGCTGACCCACAGATGGCGTGTTTGTCACTGCTCCAGGCTCGGACGTTGGATCCGGGTTCGTAACAGTCATCTTTATCAATGGTCAAGGTCGCAATAGATGGTCATATAAACTAAGTCAAGGTCACAGTGAAAGGTCATCTGGACCAAGTATCAAGGTCACAGGGATAGATGGGTCACCTGAATTAAGGATCAAAGTTACAGAAGGTCTAATTAACCAAGGGATCAAGGTCACAGTGAAAGGTCATCTTGGACAGGAATTAGGTCACACTGAAAGGTCATCTTAAACACGAATTAGGTCACAGTGAAAGGTCATCTTGAACAGGAATAGGTCAGTGTGAAAGGTCATCTTGAACAGGAATTAGGTCACAGTGAAAGGCCATCTTGAACAGGAATTAGGTCACAGTAAAAGGTCATCTTAAACAGGAATTAGGTGACAGTAAAAGGTCATCTTGGACAGGAATTAGGTCAAACTGATAGGTCATCTTAAACAGGAATTAGGAGTAGTAGGGATGGCAGTCCACAGGTGATATTTTTTGGGGGGGCAAATATCACGTGTGGGAGCCATGGTTTTCAGGTCCAATATCCTGTGTGGAAGCCACGGTTTTGAGGTCCAATATCCTGTGTGGGAGCCAGGGTTTTGAGGTCCAGTATCCCGTGTGGGAGCCAGGGTTTTGAGTTCCAATATCCCGTGTGGGAGCCAGGGTTTTCAGGTGTTACGAACCCGGATCCAGCGTCCGAGCACGGAGCAGTAACGACCGCGCCATCTGTGGGTCAGCTCCCGAAACCCCCTCCAATCGGACGACGACACCTGGTGAGGATGGCGAGTATTGGCCACAAGGGCCAGTTTCCAGTCCCGTTCAGCACTCTACACCGCCGCTGCTGACCTCTGGTGAGGTGGTGCTCAGACACCAGCTCCATCTATGGAGTGGATAGGTGGGCGTTTGTGTCTGAGCCTGTAAGTGAGGTTCCTTAGTGTGTCCCAGTTATTGATGACGTGTCTGCTTACAGAGTCGACCTGGGACTGCTGTGATGGGAGTTGAGTCAGTCTACCCGAGGCAGCCGTCTCCATACCTTGTACTTTGCTGCAGCAGTTGTGAAGTCGTCCCCCACGGAAGAACACTGTGGTGTGTTACCCTGCCAGTGGAGTGGCAGTAAAAGGATTACCCGGGACCGACTGTTGGAGACGATCATCCACTGGGGTATTGAGGACAGGAGAGTGATTTGTGGTGTCACACGAAGCTCCTGTCTAGGGCGTTCCCCTTATATCGTTCGTGGAGTGGCCTGACCAGCCTTGCTGATCCGGAACCTGCCAGCAGACCAGCTGGACGTGTGGTTGACGGCCTCCACGGCGGTGCCCCCAGTGGACCTGTGTTTTGGCTGACCTGTGGCCAGGGTAGGCTCAACTTCTCAGAGGATTCGTTGTGTGGCCACGAAAGCACTGAGGACTCAGCACCGAGAGAGAGAGTGAGGATCCATAGTCTTCAGCAGAAGACTACAGTGTATTTCCCCTGTAAATAAGTGTTTATACCCCTCCCCCTGTGCACTCTTTTATATCTTATTTATTTATTTGGTGATGGTGAATTACAATCTTAAGTTCTTAACTTTCTTTCCCTTCCCCCTTTAAGTTACTTGTGTCACGGATCACATCCTTTGATAGCCACTACTGGCTTGGGAGCGGATATATCTTCCTCTAACAACATCAGAGTAAGAACCCCGTTGCGTCCCGAGAGGGCCGTAACATAATTGGCATCCCCAGCGGGATCCGTCCCCTTGTTAAGTATGTTTGACAGGGGTGGTGAAGTGGCGTAATCCCTGTAAATAATTCCCCCTGTGTGTGACGATTATGACGTTATACGTCCTGTGCGGTGCTCAAGAGTGACTAAGTGCGATATTGTGCAGTGCGGTGCTCGCTGTGATTAAGCGATTAAGTGCAATATTGAGTAGTGCGGTGCTCAGTGATTCAGTGCAATATTGTAGAGCGAAGGGTTCGCTGTGATTAAGTGCGATATTGCGTAGTGCGGTGCCCGAAGTGATTACGTGCAATATTGGCAAGTGCAGTGTTTGGTGCGATAAAGTGCCATATTGACGTAGAACAGTGCTCGGTGCGTTAAGTGCTAACGTGTAAGCGGTGTGTTAAGTGCTAGTTAAGTGTTCCATCTGTGACAATGGCAGAAAAAGCTACCATCGATGATCTGGACGATGTTCAGGCTTTTCTGAACAGAGAGGACTGTCTTGCCAGATTAAAGTATCTGAGCAAACCGGAACTTGTACTAGTGAGCGCCTACCTGGAGATCAAGATCCGTGCCAGTGATTCCCGTGTGGAGATCTTGTCCAAGGTTCACCGGCACTTGAAGGCAGAAGAGAAACAGGAAGGCGAGGCTCCTAGTACAAAGGAAGGTGAGGAAATAGCTTCCACGGAAAAGGAAGATAAGGGCAGCGACATTGACAGTGATGCAGGTGAGCTTAATATCAGCTTCCTAACGGTCAAAATGCGTGCCCTAGAGATCAATCGCGAGATAGAGTGGAAGAAGTTAGAATTAGAACGAGAATTAAAAGATAAAGAATTGGCGATGAGACGTTTAGAATTAGAAGAAAGGAAAGAAGAACGAGAAAGAGAGAAAGAAGAACGAGAAAGAGAAGAGAAACGAGAAAGAGAAAGAGAAGAACGAGAAAGAGAAGAGAAACGAGAAAGAGAAGAACGAGAAAGAGAAGAGAAACGAGAAAGAGAAGAACGAGAAAGAGAAGAGAAACGAGAAAGAGAAGAACGAGAAAGAGAAGAGAAACGAGAAAGAGAAGAACGAGAAAGAGAGAGAGAAGAGCGAGAAAGGGAAGAGAAACAGCGAGAGAGAGAATAAAAAGAAAGACAGAGACAACATGAACTAGAAGTATTGCGATTAGGCGGTGGTCGGAGGCCAACAATGGACACCAGCGGTTTCGATCCGGTAAGAAACATCAAAATGGTCCCCAAATTTAATGAGAGGGAAGTTTCGAAGTTCTTTGCAGCCTTCGAGAAAGTCGCTGCCTCTTTGGAGTGGCCAAGGGAGAATTGGGCCATCATGATACAGTCAGTCTTGACTGGGAAGGCCCAAATCGCCTACTCTACGTTATCCCTTGACGACTCCGGCGATTACGACAAGGTGAAGAAGGTGGTGCTCATGGCGTACCAATTGGTACCTAAGGCATATAGGCAAAAGTTCAGAAACCTGAAGAAGACCTCAGAGCACACTTTCACCGAATTTGCCACCATCAAGGAGCGACTTTTCCAGGAATGGTGTGCCTCTCGGAAGGTGGAGACCAAGGAAGACCTCGAGCAGATGATTCTGCTAGAGGACTTCAAGGATTGTTTGTCTGGAGACCTGAAGACGTACCTAGAGGAACAGCAGGTAGAGACCTTGAGTGCGGCAGCCACCATGGCTGAAGAGTACATCCTGACTCATAGGTCGTCTGCTAAGTACGTCCCAAGGAATTACCAGCGCCGGTTTGACAGACCTCATGACGAAGAGGAAAGACCCGTCCCACAAAGTGCTAAGAAGACGCCCCCAAGTAGCCCTCGAAGAACAAGTCCTAGCAGTCCGAAACACCGGAGCCCGAGGAGGAATATGGTGTGCTGGACTTGTGGGCAGAAAGGGCATGTAGCTGCTAGGTGCCGTGGCAGAAGAGGTGGCAGCGCACGTAGGGAGGTGATGATGATGAGCTGTGTTACACCACCAGCAGGAAGCCAGTCGACGACTACACAGGAAGGATCAAGTTTGTTCGCCCCTCACACTTCAAGCGGGTATTTAACGAGTGATCATACTGGTAGATCTGTAGTAGTGCTCAGAGATAGTGGAGCAGCCCAGTCCCTGATCGTGAAGAACTCGTTAAGCGAGCAAGTGTGGATGGGAGACCAGAGGTTGTCCTGGTTGGGTTTCCTAGGACGCAGTACATCGCCCCCTTAGTGACGGTACACCTCGACTCGCCTTACTTCAGCGGCACATGTGCGTTGGCAGTAGTCGATACCCTCCCTGTGGCTGGGATTGACGTGGTACTAGCCAACGACTTGGTGACCTATTGGAGCACCAATCATCCCAAGATAGCGGACGAGTCAGCCAGAACAGCAAGGTCTGAGGTAACGGCAGGCAGTGGTAATGTCCAGGTAAAGACAGACCCGGATTTGAACATGTCTAATTTGTCCTCTCACCCGCAGATCGACAGTATTCTAACAGTGTCCCCTGATTTTTCTCTCAACAAGGAACATGAGGTTACGATGGCAGAAGTACCTGAGCAAGAAGAGAGGCCTTGTGTGCAGGCACTCACGGATACCAACGAGTCTGGAGCGAAGGCGAATGTGTACTTGCGGTATGGCATTGTACAGCATTCATTGAACCGGCCAGAGATTCCCCAGACGTCAGAGGTATGTGAGGTGTGTTCGAAAGGTCTAGTGCCCTCTTTGGTCCAAACCAGGCTAATGGATGTAGCCGGCTATGGACATAACAGGCTCAGGAAGCTTATCCCTCAGGTGACCAAATGTTTCCTAGCAGTATTTTGTGTTATTCTCGTGAGTGTTCTCAGTAAGGACCAGTGGACGACCCGACAGATGATAGCTCCCGTGAACATCGTGAAGAGACCCCAGGGATTAGAGACGTGTACTGCGAGTGTTGCAGTCGACGAAGGAGCCTGGAAGCTGATAGTAGATACAGGAGGTACGCGATACGATAATATGAGTGACTGTTTCCGACAGGTTGACACCCCCCCGCGTGATTGCTGAGCCTCAATACAGCGTTATACGGAACGTTGGTCGACCTGACGTGGGCAGAGCGAATGCCATCTTCGGTGTGCAAGCAGCCCTGTTGAAACTAGGTGTAAGCCTAGTAGAGGTGTATGCAGTAAGTATTGACTTACCCACTGTCGCTATCACTCTGAATTATCAGACCCCTGTATTCCAGGTTCCTGTCTCCCTGAAGGACCATCGGACCGGTACCAGAAATGCCGTCTGTGATCAGCCATCATCGGTGCCACGACACAGGGAAGTGTCGAGTCGCCCCAGATCGTGTCTACACGGATCCTTACTCGAGTGGTGTGAGATTATGCTCCGGATTAACATCTCGGTGGAGACGTGGAAGATTACGTCAGGCAGGACATTGCCTTACATCTGCAAGTTTCCAGTGTGTGAGAGTTCCCCAGTGGTACAGTTCTGTGGACAAGACAGCCTCATCACTCCAGTCCATAATGCATGTGTGTCCATTTGGAGTGGTGTCGCCGTACTAATTTGGTTTGTGTTTCTTTTTATAGAGCCCCAAACCAAATTCTTTTTTGGTGGGGAGGTGTTACGAACCCGGATCCAGCGTCCGAGCACGGAGCAGTAACGACCGCGCCATCTGTGGGTCAGCTCCCGAAACCCCCTCCAATCGGACGACGACACCTGGTGAGGATGGCGAGTATTGGCCACAAGGGCCAGTTTCCAGTCCCGTTCAGCACTCTACACCGCCGCTGCTGACCTCTGGTGAGGTGGTGCTCAGACACCAGCACCATCTATGGAGTGGATAGGTGAGCGTTTGTGTCTGAGCCTGTAAGTGAGGTGCCTTAGTGTGTCCCAGTTATTGATGACGTGTCTGCTTACAGAGTCGACCTGGGACTGCTGTGATGGGAGTTGAGTCAGTCTACCCGAGGCAGCCGTCTCCATACCTTGTACTTTGCTGCAGCAGTTGTGAAGTCGTTCCCCCCGGAAGAACACTGTGGTGTGTTACCCTGCCAGTGGAGTGGCAGTAAAAGGATTACCCGGGACCGACTGTTGGAGACGATCATCCACTGGGGTATTGAGGACAGGAGAGTGATTTGTGGTGTCACACGAAGCTCCTGTCTAGGGCGTTCCCCTTATATCGTTCGTGGAGTGGCCTGACCAGCCTTGCTGATCCGGAACCTGCCAGCAGACCAGCTGGACGTGTGGTTGACGGCCTCCACGGCAGTGCCCCCAGTGAACCTGTGTTTTGGCTGACCTGTGGCCAGGGTAGGCTCAACTTCTCAGAGGATTCGTTGTGTGGCCACGAAAGCACCGAGGACTCAGCACCGAGAGAGAGAGCGAGGATCCATAGTCTTCAGCAGAAGACTACAGTGTATTTCCCCTGTAAATAAGTGTTTATACCCCTCCCCCTGTGCACTCTTTTATATCTTATTTATTTATTTGGTCATGGTGAATTACAATCTTAAGTTCTTAACTTTCTTTCCCTTCCCCCTTTAAGTTACTTGCGTCACGGATCACATCCCTTGATAGCCACTACTGGCTTGGGAACGGATATATCTTCCTCTAACAACATCAGAGTAAAAACCCCGTTGAGTCCCGAGAGGGCTGTAACATCAGGTAAATTTCGTCAGTCACAAATTTTAGAAGTTGTTAAAAGTTCTTATGATGAAAATAATTTCCGAGACTTTAGAAGTTTGTTAAAAGTTCTTATGGGAGAAATTCAAATCGTGTTTATGTGCCAGGGTTTTTCAGGTAAATTTTGTCAGTCATAGATTTTGAATTCTTACAATGAAATAATGTCACACAAGTTTGTTAAAGTTCTTATGATGAAAATAATGTCATACGAGTTTGTTAAAGTTTTTATGATGAAAATAATGTCATACGAGTTTTGTTAAGAGTTCTTTTGGGATTCTTACTTAGAAACTAGTATATTGCTATATATCTGAATCATTTCACTGCCTTCCCCTCCCCCTGCATCTCCTGCTCATACATCACACCCCTCCCTCCCCCTTACCTCGCAATCTGTCGCCACACCTGTGTTTACCTTACGGTCCCAGTCAGACGCGGCCTTCAGGTTACCTCTTATCTTATCTTCTCCGTAATATCTGGACCATCCCTCCACCCTCTCTCTCTCTCTCCTTCATATTGTTCATTCATAGTTCCTTTTCGTTAAACTAGTCAGTTTTCCATATATAAACAAAGTCAGGGTCTAGCTCACGTTCCCGCCTTAGTTTTACTAATACATCTTCTTTAGTATCCAATCATTTTCTTCAAGATTTTTAAACACAGCTATTTCAAACGTATTAAAATACAATAATTTTGTTATCGAGCTCCAGCTCTTGGCCCCCGCCTTAGTCCCCTGTCGTATAATGAATACTAACAGTCCAATCCCTCTAAAATATAAAAAATAATCATATTTCAAACGTAGTTCAATACAGTAATTTAGTTACCGAGCTCCAGCTCTTGTCCTCCACCTTAGTTCCCTCGCACATCTTCGTTAATACCTAATCAAATTCCAAAAATTTTAACCCTCTGTATTTCAGACACAGTAAATAAGGTCAAGTCAGTTACTGAGCTCCAGCTCTCATCCCCCACCTTACTTCCCTCTCGTGTCTTCGGTAATATCCTATCAAATTCCCTGAAATTTTAAACAGTCATATTTCAGTCGTAGTAAATAAGATCAAGTCAGTTACTGAGCTCCAGCTCTCGTCCCCCACCCTACTCCCCCCTCAAGTCTTTGTTAATATCCTATCAATTCCCCTGAAATTTTTACCCTCTGTATTTCAGACACCGTAAATAAGATCAAAAAAAGTTAACGAGCTCCAGCTCTCGTCTCCACCTTAGTTCTCTCTCGTATCTTTGTAAATAACCCATCAATTTCCTTGAAATTTTTACCCTCTGTATTTCAGACATAGTAAATATAATGTAAACAATTATAAAACTCTAGCTCTTGTCCTCTGTCCAAGTTCACTCCTGTAAATTCATTACTATCAGCCTAAATCCCCCTGAGATTTAAACACCCAACTACATTTTCAGACATAGTAAATAAAAGCCAGTTCAGTTATCAAGTTTCAACTCTTGTCCCCCAGCTTAGTTCATTTTGTACCAGTTCTTTATTTTCCAACTAAATCACCTAAGATTTAAGATCACCTTATTTCTAACTTAGTAAAAGTAATCAGGGCATTAACCAAGCTCCATTTCCTCTGTCTTAGATCATCGAACATAATTATATCCGATCAAGTCCCTCTCCAGCCTAACTCTTTATCAGATTAATCACCTTACCCTTTCCCTCCCTTACCTTCTCATCCCCAACGTATCCAAACCTTCAATAATCATACTGTATTTGCATATTTTCTCTATATTCAGCTGTGTTCTTCACATTTTTTCCATGTTTTCTGTGTTCACTCCATGTTCTACAAATGTTCACAGCATGCTCAGTTCAATTTTTTTTCTACCATTTTCCCCGTATGTTCACTATGTTCTTTGTCATGTTTTCATGTACATCATATGTTCTCTGTATAACTTTTATACTCAATATTCATGTTCTCAATGTTCTCAGCTTGTTCTTCACATTTTCAGTGTTCATTCTTTGTATTCCCTATGTTCCTTATCATGTCTTCATATTCTCTATAAGTTCATATTCCCTGCATGTTCACTCTATTCATCAACTTTTTCTTACATGTTTTCTGTATTCACCGTATGTTCACTGTGTTCATTACCTTACTTAACTTCAATTTTTTTTATGTTCTTTGTTTCTTTAAACCAATTTGTTTCTTCCATTCACTAACTAGTTCTTTGTCAAATATTATCATCAACAATACAGTTCCCTCAACAATTTTAGTCACCCAGTTTTATTTGCAAAACTATGTCAAAGTAATTCTCGTAGTCAACTTAATAGTTCTACCAACCCTGTTCTTAAACAAATCTACACTTTATTCAGTTCCAAATTTACAAAGACAAACTTTTCTTGTAACGTTCTTTAACTAAAAATCTTTTGCCAATCAATTAAAACATAGTCACTTTCGTCATTTCTCAACTAAACTTATTTTCCAATCAACTAAAACATAGTCACTTTCGTCATTTCTTAACTAAACTTATTATCCAATCAACTAAAAATAGTCAGAATTAGCCTCGTTCAACACGGTTCTTAACTAAAATAACTTTTCTCTTATCTAAAAATTGTCAAAGGGAACTTTCCAATACTGCTCATAACTAACTTTATCCTTCGTCAAGTAACTGAAAATAACCGTGTTCATCATGTTTCATTGTTATTTCTTATCTAAAAAATTATCCACCAATCATCAGAAAAGTCATGTTCATCATGTTTTGTCTTTTTGCTTAACTAAAAGTATTCATCAGTCAACTAAAAAAAATAGTTACTTCATCATGTTTCCGTCATTTTCTTAACTGAAATATCACTTCTCTCATCTGAAATAGTCATGTGTAGCCTCTTTCCAACACTGTTCTTAACTAAAGTAACCTTTCACTTCGCTAAAATAGTCATACTCATCATTGTTCCTAACTAAAATTATATGTCGTTAAGTAAGAAAAATAATCAAAGGTGCTCTTCGAGACATCAAGGACTTACTCAAAGACATCAAAGTTGCACTCAAAGACATCCTTTGAGACATCAAAGACATCCTTTAAGACATCAAAGTTATTCTCAGAGGCATAAAAGCTATTCTCAGAGACATAAAAGTTATTCTCAGAGACATGAAAGTTATTCTCAGAGACATAAAAGTTATTCTCTAAGTAACCTTTCGTTCGTCAGAGAAACTTTCTAAGACATCTTCGTTCATTAAAGTTAATCTCAGAGGCATAAAAGTCATTCTCAGAGCTATCAAACTTGTTCTCAAAGTCGTCAAAGTTATTCCAAGAGACGTCAAAGTTAATCTAAGACATCATCTTTCATCAAAGATATTCTCTCTAAGCCATCAATGTTCTTCTCTAAGACATAAAAAATGTTATTCTTTGAGCTAACAAAATACTACTCATGTTCTCAAAGACATTCTCAAAGTCATCAAAGTTATTCTAAGAGCTAGCAAAAGTTATTCTCAGAGTCACCTTCGTTCTTCAGAGAAACTTTCCAAAACATCTTTGTTCATCAAAGTTATTCTCGGAGTCATCAAAAGGTATTCTCTAACTCACTTTTGTTCATTAAAGTTAATTTCTATGTTATAAAAGTTATTCTCAGAGACATCTAAAGTTAATCTTGCTCATCAAAGTTATCTCGGAGTCATCAAAAGTTATTCTCTAACTCACTTTTGTTCATTAAAGTTAATTTCTATGTTATAAAAGTTATTCTCAGAGACACATCTAAAGTTAATCTTGTTCATCAAAGTTGTTCTCTAGGACATAAAAGTTATTCTCAGAGTCATCAAAGTTGTTCTCTAAGACATCAATGTTGTTCTCTAAGACATCAAAGATGTTCTCTAAATCATAAAAGTTAATCTCTAAGTCACCTTCGTTCATTAGAGAAACTTTCCAATCCATCTTCGTTGATCAAAGTTATTATCAGAGTCATCAAAGCGATCTCTAATTCATCTTCGTTCTCCAAAAAATTGTTCTCTAAGACACCTTCGTTCATCAGAGAAACTCTCCTTCTTCCATCATGTTATTCTTTAAGACATCTTCAGTCATAAAATTTCTCTCCAAAATGTAACTAGTTAACCTTTTCATACCAAACCTGCACTTCTGTTAAAATATATTTTCTTAGTCGCTTTACCCTAAAACTGTTCTCTGAACTACACTGCTCAAACCTACGTAACCTATCCTCTCCACCCAATGTTACTTAGTTAACGTGACGTTCCTGAACCTAACTTTACCTATCCTAACTTAACTTACCTTACCTTTACCTATCTTACCTAACTTAACCTGCATAACCTAACTTTACCTATCCTAACATAACTTACCTTACCTTACCTATCTTACCTAACTTTACCTATCCTAACATAACTTACCTTACCTTACCTATCATACCTAACTTATCCTGCTTAACCTAACTTACCTACATTTACCTAACTTAACCTGCTTAACCTAACTTTACCTATCCTAACTTAACTTACCTAACTTAACCTAATTTATCCTGCTTAACCTAACTTATCCTGCTTAACCTAACTTACCTACATTACCTAACTTAACCTGCTTAACTTAACTTACCTTACCTAGCTTACCTAACTTACCTGACTTAACCTAACTTATCCTGCTTAACCTAACTTACCTACCTTAACCTGCTTAACCTAACTTACCTACCCTACCTAACTTAACCTAACTTACCTTACCTTACCTAACTTAACCTGCTTAACCTAACTTACATAATTTAACCTAACCTAACCTGCTTAACCTAACTTACCTTACCTTACCTATCTTACCTAACTTACCTAACTTAACCTAACTTATCCTGCTTAACCTAACTTACCTAACTTAACCTGCTTAACCTAACTTACCTACCCTACCTAACCTAACCTGCTTAACCTAACTTACCTTACCCTACCTATCTTACCTAACTTACCTAACTTAACCTAACTTTTCCTGCTTAACCTAACTTACATAACTTAACCTAACCTAACTTACGTAACTTATCTTACCTATCCTAACCTAACCTAACTTGCTTTACCTAACTTAATCTTACATTCCCAAACTGATGTATCATAACTTATCTAGTCCAACCAGCCATGATCTAACTTACATAATTATTCCTGCTTGTCTTTTGTGTTTCGTCAATCATTGTCTCATATTCATTTACTCATTTCAAGGGTTAATTTCTCAAATGGACATTTTGCATTTCAAGTGTTATTTGTTTAAGATTGGGTGTTTAACCATTTCAAAGGATTTTTGTTATATATGGGAATTTACTCGTTTCAAGGGCTAATTTCTCAAATGGTCATTTTTGCAGATCAAGGGTTATTTGTTAAAGTTCAACAAGTTGCTCATAAGTTGTATATAGTAGGTTCTATCATATGTTCTTATTCCCCAACCCTTTAACCTAACCTTTCATACGTAGTTTATTTTGTTTTTGACGTATTTGTTGAATATATTATCCTTTTCATAACCTTTCAGATGTAGTTTTGTTTCTCCTTTGTATATTTTTACCCAAACCCACCATCCCACTTAACCTTCTTTCATTCTTTTACTTTGTTTTCACATATAAGTTCATTCTTTATCTTAGTAATAATAAAATTACAATAGTAAAGAATCAGATCTACTAAGACTTGAAATTGAGAAAAAACAAGAGAGCAAGGGAGTGAGAGCATGAAAAGAGGAGAAAAGAGTAAGAGAGAGGGGGAGGAATAGCATGGGAGCACTAAGACTTGAATTTGAGAAAAAGAAAAACTAAGTAAATGAGAGTGAGGGTGAGAGAAGTCAAGGTTAACTGTATCAATTGTCAAGGTTATCTGTATCAATGGTCAAGGTCATCTGTATCAATGGTCAAGGTCATCTGTATCAATGGTCAAGTTCATCTGTATCAATGGTCAAGGTCATCTGTGTCATGGTCAAGGTCACAGTCATGGTCATCTGTATCAATGGTCAAGGTCATCAGTGTCAATGGTCAAGGTCATCTGTGTCAATGGTCAAGGTCATCTGTGTCAAGGTCATCTGTATCAATGGTCAAGGTCATCTGTGTCATGGTAACTTATCCTGCCTAACTTAACTTACCTTACCAAACCTGCTTAACCTAACTTACCTTACCTTACCTAACTTACCTAACTTAACCGGCTTAACCTAACTTACATAATTTAACCTAACCTAACCTGCTTAACCTAACTTACCTTACCTTACCTATCTTACCTAACTTACCTGACTTAACCTAACTAATCCTGCTTAACCTAACTTACCTACCTTACCTAACTTAACCTGCTTAACCTAACTTACCTACCCTACCTAACTTAACCTGCTTAACCTAACTTACCTTACCTTGCCTAACTTACCTAACTTAACCTGCTTAACCTAACTTACATAATTTAACCTAACCTAACCTGCTTAACCTAACTTACATAATTTAACCTAACCTAACCTGCTTAACCTAACTTACCTTACCTTACCTATCTTACCTAACTTACCTAACTTAACCTAACTTTTCCTGCTTAACCTAACTTACATAACTTAACCTAACCTAACTTACATAACTTATCTTACCTATCCTAACCTAACCTAACTTGCTTTACCTAACTTAATCTTACATTCCCAAACTGATGTATCATAACTTATCTAGTCCAACCAGACATGATCTAACTTACATAATTATTCCTGCTTGTCTTTTGTGTTTCGTCAATCATTGTCTCATATTCATTTACTCATTTCAAGGGTTAATTTCTCAAATGGACATTTTGCATTTCAAGTGTTATTTGTTTAAGATTGGGTGTTTAACCATTTCAAAGGATCTTTGTTATATATGGGAATTTACTCGTTTCAAGGGCTAATTTCTCAAATGGTCATTTTTGCAGATCAAGGGTTATTTGTTAAAGTTCAACAAGTTGCTCATAAGTTGTATTTAGTAGGTTCTATCATATGTTTTTATTCCCCAACCCCTTAACCTAACCTCTTGTAATCTTAATGTATTTAGTAGGGTCTATCATATGTTCTTATTCCCCAACCCTTTAACCTAACCTTTCATACGTAGTTTATTGTGTTTTTGACGTATTTGTTGAATATATTATCCTTTTCATAACCTTTCAGATGTAGTTTTTTTTCTCCTTTGTATATTTTTACCCAAACCCACCATCCCACTTAACCTTCTTTCCTTCTTTTACTTTGTTTTCACATATAAGTTCATTCTTTATCTTAGTAATAATAAAATTACAATAGTAAAGAATCAGATCTACTAAGACTTGAAATTGAGAAAAAACAAGAGAGCAAGGGAGTGTGAGCATGAAAAGAGGAGAAAAGAGTAAGAGAGAGGGGGAGGAATAGCATGGGAGCACTAAGACTTGAATTTGAGAAAAAAAAACTAAGTGAATGAGAGTGAGGGTGAGAGAAGTCAAGGTTACCTGTATCAATTGTCAAGGTTATCTGTATCAATGGTCAAGGTCATCTGTATCAATGGTCAAGGTCATCTGTATCAATGGTCAAGGTCATCTGTATCAATGGTCAAGGTCATCTGTGTCATGGTCAAGGTCACAGTCATGGTCATCTGTATCAATGGTCAAGGTCATCAGTGTCAATGGTCAAGGTCATCTGTATCAATGGTCAAGGTCACAGTCAAGGTTATCTGTATCAATTGTCAAGGTCACAGTCAAAGTTACCTATATCAATTGCCAAGTTTATCTGTATCAATAGTCAAGGTCATCTGTGTCAATGGTTAAGGTCATCTGTGTCAATGGTCAAGATCATCTGTGTCAATGGTCAAGGTCGTCTGTATCAATGGTCAAGGTCATCTGTGTCATGGTCAAGGTCACAGTCATGGTTGTCTGTATCAATGGTCAAGGTCATCTGTGTCAATGGTCAAGGTCATCTGTATCAATGGTCAAGGTCATCTGTATCATGGTCAAGGTCGCAATAGAAGGTCATCTGGACCAAGTGTCAAGGTCACAGTGAAAGGTCATCTGGACCAAGTGTCAAGGTCACAGTGAGATGTCATCTGGTCCAAGTATCAAGGTCACAGCGATAGATGGTTCACCTGAATTAAGGATCAAAGTTACGGAAGGTGTAATTAACCAAGGGATCAAGGTCACAGTGAAAGGTCATCTTGGACAGGAATTAGGTCACACTGAAAGGTCATTTTAAACAGGAATTAGGTCACAGTGAAAGGTCATCTTGAACAGGAATAGGTCAGTGTGAAAGGTCATCTTGAACAGGAATTAGGTCACAGTAAAAAGTCATCTTAAACAGGAATTAGGTGACAGTAAAAGGTCATCTTAAACAGGAATTAGGAGTATAGGGAATACAAAGAATGAACACTGAACATGTGAAGAACAAGCTAAGAACATTGAGAACATGAATATTGAGTATAAAAGTTATACAAAGAACATATGATGTACATGAAAACATGACAAGGAACATAGTGAACATACGGGGAAAATGGTAGAAAAAATTTGAACTGAGCATGCTGTGAACATTTGTAGAACATGGAGTGAGCACAGAAAACATGGAAAAAATGTGAAGAACACAGCTGAATATAGAGAAAATCTGCAAATACAGTATGATTATTGAAGGTTTGGATACGTTGGGGATGAGAAGGTAAGGGAGGGAAAGGGTAAGGTGATTACTCTGATAAACAGTTAGGCTGGAGAGGGACTTGATCGGATATAATTATGTTCGATGACCTAAGACAGAGGAAATGGAGCTTGGCTAATGCCCTGATTTATTTTACTACGTTAGAAATAAGGTGATCTTAAATCTCCTTTGATTTAGTTGGAAAATAAAGAACTTGTACAAAATGAACTAAGCTGGGGGACAAGAGTTGAAACTTGATAACTGAACTGGCTTTTATTTACTATGTCTGAAAATGTAGTTGGGTGTTTAAATCTCAGGGGGATTTGGACTGATAGTAATGAATTTACAGGAGTGAACTTGGACAGAGGACAAGAGCTAGAGTTTTATAATTGTTTACATCATATTTATTATGTCTGAAATACAGAGAGTAAAAATTTCAGGGAAATTGATGGCTTATTTACAAAGATACGAGAGAGAACTAAGGTGGGGACGAGAGCTGGAGCTCACTAACTGTTTTTGATCTTATTTACAGTGTCTGAAATACAGAGGGTAAAAATTTCAGGGGAATTGATAGGATATTAACAAAGACTTGAGTAGGGAGTAGGGTGGGGGATGAGAGCTGGAGCTCAGTAACTGACTTGATCTTATTTACTACGACTGAAATATGACTGTTTAAAATTTCAGGGAATTTGATAGGATATTACCGAAGACACGAGAGGGAAGTAAGGTAGGGGATGAGAGCTGGAGCTCAGTAACTGACTTGATCTTATTTACTGTGTCTGAAATACAGAGGGTTAAAATTTCAGGGAATTTGATTAGGTATTAACGAAGATGTGCGAGGGAACTAAGGTGGAGGACAAAAGCTGGAGCTCGGTAACTAAATTACTGTATTGAACTACGTTTGAAATATGATTATTTTTTAAATTTTAGAGGGATTGGACTGTTAGTATTTATTATACGACAGGGGACTAAGGCGGGGGACAGGAGCTGGAGCTCGATAACAAAATTATTGTATTTTAATACGTTTGAAATAGCTGTGTTTAAAAATCTTGAAGAAAATGATTGGATACTAAAGAAGATGTATTAGTAAAACTAAGGCGGGAACGTGAGCTAGACCCTGACTTTGTTTATATATGTAAAACTGACTAGTTTAATGAAAAGGAACTATGAATGAACAATATGAAGGAGAGAGAGAGAGGGTGGAGGGATGGTCCAGATATTACGGAGAAGATAAGATTAAGATAAGATAAGAGGTAACCTGAAGGCCGCGTCTGACTGGGACCATAAGGTAAACACAGGTGCGGCGACAGATTGCGAGGTAAGGGGGAAGGAGGGGTGTGATGTATGAGCAGGAGATGCAGGGGGAGGGAAGGCAGTGAAATGATTCAGATATATAGCAATATACTAGTTTCTAAGTAAGAATCCCATAAGAACTCTTAACAAAACTCGTATGACATTATTTTCATCATAAAAACTTTAACAAACTCGTATGACATTATTTTCATCATAAGAACTTTAACAAACTTGTATGACATTATTTCATTATAAGAATTCAAAATCTATGACTGACAAAATTTACCTGAAAACCCTGGCTCCCACACGGGATACTTGACCTCAAAACCCTAGTTCCCACACATGATATTGGACCTGAAAACCATGGCTCCCACACGTGATATTTGCCCCCAAAAAAATATCACCTGTGGACTGCCATTCTACTATTAGGTCAGTGTGAAAGGTCATCTTGAACAGGAATAGGTCAGTGTGAAAGGTCATCTTGAACAGGAATTAGGTCACAGTGAAAGGTCATCTTGAACAGGAATTAGATCACAGTGAAAGGTCATCCTGGACAGGAATTAGGTCACAGTGAAAGGTCATCTTGAACAGGAATTAGGTCACAGTAAAAGGTCATCTTGAACAGGAATTAGGTCACAGTGAACGGTCATCCTGAACAGGAATTAGGTCACAGTGAGAGGTCATCCTGAACAGGAATTAGGTCACAGTGAAAGGTCATCTTGAACAGGAATTAGGTCACAGTGAAAGGTCATCTTGAACAGGAATTAGGTCACAGTGAAAGGAGATCTGTACCACGAGTCAAAGTCAAAGTGGTAAGTCATCTGAACCAAAAGTATGGCGTCGCTAAATACTTCATGAAATTATTTATGCACAAGAATATATACAGCAGCGGAATGTTTCGAAAATTTAATATTCATGGAGTAGTCGCCCTTAATAAGTCTATATTTGTAATCAAAGTAGAAGGTTTGTCACCCTTAGGGTGACTATAATTGTAAACAATGTAAGGGGGTTGTCTCCCTTAAGGTGACTATATTTGTAAACAATATAAGATGTTTGTCGCTCTTAAGGTAACTATATTTGTAAACAATGTCAGGTGTTTGTCGTCCATAAGATGAATATATTTGTAAACAAAATAAAGTGTGTGTCTCCCATAAGGTGAATATATTTGTAAACAATATCAGGTGTTTGTCGTCCATAAGATGAATATATTTGTATACAATATAAGGTATTTGTCGCTATTAAGGTGACTATATTTGTAAACAATATAAGGTTTTTGTCGCTCTTGAAGTGACTATATTTGTAAACAATATCAGGTGTTTGTCGTCCATAAGATGAATATATTTGTAAACAATATAAGGCGTTTGTCTCCCTTAAGGTGATTATGTTCGTAAACAATATAAGGAATCTTTCGTCCATAAGGTTGTAAACATATATGTAAACAATGTAAATCTGAATTACTATATTAAACATGACGAATGAAGCCCTTTGCGTAATTTTGGTATTATTAAAAAACCCTAAAAATTATGGTGGAAAATATGAATATTTACCAAGAGTCTGCAGGTGAGGAAGGTGAGGCAGGTGACGGATGAGGACGGGCAGTTGCTGTAGTGTGAGGCTCAGGATGAGGCTCTCGAGGGTGTGAGGCAGGAGGGGTATGGCTGCCTCAGGCAAGACACCACGAAATTCCTCAAATGTACACTTACTGCCGGGGTCTGTCAGCCTCTCCAAACATTGTTTTGATATAACACTTGTCTCTTTGCTGTCTAAACTATAGTGAAGAACTAAGGATATGGTTACCTTCATTTTTGCCAGCACTGACAGTGTAGACAGACGCTGCTTTAGTTGGGATGGATTGTTTATGATTAGGTAAATGTTCTTAGGTGTCACCTTCTTAAGAACAAGCGGCAGGACAACACACGAGTCAACACTCCATATTGTCCACACGTGTTTTTTACGCAGCTTCTCACACACGGCTTGGATGACGTGCTCACTCCCGCAGGATTCTGCTACATGCGTCAACAGCTCGTCAGTCGAATTTGTAACCATCTCGCACAGGTCAATTATGTGAGCAATCAACCTGTGCTCTACTCCCCGGGCACACAGCACCCCGGTAGTGCTGACTAAAATGTTCTGCCATCTGGGGCGCTCCTGAAACTCTTGTTGCACGTCGCTAATATCAAACTTTGACTCTCTCAGGTGATCTCCCAAGGAGCGTTTTTCTTTACGTACAACATCCACCAAGAGGTCAATGATTATAGAGCTTTCCCCTGACACACGGTGTGATGCTGGATCACCTCGGTCTTGCTCAGCCCTCAACAAGAGATCGACTAGCCTCCTGCTGGCACAATACTCCTGGTACCTGGCGTGAAAATAGCCAAACACCCACACCACACTGAGGCCCTGACGATAGCTGGTTCTTGAGAAATAGTTGGACAAGACCTCCTCCTGCGGCAGTCCCAGAGTGTCACACTTCTCCCTAATCTCCGCTTCCGTCTCCGGCCAAAGGTCGTACTCCTTCCTCTGGATCCCTCTTAAACTAATCTCTTCTAAGAACCTCAAAAACCTTTTCACATTTTTGTCACATTTTCCTTTGGGTTCGGTCACGTGTTTGTCTGTGAGTCTGGACACCAGTTTGTTGGTTATGAAGTCATGAATCTTCTCATAGACTTGAGTGTTTGTGGTGAGGTTGTTAAATTCTTCTGGAGCCTCGACACACAGCAGCACCAACAAGGTCAAGGTGAGTGGAGTGTTGAGGTACTCACCCAGGAACTGACTCATCTGCTCCAGCCGCTTGGTAAACCTCCCTGTGATGACACTCCGTTGGCTCTCTTCCTCCACCAGCACCTTGGTGGTTCTCTCGGCGAACTCCACGCGACGTTCTGGAGTGATGCCCAAGACGAGGATGTTGCAGCGAGGTCTGGTGTATGGGACGAGCTGTGACAGGTGTTGGTCCCACCCCGGCCGTGTGGTTATCACCAACCTCACATCCTTGCCAGGCAGGTGCAACAGCTCCTTCACCAGCCTTCCTGAATGGTCGTTGACCTCGTCGTAGCCGTCAATCAGGACTAATATATTTAAGCTCAAGATTATATCCTTAAGCAGCTGGAAGTCGGCATCAAAATCACTAAGTGTTTGAGGCAGTAACTGGTGGAGGAGATCATCGAAGGTATTAAGATGTGTGTCCCTGCACTGTACATAGAAAACAAGGTCCACAGTGCCCAGGTGACGTATGACAGCAGGGTCCTCTACCCACTTCTCGAGGATGAGCTTGAGTAAAGTTATCTTGCCCATACCACCTTCCCCCGTCAGGAGGACACACTCAGGGACTCTTCCGTCCTCTCGTCTCATACTCAAGATGTCTTCATAGTTTATATCCTGACCCTTGGCAGCGTGGGAGGGTCTTGTGCTATCCTGACCCTTGGCAGCGTGGGAGGGTCTTGCCCCTATGACGGGATCTTCAAGGAGTCGCAGTCGTGTAAAAGCAAGACTTGGGTTGTAGTTAATGTTGAGGAGGAGCCAGGGTGCGGGAACAATCTGGTACAGCAGTTTATACCCGTCAGTTAGCTCCTGCTTGCTCATCTGCTTAGCCTCTTTTGTGATGTGGCTTTTGAACACCTTAATCTCGTGGCGGAGCTGAGGCAAGTACGCCACATCTGAGGGATCCAGCGGCTCTCTGACCTTCGCTAGCAGACCACCAATATACTTGGTGACATCTCTGTTCACGTGGTCCACATCCTGGCTGTTTGTCCCACACCGGACGCCGGCCTCAGCCAGCATCTTAGCCAATAAGTCACTGAGCTCCGTCAGTGTTGACGTAAGATCTTGCTCTGACATTCCCACATTATCATGGGCCAACGTGTTTCGGTGTTGCTTCAGGCTGTAAAGGAGGTGTTCAAGTGATGGTCCCTGAGGCCCTGGAGTAGTCCACGTGGGGTCATTCATCTCAGCCAGACCACACACACGTTGCAGGAGTTTATACAACAGGGTGATGTCAAAAGTTGCCGCGTCAGAGGAAGCTTCGAGTTTATCCCTCTGGTGAGCATCGAAGACACGCCTGTACTGAGCATTGGTGTACTCCAAGTCCTGAGTGAGGTAAGTCACTACTGGGAAGGTGCCCCGGTAAGACCACATAAACACACTTGCTAGCGCGTCTCGTCCTGCCTTAGTCACAGCCAGTCCATACCGCAGTCTGTTCACATCTTCCGGTTGGATAACAGGACTCGAGGCCGCCATATTGGGCCGTATGATTCTCACCTCACACAACTGTCGTCAAGTTTCACACAAGCAGTAAATGTCCCACGCTGGTTTTGTTATTATATTATGTTTAAAAACATAACATTGTTTCTCACTGTCGGAGACGGGCAGCTTGTTAGGCTTGTGTAGGCCTTCCTAAGCCAACGACAGACCTTCCTCAGGATGCATCCCTCAACAGTTGAGTAATTTCCAGGTTAATATTTACTGCTAGGTGAACAGAGGTATCAGGTGGCTGAGCATCTCACACTGCCAGGGAATCAAACTCGGATCTAATCGGTGATGATCCGACTGCTCTAACCACAATACAGTCACTTAATTGACCATAAATATAAGTTATTTCCAAATAAACAGAATTATACAAAATGTGTTCACATGTTAATGCAATATTCGGCTCCAGCTTTATTTGTTATTATCAATTTGTTCTTTAACTAGTTAATTTCTTTTGTCTTTATATTCTTCAGATTTCTGTCATCTGGAAGAACAATTTAACGTTATTAAAATAAGATGTTAGTGTTAAACATTGGGCCAGAAATACATTTTTGAGATCACTAAAACAAATAAAATTCCAAAGTCTGCCTCCTGCATTTTGTTATATTTTATAACTTAAAACTTGTCAATATTTTGACCTAACTCCTGTGATCATTGTGGTGTTGGCTTCTGGTTTAGGTAGAGTAATGGTGCTCATTTTCTCACACAGAAATATATGGTGTAGCATTTAGTAATGTTATTCTCTGCCTTTATCTTGCTCTTGTAAGGACCTATTTAGATTATGCAGTTCAGTTTGGTCAACATACAATATACTGGACATAATTTAACTTGAACCCGTAAAGAGAACAATGACAAAGTTGATCTCAGGAATTAGAAATCTCCCTTATTCAAAGAGATTAAGAAAGCAATGTTTACACATTCTTCGAAGAGTATAGTTGCCATGATTGATGTAGTTAAAAGAATGAAAAGTTATATCAAAGGTAATAATGATAAGTTGTTAACTATATCAACAGAAAAGAGAACAAGAAACGATAAATCTGTATCAATAAAACTTAATGCCTGTCAATACAAGGTTGTACCTCACTAAATTTCTAACAGTAATTACTGATGGGTATGTGCCCAACAAGGGATGGTATTGTATGTAGCAAGTACAACTTTGCACCGTGCCAAAGTTTTCTCCACGACGAATTTTGCTATACCATATTAACTGGACATTAAAAGGGGGCCGCCTAGAGTTGAACAAAGGGGCCGTCTAGAGGTACATAAAGGGGCCGCCTAGAGGAACATAAAGGGGCCGCCTAGAGGCCCATAAAGGGGCCGCCTAGAGGTGCATAAAGGGGCCGCCTGGAATCAAATAATGTGGCCGCCTAGAGTCACACAAAAGGGCCGCCTAAAGACACATAAAGGAACCAGCTAGAGGCCGCCTAGAGGCACATAAAAATGGGCCGCTTAGAGGTACATAAAGGGTCCGATTAGAGGCACATAAAGGGCCCCCTAGAAGTACATAAAGGGGACCCCCTAGAGGTACATAGAGAGGCCGCCTAGAGGCATATACAGGGCCGCCTAGAGGCATATACAGGGCCGCCTAGAGGCAATACAGGGCCGCCTAGAGGCATATACAGGGCCGCCTAGAGGCACAAAAAGGGGCAACCTAGAGGTGCATAAAAGGCCGACTAGAGGCACATAAAAGGGCCGCCTAGATGCACATAAAGGCGCCGCCTAGAGGTACATAAAGGGCCGCCTACAGGTGCATAAAAGGCTGCCTAGAGGTGCATAAAAGCTCCACTTAGAGGTGCATAAAAAGCCGCCTAGAGGTACATAGACGGGCCGCCTAGAGTCACATAAAGAGGCTGCCTAGAGGCATATAAAGGGCCGCCTAGAGGCACATAAAGGGGCAACTAAGAGGTGCATAAAAGGCCGCCTAGAGGCACATAAAGGGGGCGCATTGAGGCACATAAAGGAACCGCCTAGAGGTGCATAAAGAGACCGCCTAGAGGTATATAAAGGGGCCGCCTAGAGGCATGTAAATGGGCCGCCTAGAGGCCAATAAAGAGCCGCCTAGAGGCACATGAATGGGCCGCCTAGAGGTACATAAAGGGCCGCCTAGAGGCACATAAATGGCCACCTAGAGGTACATAAAGGGGCTGCCTAAAGGTGCATAAAGGGACCAACTAAAGGCAAATAAAGAGCCGCCTAGAGGTACAAAAATGAACCGCTTGGATGGA
The DNA here is from genome assembly GCF_040958095.1 of Procambarus clarkii. NCBI lineage: Eukaryota > Metazoa > Arthropoda > Malacostraca > Decapoda > Cambaridae > Procambarus > Procambarus clarkii. Next base: position 31,666,125 of record NC_091188.1, on the reverse strand, counting down.
CTTAAAGGGGCGGCCAATAGGTACATAAAGGGCCGCCTAGAGGTACATAAAGGCACGCCTAGAGGTACATAAAGAGGCGGCCTAGAGACACATAAAGGAGCCACCTAGAAGCACATAAAGGAGCCGCCTAGAGGCACATATTGAGGCGCCTAGAGATACATAAATGGGCTGCCAAGAGGCACATAAAGGGCCGCCTAGAGGCACATTAAGGGGCCGCCAAGAGGTACATAAAGGAGCCGCCTAGAGGTACATAAAGGGGCGCTTAGAGGCACATAAAGGGGCCGCCTAGTGGCACATAAAGGGCCACCTAGAGGTACATAAAGGGGCCGCCTAGAGGTACATAAAAGGGCCGCCTAGAGGTACATAAAGGGTCGCTTAGAGGCACATAAAGGGGCCGCCTAGAGGTACATAAAAGGGCCGCCTAGAGGTACATAAAGGGTCGCTTAGAGGCACATAAAGGGGCCACCTAGAGGTACATAAAGAGGCCGCCTAGAGGTACATAAAAGGGCCGCCTAGAGGTACATAAAGAGCCGCCTAGAGGTACATAAAGAGCCGCCTAGAGGTACCTATAGTGGCCATCTAGAGTTACGTAAAGGAGCCGCCTAGAGGTACATAAAGGGGCCGCTTAGAGGCATATAAAGGGCCGCCTAGAGGCATATAAAGGGCCGCCTAGAGGTACATAAAGGGCCGCCTAGAGACCCATAAAGGGCTGCCAAGAGGCACATAAAGGGGACGCCTAGAGGTACATAAAAGCCCGCCTAGAGGCACATAAATGGCCCGCCTAGAGGTGCATAAAAGGGTCCCCCTAGAGGCACATAAATGGCCCGCCTAGAGGTGCATAAAAGGGTCCCCCTAGAGGCACATAAATGGCCCGCCTAGAGGTGCATAAAAGGGTCCCCCTAGAGGCACATCTAGGGGCCACCTAGAGGTACATAAAGGGGCCGCCTAGAGACATATAAAAAGGGGCGCCTAGGGCACATAAAGGGCCGCCTAGAGGCACAAAAAAGGGGCCGCCAAGAGGCACATAAAGAAACCGCCTAGAGTCACGTAAAGGGCCGCCTAGAGGTGCATAATCTGTTATACTCAAATTATTTTTGAATCTCGCGCCCACGTGGGAACCACCGCCACCGCCACCCAAGCCCACATCAACAAGCCTTGTGTGTTGCCTGTACCAGTTCCAGCTATTGCAATCATCTTCTACAGTTTCAACTGCTCTGCAGCTGTGTTGTGCGCTCTATTGAGAAACAATTGCCGAAAAAAAGTCTACAACCGTTTGACTAGTGTCGCCTCCCCAAGCTCACACACCTCGCCACCTCTCACCATCGCCACAGCCTCCGGCTACACCACTCTGCTGTGAACCCCTGTCTCCCTGTCATGCTTTCTCCACCGCCATCGTCGCAATATCGTCGTCGTCAGAATTTATCTTCGCGCTTCCAACATCAACAGAGTGTGGGGTCCCCCGAGCTTCGCGCCACCGCCGCCAGGAGCGCTGCCATTGCACCAGTTTGTAAACACACCTCACATGTGCTTCTTCACACGGCTCATCACCGTTTTTCGTTTTGGCCACTGTTATACTACAAATCCTGCAGCCCTGAGTTAAGTAATTATGAGCTAAGATATCGTGTGCTATGATTTATTAATGAGGTTTAATGTAAATATATCCAAAATATCTTATGAATTAACCTTTCAGTGACTTGTTAAATATTGGAGCCGGTTCAGTACTCCAGGCCCACAGTTTCTATGAGACATTTCAATATTCCCTGCATTGATTCCATTATTCATTAATTGTTACTAGTGTCATTAGTGAATTCAAAGGTGAGAGAAGTAAGAAATAATTTTTCTAGCAGTTTATTTTGCATAATAGAAATTTGATTTTGAGATTTCCATAGACAATAGAACATAGAAATTTTTTTATATTTCTCCAGACCTAACTTTGAAATTTATCCTTTAAGCATTTTATTTTAAACTTTTACCATAGGAGTTATATACATTCCTGTGTCCAGTTTATGTGCTACATCCATATTTCTTGCATTGCCACTTGTTGTGTTGAATCTTTTTAATGAAATTTTGCAATTGCATTTTACAGTTTTTATTCTAAATTGCTGTGCTTAGACTGGGTTTAATTAATTTGCATGCTTCTAATCCCAGCCATATTCATACCAGATTGCTAATTTAATTCACAATTTTGCTAGTTCTTAATTATGTGTGCTAATTTAATTCACACTTTGCTTGTTCTTAATTATTTGTTGCCTAGCCCAATTTAATAGTTTTATTTGTGCCATTTTTTTCTTACTTTGGCCAAGTTGATATTTTTTTGTGTGTTTATTTTTGTTTATACTATTTCTGATGCCAGGTGCACTTAATTATAATCTGCATTCTAACATTACTTCCACGGCTGTGACAATGCCTACCACTGTTGAAAAACCTTCAGACTCAACGGGAACAGTTGCTCATCCCAATGGCCAGAGATCAGCTCAGGAAATGGATATTCCTCTTTTTGCTGGTGAATCCCGCTTATTAGAGTCATGGTTTAGTAAGGTTGAAGCGAAAACTGTTGCACGTTTTTCTAAGCCTACTGATGCCGAATACTTGGCAATTGCACGGTCAGCTGTGGACACAACCAAAGGTGATGCACGTTTTGTTGTTGATGAGAAAGCCATTGTTAGCCTCCAGTCTTGGCCCGAATTTAAGGATTTCTTTCGCTAGCGCTTTGTTAATAAAGGAGACCTTGACCCGTATAGGTTAGTTAAGAAAATTGTCAATGCCACCATGTAGCCTGGTGAATCGTTTAATGCTCGATCAGTATCTGTATGCCTTAGTTTCTGCTATGAATAATTAAACTTGGTTAGATAAAGACAATAATCTGTCCCCTGAGGTCAAGATGATAGCATTTGGGACTTTAATGCCTTGTGCCCAAGAGCATACTAAACCGATCATCGAGCAACAAAATTTTGGAGTTAAACATGAAATTGGTGAAGTGTTTGAGGCTATTAACAATGCCGCCGATAAACTAGCTCCTCGAAGTGCTCAACTGTTGCCACCCTCTGATACTGTAAATGTAGTAACAAGCTCTCAGCATCCTCCCACAAACTCTTGGTCGCAGAAGCGTACCCATGCTCGTAGCCCCCAGTCAAATTCGCCGCCTCATAAAATGCCGAAATGCCATAGTCCACAATCATCCACTCCCTCATGTTGGCATTGTGGTAAGAGTAACCACCTCGCAAGGGACTGTTGGTCCGCCCCTAGATCATCACCTCCTAGACAATTCTCTCGGCCTCCTCATCAATCTAATCATTCTAGGCTTCCATATTGCACGTACCATAAACAAGTTGGTCACCACACTGCGGATTGTAGAGCTAGGCAAAGGACATCTCCACCTCGTAACTCCCACGGTCATTCTTGGCGAGGCGCACAGTGTCCAAGACATTATCAGAACTCACGTAATTACAACTCCCAGCCCAGTTATAATGCAACTTCAAATTATAATACTCGGTCACAGAATGCTGGAGTTCAGAATGTTCACTCCATTTCGTCGGGAAACCCCCAAGGCCATCCGCTAACCAATTCAAGCTAGCCAATCCTAGTGCCCTCCCTGTGTATTCAGTAGCTACCCAAAATAGATTTGGACACTTGACAGAGGAGGACGCTGACTCTAGACCAGTTGTAGATGTTGACGGATCACAGTAAATTTGACACAAACAAGACACAGATAACCTAGACAACATAAGTCAAAAGTAGTAACTTGTCCAGTCTCAAGTGATGGTCCCCTCGTCTCAGTAATCGTACATGGTAGAGTTTTAAAAGTTTTTCTTGACTCAGGTGCAAAAATTAATATTGTCAAGCCCTCAGCTCTTAGAGACATTGAAAGTAATCACCCTACTACTTTAAAACAGTCACACATACCTTTTCTAAGTAGTATTTCAGGAAATAAAGTAAAAGTTCAGGGTGAAATTGACCTCCCACTCAAGTTCAATGATGTCACATTGTCTATAACATGTTTAGTTGCTGACATTATTCATTTTCCTGGAGACATTCTCTTAGGTCTGTACATCATGATTGATGAAAATATTGCATTGTTTTTCCATCGTTGGAATATAAGTATCAAAGACCACGTCATACCCTTGTGTAGCATGTATCAACAGGGCCATGAGTTCAACCTCCAATTAGATTACGTTAATTTTGTTGACACCCGCCTTGCTAGCGTAGGTCTGTCAGATCCTTGTAGTGGTAGCATACCCGAGAAAACAGGCACTCGATTGAAGCATAGTAGTTGTGCAGTTGTTAAGGAGAATGAGTATCGGGACTTTCTGGAAGGGGACGCCCTAACGGATTCTCGTTGTCTCACTCGCCTGGCAGCTTCCATCTCTGAAGTCAGTGGTTCCACGGCTACTGACACTGTGCTACACTCTCATTCTCTCACCAGAATAAGAGTTAAGGTTCAGGGAGTGCCTGAGTTGTCGGATGTGATTGCAGAAAGTGAAACATGTAAAATGAATGGTACATTTGTTGAACCCTCCTGGCACACAGTGCAGGATGGTACTGTTACATTATTTATTGCAAACACTAGTAATGCCGACATCCATCTCCAGTCTGGTACCCATGTTGTAGATTTTGCCCATTACTCATTACCGGTGCGAGTTGTGGATGATGTCTCCATGGATCATATTGTTTGTACACTCACACCAGGAGAACAGGGATCTCAGCCAGAGGTGAAAGCACAACACCTTAGTCCTACTGATTTTCCTGACTCTGTGGCTCAGCTTTTGGAAATTTTGAACAGGAATTGAGCTGTTGTTGCTCTACCAGGAGAAAAGTTAGGTCTCACTCCTCTTATTATACATAAAATTCCCCTTGAACAAGGAACTACGCCTATTTATGTACCAGCTTACAGTCTTCCCCATTCTCAGAGAGCAGAAGCCGATAGACTTGTAGAGGAAATGTTACAGAGTGATGTAATTGAATCGAGTAATTCGCCATGGAACGCTCCATTGATTCTAGTACCAAAGTGAGATGGGACTTGGAGACCTGTAATCGATTATCGCAAGCTTAACAGAGTAACAATACCTGATCGTTTCCCACTTCCAGTTCTAAATGATTTGTTGCAAAGTATTGGCCGAAACAAAGTATTCTCAATGTTAGATTTGTTGCAGGGATTCTGGCAAATCACCCTTGATGAGGAAAGTAAACAATTGACAGCCTTTAGCACTCCCAATGGTCATTTTCATTTCAAAAGAATGCCATTTGGTTTGCGGAGTAGTCCAATAACCTTTTCACGGCTCATGACAAATCTATTTTGTAGATTGATAGGAAGTACTCTTCTAGTTTACCTTGATGATCTCATAATCATGTCGCAAGATGTTCAGACTCATTTCCAGAACCTTGAGAAAGTACTTGCAAAGCTCGCTGAAGCTAATTTAAAAATAAAGCTTGCAAAATGTTCATTTTTAAAGCAAAAGATTAATTTCCTAGGTCATACAGTTACACCTTCAGGTATTACATTGAATGAATAAAAAATTATTGCTGCCCGTGATTTTCCAACACCTCGTACCGCAGAAGCCGTAAGACAGTTCACAGGTCTTGTAGGATTTTATCGTTCATTTATTGCTGGATTCTCTATTATAGCCGCTCCGCTTTACAAGTTGCAAAAAAAAGATGAACCCTTTGTTTGGGGAGAGGCCCAGGATCAGTCATTCAAAAAACTCAAGTCAGCCTTGATTTCGTCACCTGTCCTTAGGTACCCAGATTTTTCTAAACCTTTTACGTTGGTTACAGATGCTAGTGACATAGGTTTAGGTGCTGCATTACTTCAAACAGGTCACAGAGATCACGCAATAGCTTATGCTAGCCATACTTTATCTAAAGAAGAGAAAAATTATAGTGCAACAGAACGAGAAGCCTTGGCAGTTGTTTGGGCACTTAAACATTTCAAGGATACAATTTATAATTACCCAGTTCATGTTCTTACAGATCACCAACCATTAATTCCCTTGTTCAAAAATAAGAATCCAGTTGGAAAGTTTGCTAGATATTTGCTCACAATTCAAGAATTCAATCCCACATTTGGATATATTCCAGGGAAGCAAAATGTTGTAGCCGATGCGTTTTCTCGACACGTAGCTGCGATTCAGTTAAATTACCCAGCATTAGATGCTACAGTAGTAGAAACGGAACAAAGACAAGACCCCATATGGGCACCCGTCATTAAATTTTTGACTAAGCAAGACACTCGCCCGATTCATAAACCGCCAGTACCATTGAAAGAACTAGTTATGTTGGACAATTTACTGAGTAGAGTAGTAAAGCTAGGGACAGTCCCGAGGAAATGTTGTCAGTTAGTTGTTCCAGCTGTCTTGGTACCAACTGTGTTAAAAATTATCCATGATGCTCCTGCAAGTGCACATCCAGGAAAGGATCGTACACTCCAACAAGGTCGATTGAAGTATTTTTGGCCAAAAATGGCTAAGGAGATTGCTCATTATGTTGAAAGATGTTTAACCTGCTTACAGCACAAGGGGCATGTTTCAGGACCTAATCCAATTCAGGTGTACCCAGCAACTAAAGCTCCTTGGGAACGAATATCGATGGATTTATTGACAAATTTTGCGGAAACAGAGAAAGGGAACAAACATTTGCTTGTAATGGTCGATAATTTTTTACAGTTTTGCGAACTAGTTCCTATCCCGAACAAAACAGCAGAAACTATAGCAAGTGCATTCCATGACCAAATAATTTGTAGATATAGTATGCCTAAAGTAATCTTTTCAGATAATGGTCCAGAATTCAGTAATAGAATTTTAACTAGCTTGTGTGATTTATATAACATCAAAAAATGTAGCATCATGCCTTATCATCCAGCAAGTAATGAACTAGCCGAACGTACTAACAGGAAAGTGTTAGATGCCTTGAGAGTCACGTTGAATTTTGATAACAACAATTGGGATGATTTTATACCCTTAATTCAGTGTGCTATAAATTCTTCAATTAATGTTTCTACTGGTGACACACCTCACGCTATTCTTTATGGTACAGATAAGATCCTCCCTAATGAATTGATTAACATACCTCCTACTCCCTTATATAACTAGATTATTTTGTTCAAGTGAAGCGTAGACAAATGCAACTAGTATTCAAGAAAATACGTGAACAACTGTCCAAAGCAACAGCCGAGTTCACCCTAGCAAGGAATGCACGAGCTAAACCCAGTAAAATAACTATTGGATCTGTAGTAATGATACTTAACCAACACAGGTCTGGTCCTATGTATAAGTTAATTAAGAAATTTTTGGGTCCATATAAGGTAACCGAGCTTATCAAAGGTAATAAGTACAGACTAAAGAACTTAGTAACAAGAGAGTATATAAATGAACATTTAGACCACGTGAAGTTAGCTAAAATGACTGTTGACGAGACTGATGAGGAAGATGACAATGAACTTACCCAGACAGATACTCCTATTGAAACACCACCTTCTGTGGTTGACAGACCACTTAATGTTCAGCAACCCCATACTAGCACTTATAATCTTAGATCAAGACCTCTCTTTTCAACCGTGCACTCACCCCATGTCCAATGGCTAGATATTAACGAGGATATCTCTCAAGATGATAGTTTGTCACATGAAGTTTCATCTGTTCCGGACCTTTAGTCAGAGCCAGAGTTGTATAGTGCTCTGGATGAGCTAGGTGTAGATATCCGCAGAATTTATAATTGAGTGCACTCTGCAGTTATTCTGTTTGTTTTGAAAAAAAAAATCATTTGCAGTATTTCTACCATATGTGTCTTATTCTTACCATTAGATATAATGTATAGTTTTTCTCAACTTTATTTTGTTATAAATTAGATGCCATTGTTAAGTCTACTATCATTTGTATTTTTACAGTGCTTGTCATAAGAGTTTATTAATGTTCTAGCAACCACATTGTGGCCAGTGAATCCTGACTGCTGTCACGCAGATGTTAGTCTTCTTGTTCCAGGTGTCGGAAAATCCGACACCATTTTATAATCATACAGATAATAGCTGTATTGTATAAACAAGTTACCCATAGAAAATGTAACTTGTAGTGGAATTACCGTCTATAGAAAACGGGATATCATCACCACATACTATTATAATTCACCAGCTATTCTGCTGGGAATTGTTCTTAAATACATTAGTCTTTGGACTTTACCATCATAAAACATCTTATATAAATTAACTTAATTATCAATATTAAAGTAGAGTAAATGTGACCCTTCTATCACTTTCTGACATGTGGACAATGTAAGCCAGGCGTCAGAGTGGGGAAGGAGGGAAGCCATTGTTGTGTCACCTCCGAGACGGGTGGAGCAAATTTGGCTCCTATCATATCTGGACAATGTCGGCCAGGCGTCAATAGTATGGAGTGTTAGAAGCAGCCATTGTTGAGACTAGACCAGAGGCTCACAGGAGCAAATTCGGCTCCTGTTAATTTTACTTGGATGTAGTGTTATGGAAACTAAAAGTGTACCATTATCAACACGCTGTCTACAAATTCAAGTTAAGTGTCTATCCGAAACCCATGTATCTTTCATTTATGGCCATTAATGTCATTATATAGGGTGTCCCGGTTAGAGCACGTGGAAGCCTCAAACTAAAGGTAATTAAGCCAGGTCTTTAATGTTCCATGTACAGTATTTTCTCTGATATAACTTGTCATATATAGGTATCTGGCTTTACAGCTAGCGCCCTTTTGACAGGTCAAGACGAGGAGGAAGATTTTGTGCACCAGTTACTGGGTGATGGAAGCTACCTCAAAGAGGATAATTTGGTGTCTACACCCTAGTTATACCTGGTGGACTAACTTGCTGTACTATAAGATAAGGAACCTTTTCAATGTATGTAGTTACTGTAGTTTGATTGGCTGCATATATATTAATTTAATAACCCCCCCTAATGTGTAGAGGATCGATTTGTGAGATTATGAGATTATTGCAGAAATACAGTCCACTTATCATTATACAAATTGCTATCGAAGTATATAAATTAACGTATATATAAATTCATATAAATTAAATAAATATAAATCTCACAGGTCGGTTCCCACATTATTTGGTCATCTTCGAATCGGATGACGGATTATTTGATCCTTTGAACCCACATTTGGTCATCTTAGTACCGGATGAACCAGTTAACCAGTGGATTCATTAAATAAACTAGTGCAGTGTGATTTAAACAAAGCCAGTCAAGACGGCGGCGTTGACTCGTGCGAGTTCACGAGCCCCGCTCAGTTCAGTTAAGCCTTAGTCAGCGGTTTCAGGGACACCCACAGATATTTGGTGGCGTGTTATTTCGTGAAATGACAGCGCTAATATAGAAGCCAGCCAAATTAGTGGCTGTGTCCTCGCAAGATTGTTCACGGATTTCGTGGTGTTACATTTCGCGAGAGATTATCTACGAATTTTGTGGAGTTTATTTCGCGAGGTCACTAATAATATTTAATACTTCTAGATAATATTAGAAGTTTCATAGAGGCAATTAAGAGGCTATTATCAATAATTGTGTATATTATTTCTCCAAAATAGAGAATTATTTAATATATTGCACTAGTGATCACAGTATAATATTTACTAATTGCCAACCCACAACAGGGTAGGATATTAAAAATGACTAGTTGAACTATTATTGCTCATCTTAGTCCCATTATTACCATAGTCAGTTGTACTATATTGATCAACCTAACACCATTAATGAATGGTGCAGACCCTATTTTGGGTGTAATTTTTATCAACTCAAGTTGAGTTGTATATATAATAATTTACTTATGATCATTACACCTTTGAGTGATTAATTAGTGTCTCTACCATCCTAGGGTGATATAGAAGAGCTAACCTAAAGGTACTTCCATGACACTGGTTTATCACTCAAATCATTAGTGTGTATGATTGTATATATATATAATGTGTATTAATTTTAAGTGCTAACCTCTAGTAGAGGTAGGATTATTGCCTAGTGAGTGCAGAATTTACCCTAGGCTACCATCAGTGCTTGTTCAGTATTATGAGCAGCCCAAGTACAAGTCCCACAAGGCTTCACCAACGAGCCAGTATGGATAACGCAGGGAGAATGAAAAGAATCCTTGCAGGTCTTAAAGGCCATTTAACAAGACAGATCAAGAAATGTGAAGATTTGTCACAACAATCAACAGTTGATTATGCTGACCTGGAAAGCTATTATCAAGCAGCTGCAGGTAAATTTGAGCAAATCAAATGTCAAATAGCAACATATGTGGCTGAACTTGCCAACACCAATTTATCAGAAACAGAAATAGACGACATTATGGTTGATCTTGCGAATTATGAAGATCACACTCAGGCCACGTTACAGCCTTATGTCAAATTAATTGCCCAGAACAAGGCAACAGCAACAACAACAAGAGTTGCATCTAATACGAGTCAAGCAGAAGCTCGACTCCCTCCAGTTAATTTACCCACTTTCTCAGGAAAAGATGAGGAAGATTGGGACGAATTTTGGAACAAATTCGTTGACCTTGTAGACTCAAAACAATCTTTACCAAAGAGTAGTAAATTCTCTTATTTGCAAGGCCAATTATCAGGTGAGGCTAAAACAGTAGTATCCCATCTGAGATTAACTAATGACGGCTATGATCTGGCAGTAAAACTCCTCAAAGATAATTATGCTGATCCAGAAGTAAGAACATCACATTTAGTTCATGAGCTGTTGCATTTACCCCCACCGGAGGCTTCAGCTGATTCACTCCAAGTCTTCAAGCTGGAGGTAGAATCAATGATCAATGCCCTCAGCCTGACAGCAGATACAAACGGGGCTGAGTGGGTCTTGAAAATAATTGTCCAGGAGAAAATACCTAGGGACATATTGAGACAAATGAGTGTTCATTACAATAAAAGCATCTTATCCATGAATGAAATATCTGAAGGTTTAAAGTCAGTAGTTCATCAATTACGAACACATGACAAATTAAAACCACCAAGTAAACCCTCAGAAACCAATAATAGTAAACCACAGAGTACCAAAGGTACTCCAAATCAATCTAGACAATATAATTCAACACCAAAGTGGAACAGTGGCAGTGTGGGCGTATATGCAGTGGGACCCTCCAAGCCTATAGTTACTGTGTCACCCAAGAACATGACACCAAAGGGTACAGGAAGCTATGGAACATGTTTGTTCTGCAATGAGAAACATTCAATGTACCACTGCCCTAATTTTCCTGATAGTGACGCCCGTGTTGAGCGACTCAAAGATTTGCAACATTGCACGAGGTGCCTCAGGAAACATAACATCAACGACTGTGATACCCAATTACACACCTGTAATAGGTGTAACAAAGGTCAGCACCATGCAGCATTGTGCAGAGACACCAAAACAACGTCTCCAAACCCCAAGGTGGAAGATAGCATTCCCACCTCAGTACAGTACTGCAAGGTGCAACCAACAAACAGTGTCCAATCGGCAAAGTCTAAAGGTAATACGACTTTGCCTACTGCCCAAATTACCATCCTGAATAAGAGGGCCAAGGTCCATACCCGTGGGTTGTTTGACCAAGGATCCCAGAGAACATATGTCACTAAAAAGCTGGCAGATGAATTACAATTAAGGCCTGTAGCCCAGACGTCATTCAACATCTCAGGGTTTGTAACAGATGCAGGACCTCAAGTCTACCAGGTGGTACAACCATCAGTACGTTTAGGCAGGTACATCTGTCGAGTACAAGCCATTGTGGTGGACAAAATACCAGTAGACCTACAAGTTCAAGGTCTGAGAGCAACAGCCAAATTCCTGAGAAATAGAGGAATAAAATTGGCAGATAATATTAAGTCTGATCACCTCACCGACTTCGGTCTCCTTGTAGGGACAGACTATTGCCATCGATTCATCGGTAGCCCTACTAAATATCAGGGTATAACCATGTTAAACTCTGCAGGAGGTAAATTACTCTCAGGCCCAGTATCAAGCCTGAGGAGACCTATGCCTGCAGATAAACAATACCAGTAGAGATCTAAATTTGTCAGCTGATTATATTTCTCCAGTAGCATTATACTAAGGAGATTACAGCTGACTATAGTAACAGAGGTTGATGTTAGTATCATCATTTGAAGCTGGAGATGAGTTCATGAGGCCTCAGTGGCAAATCAGTGAACAGTAGCCTAAAACAGCTACAAGTCACTGCGACCAATGTCACTGAACCCACTGCAGTCTCAGAACCATACTTTACTTTAATGATGAGCTATTCAATCTTCTGAAACAATTAACTAAATTAAACCCCAATAAATCTGATGACCGATTTGATACATTTATTATTTAATCAAGATGTATTCCATGGGCCTCAGTGTTTATATATCAGTGACCAGTTACCTGAAGAAACTTCAAGTTATATCTAATGTCACTGATCTCACTGCAGTCCCTGAATCATACTTGACTGTAGTACTTGATCACATTCAGTCTTCTGGGTTAAATAATATGTAATAAGGCTTGAATATTAGCCTTTCAAGAGTTGACAGGGAAATGAAATCGCATTAGACTTCTAACCCCTGCAACTCTAGTACGGGACATCCGTCCTGCACGAACAGACGCACAAATGTGTGATTACTAACTACTAACATCAAATTAATCTAATAATTCGAAGGAGGAGTATCGGTGTTCGTCTGTTCTAATTAGGACTTCGACCCGTGAGCAGCCCCTGGGGAATTATGTCAGAAAATCCGACACCATTTTATAATCATACAGATAATAGCTGTATTGTATAAAAAAGTTACCCATAGAAAACGTAACTTGTAGTGGAATTACCGTCTATAGAAAACGGAATATCATCACCACATACTATTATAATTCACCAGCTATTCTGCTGGGAATTGTTCTTAAATACATTAGTCTTTGGACTTTACCATCATAAAACATCTTATATAAATTAACTTAATTATCAATATTAAAGTAGAGTAAATGTGACCCTTCTATCACTTTCTGACATGTGGACAATGTAAGCCAGGCGTCAGAGTGGGGAAGGAGGGAAGCCATTGTTGTGTCACCTCCGAGACGGGTGGAGCAAATTTGGCTCCTATCATATCTGGACAATGTCGGCCAGGCGTCAATAGTATGGAGTGTTAGAAGCAGCCATTGTTGAGACTAGACCAGAGGCTCACAGGAGCAAATTCGGCTCCTGTTAATTTTACTTGGATGTAGTGTTATGGAAACTAAAAGTGTACCATTATCAACACGCTGTCTTCAAATTCAAGTTAAGTGTCTATCCGAAACCCATGTATCTTTCATTTATGGCCATTAATGTCATTATATAGGGTGTCCCGGTTAGAGCACGTGGAAGCCTCAAACTAAAGGTAATTAAGCCAGGTCTTTAATGTTCCATGTACAGTATTTTCTCTGATATAACTTGTCATATATAGGTATCTGGCTTTACAGCTAGCGCCCTTTTGACAGGTCAAGACGAGGAGGAAGATTTTGTGCACCAGTTACTGGGTGATGGAAGCTACCTCAAAGAGGATAATTTGGTGTCTACACCCTAGTTATACCTGGTGGACTAACCTGCTGTACTATAAGATAAGGAACCTTTTCAATGTATGTAGTTACTGTAGTTTGATTGGCTGCATATATATTAATTTAATAACCCCCCCTAATGTGTAGAGGATCGATTTGTGAGATTATGAGATTATTGCAGAAATACAGTCCACTTATCATTATACAAATTGCTATCGAAGTATATAAATTAACGTATATATAAATTCATATAAATTAAATAAATATAAATCTCACAGGTCGGTTCCCACACCAGGCCTTGTATATAGCTTGTAAATATATTGAACATTAAATATATTGTACATTGGTCGTGTAAATATATTGCACATTGAAGAAAAGAAAAAAGAGAAAAAAAATCATTATCTAATCTTAAAATTCGTTTGTGGTTGTTAGGTCAGAACTTTGTTCCATTAATGTAATAATTGTTTAATTTTGTATGGTTTTAGAGCACATGCCATTGACACAGGTTAATAATTTTGTTTAGGCAATACCTTGAGTTGTATTGTTCATATCTGATCAGTAGACATACACATATTCTTAATACTCTTGTTTAATCAAAGCATTGTTACCATGATTTTCACCTATTATGATGAATTTTTTTTTTGGTGCATATGCCGAGTTGTTAGTATTACGCACACCTGATCTTCTTTCAATGTTTTATTATTTAAATTTCACATGTAAGCCATTATTGAATGCCACCGAAGTCTTTTCAGTATCATTGTAACTATATAGCTAGCCAGAGCTTGTCGACAAGGGACGTCGACTTGGTAGCGTGTCCGAGCGGTGTTATATTCAAATTGTATGTCCGTTGAGACATAACCAATCACAGGCAAGTAGGCCTCTGACGTCATGCCAGACAGACAGTCACCAGCTGTGCTCCCAGCAGCCCAGTTCTCCCAACAGACTCAGAGTAGGTGGACCTCGGCTGGCCAGTTATACACCTTGTTGTCTTAATCAATAAAACTACAGAAGCGCCTACTGAGTATAACATTCAACCCCACAAGGCAACGAGTAAAATGGCTGCCGAGAGGCACATAAAGGGGCCGCCAAGAGGCACTTAAAGCGGCCACCTTGAGGCATATAAAGAGGCCGCTTGGAGGTTCATAATTCGGCTGCCTAGAGGAACATTAAGGGCTGCCTAGAGGTACATAAAGGGCCACCTAGAGGTACATAAAGGGGCCGCCTAGAGGTACATAAAGGCGCTGCCTAGAGGTACCTAAATGGGTCGCCTACAGGTGCTTAATGGGGTCGCCTATAGGTACATAATAAGACCGCCTAGAGGCACATAAAGAGGCCGCCTAGAGGTACATAAAAGGGACGCTTAGAGGTACAAAATGGCCGCCAAGAGGCACATAAAGGGCCGGCAAGAGGCACATAAAGGGACCGCCTAGAGTTACATAAATGGGCCGCCTAGAGGTACATAAATGACCGCGTAGAGGTGCATAAAGGGCCGCCTAGAAGTACATAAAGGGCCGCCTAGAAGTACATAAAGGGGCAGCCTAGAGGTACATACAGAGGACGTCTAGAGGTACGTAAAGTGAACGCCTAGAGATACATAAAGGGGCCGCCTAGAGGTACATAAAGAGGACGTCTAGAGATACATAAAGGGGCCGCCTAGAGGTACAAAAGGGCCGCCTTGAGGCACATAAAGGGCCGCCTAGAGGTACATAAAGGGCCGCCTAGAGGTACATAAAGGGTCACCTAGAGGTACATAAAGGGCCGCCTAGAGGTACATAAAGGGCCACCTAGAGGTACATAAAGGAGCAGCCTAGAGGTATATAAAGGGCCGCCAAGAGGTACATAAAGGGCCGCCTAGAAGCACATAAAGGGGCCACCTAGAGGTACATAAAGGGCCGCCTATAGGCACATAAAGGGCCACCTTGAGGCACATAAAGGGGCCGCCTAGAGGTATATAAAGGGGCCGCCTAGAGGTACATAAAGGGGCAGCCTAGAGGTACGTAAAGGGAACGCCTAGAGGTACATAAAGATGCCGCCTAGAGGTACATAAAGGGCCGCCTAGAGGTACATAAAGAAGCAGCCTAGAGGTACATAAAGGGCCGCCTAGAAGCACATAAAGGGGCCGCTTAGAGGTACATAAAGGGCCGCCTTGAGGCACATAAAGGGTCGCCTAGAGGCACATAAAGGGCCACCTTGACGTACATAAAGGGGTCGCCTAGAGGCACATAAAGGGGCCGCCTAGAGGTACATAAAGGGTCGCCTAAAGGTACATGAAGGGTCGCCTAGAGGTACATAAAGGGTCGCCTAGAGGTACATAAAGAGCCGCCTAGAGGTACATAAATGGGCCGCCTAGAGGCACATAAAGGGCCACCTTGAGGCACATAAAGGGGCCGCCTAGAGGCACATAAAGGGGCTGCCTAGAGGCACATGAAGGGCCGCCTAGAAGCACATAAAGGGGCCGCCTAGAAGCACATAAAAGGCCGCCTATCGGCACATAAAGGGGCCGCCTAGAAGCACATAAAGGGGCCGCCTAGAAGCACATAAAAGGCCGCCTATCGGCACATAAAGGGGCCGCCTAGAAGCACATAAAGGGCCGCCAATAGGCACATAAAGAGGCCGCCTACAGGCACATAAAGAGCCGCCTAGAGTCACATAAAGGGGCCGCCTAGAGGCACATAAAGGGCCGCCTAGAGGTGCATAAAGGGGCCGAGTAGAGGTACATAAAGGGGCCGAGTAGAGGTACATAGAGGGCCGCCTAGAGGTACATAAAGGGCCGCCTAGAGGCACATAAAGAGCCGCCTAGAGGCATATAAAGGGCCGCCTAGAGGTGCAAAAAGGGCCCGCCTTGAGGCACATAAAGAGGCCGCCTAGAGGTACATAAAGGGGCCGCCTAGAGGTACATAAAGAGGTCGCCTTGAGGCGCATAAAAGGCCGCCTAGAGGTGCATAAAGCGGTGCCTAGAGGCACACAAAGGGGCCGCCTATAGGTAAATAAAGGGGCCGCCTATAGGTAAATAAAGGGGCCGCCTAGAGGTACATAAAGGGCCGCCTAGAGGCACAAAGAGGACTCCTAGAGGTACATAAAGGGGTCGCCTAGAGGTACATAAAGGGGCCGCCTAAAGGTACATAAAGGGCCGCCTAGAGGTACATAAAGAGGCCGCCTAGAGGCACATAAAGGGGCCGCCTAGAGGCACATAAAGGGCCGCCTAGAGGCACATAAAGAGCCGCCTAGAGGTACATAAAGGGCCGCCTAGAGGCACATAAAGGGCCGCCTAGAGGTACATAAAGGGGCGCCTAGAGGTACATAAAGGGCCGCCTAGAGGCACATAAAGGGCCGCCTAGAGACACATAAAGAGCCGCCTAGAGGCACATAAAGGGCCGCCTAGAGGCACATAAAGGGCCGCCTAGAGGCACATAAAGAGCCGCCTAGAGGTACATAAAGGGCCGCCTAGAGGCACATAAAGAGCCGCCTAGAGGTACATAAAGGGCCGCCTAGTGGTACGTAAAGAGGCCGCCTAGAGGCACATAAAGGGGCCGCCTAGAGGCACATAAAGGGGCCGCCTAGAGGTACATAAAGGGCCGCCTACAGGCACATAAAGAGCCGCCTAGAGGTACATAAAGGGCCGCCTAGAGGTACATAAAGGGGCCGCCTAGAGGCACATAAAGGGCCGCCTAGAGGTACATAAAGGGCCGCCTAGAGGCACATAAAGAGCCGCCTAGAGGTACATAAAGGGCCGCCTAGAGATACATAAGGGGCCACCTAGAGGTACATAAAGGGCTGCCAAGAGGTACATAAAGGGGCCGCCTAGAGGCACATAAAGAGGCCGCCTAGAGGTACATAAAGGGGCCGCCTAGAGGTACATAAAGAGGTCGCCTTGAGGCGCATAAAAGGCCGCCTAGAGGTGCATAAAGCGGTGCCTAGAGGCACACAAAGGGGCCGCCTATAGGTAAATAAAGGGGCCGCCTATAGGTAAATAAAGGGGCCGCCTAGAGGTACATAAAGGGCCGCCTAGAGGCACAAAGAGGACTCCTAGAGGTACATAAAGGGGTCGCCTAGAGGTACATAAAGGGGCCGCCTAAAGGTACATAAAGGGCCGCCAAGAGAAATATAAAAGGCCACCTAGAGGTACATAAAGGCGCCGCCTAGAGGGACATAAAAGAGCCGCCTAGAGGCACATAAAGGGGCCGCCTAGAGGTACACAAAGGGCCGCCTAGAGGTACATAAAGAGGCCGCCTAGAGGCACATAAAGGGGCCGCCTAGAGGCACATAAAGGGCCGCCTAGAGGCACATAAAGAGCCGCCTAGAGGTACATAAAGGGCCGCCTAGAGGCACATAAAGGGCGCCTAGAGGTACATAAAGGGGCGCCTAGAGGTACATAAAGGGCCGCCTAGAGGCACATAAAGGGCCGCCTAGAGGCACATAAAGAGCCGCCTAGAGGCACATAAAGGGCCGCCTAGAGGCACATAAAGGGCCGCCTAGAGGCACATAAAGAGCCGCCTAGAGGTACATAAAGGGCCGCCTAGAGGCACATAAAGAGCCGCCTAGAGGTACATAAAGGGGCGCCTAGAGGTACATAAAGGGCCGCCTAGAGGTACGTAAAGAGGCCGCCTAGAGGCACATAAAGGGGCCGCCTAGAGGCACATAAAGGGGCCGCCTAGAGGTACATAAAGGGCCGCCTACAGGCACATAAAGAGCCGCCTAGAGGTACATAAAGGGCCGCCTAGAGGTACATAAAGGGGCCGCCTAGAGGCACATAAAGGGCCGCCTAGAGGTACATAAAGGGCCGCCTAGAGGCACATAAAGAGCCGCCTAGAGGTACATAAAGGGCCGCCTAGAGATACATAAGGGGCCACCTAGAGGTACATAAAGGGCTGCCAAGAGGTACATAAAGGGGCCGCCTAGAGGCACATAAAGGGGCCGCCTAGAAGTTTATAAAGGGCCACCTAGAGGTACATAAAGGGCCCGCTTAGAAGTACATAAAGGGCCGCCTAGAGGTACATAAAGGGCCGCCTTGAGGTACATAAAGGGCCGCCTAGAGGTACATAAAGGGCCGCCTAGAGGTACATAAAGGGTCGCCTAAAGGTGCACAAAGGGCCGCCTAGAGGTACATAAAGGGGCCGCCTAGAGGCACATAAAGAGCCGCCTAGAGGTACATAAAGAGATCTCCTAGAGGCACATAAAGGGCCGCCTAGAGGCACATAAAGGGCCGCCTAGAGGCACATAAAGGGGCCGCCTAGAGGCACATAAAGGGCCGCCTAGAGGCACATAAAGGGCCGCTTAGAGGCACATAAAGGGGCCGCTTAGAGGCACATTAAGGGCCGCTTAGAGGCACATAAAGGGGCCGCCTAGAGGCACATAAAGGGCCGCTTAGAGGCACATAAAGGGGCCGCCTAGAGGCACATAAAAGGCCGCCTAGAGGCACATAAAGGGGCCGCCTAGAGGCACATAAAGGGCCGCTTAGAGGCACATAAAGGGGCCGCTTAGAGGCACATTAAGGGGCCGCCTAGAGGTACATAAAGGGGCCGCCTAGATGCACATAAAGGGGCCGCCTAGAGGTACATAAAGGGGCCGCCTAGAGGCACATAAAGGGCCCGCCTTGAGGCACATAAAGGGGCCGCCTAGAGATACATAAAGGGCCGCCTAGAGGTACATAAAGAGGTCGCCTAGAGGCACATAAAGGGGCCGCCTATAGGTAAATAAAGGGGCCGCCTAGCGGTACATAAAGGGGTCGCCTCGAGGCATATAAAGGGCCGCCTAGAGGCACATAAAGAGCCGCCTAGAGGCACAAAGAGAACACCTAGAGGTACATAAAGGGGTCGCCTAGAGGTACATAAAGGGCCGCCTAGAGGTACATAAAGGGCCGCCTAGAGGTACATAAAGGGGCCGACTAGAGGCACATAAAGGGGCCGCCTAGAGGTACATAAAGGGGCCGCAAAGAGGCACATAAAGAGGCGCCTAGAGGCAGATAAAGAGGCACCTAGTGGCCAATAAAGGGGCCGCCAAGAGGCACATAAATGGTCTTCTAGAGGCACATAAAGGGCCGCCTAGAGGCACATAAAGGGGCCGCCTAGAGGCACATAAAGGGGCCGCCTAGAGGTACATAAAGAGGCCGCCTAGAGGCACATAAAGGGCCGCCTAGAGGCACATAAAGGGGCCGCCTAGAGGCACAAAGAGGACACCTAGAGGCACATAAAGGGGCCGCCCAAAGGTACATTAAGGGGCCGCCTAGAGGCACATAAAGGGGCCGCCTACAGGTACATAAAGGGCCGCCTAGAGGTACATAAAGAGGTCGCCTAGAGGCACATAAAGGGCCGCCTAGAGGCACATAAAGGGGCCGCCTAGAGGCACATAAAGGGGCCGCCTAGAGGCACATAAAGGGCCGCCTAGAGGCACATAAAGGGGCCGCCTAGAGGTACGTAAAAAGGCCGCCTAGAGGCACATAAAGGGCCGCCTAGAGGCACATAAAGGGGCCGCCTATAGGCACATAAAGGGGCCGCCTAGAGGCACATGAAGGGGCCGCCTAGAGGTACATAAAGGGGCCGCCTAGAGGCACATAAAGGGGCCGCCTAGAGGCACATGAAGGGGCCGCCTAGAGGCACATAAAGGGCCGCCTAGAGGTACATAAAGGGGCCGCCTAGAGGCACATAAAGGGACCGCCTAGAGGCACATAAAGGGCCGCCTAGAGGCACATAAAGGGGCCGCCTAGAGGCACATGAAGGGGCCGCCTAGAGGCACATAAAGGGCCGCCTAGAGGTACATAAAGGGGCCGCCTAGAGGCACATAAAGGGGCCGCCTAGAGGCACATAAAGGGCCGCCTAGAGGCACATAAAGGGGCCGCCTAGAGGCACATAAAGGGGCCGCCTAGAGGCACATAAAGGGCCGCCTAGAGGCACATAAAGGGGCCGCCTAGAGGCACATAAAGGGCTGCCTAGAGGTACATAAAGGGCCGCCTAGAGGCACATAAAGGGCCGCCTACAGGTACATAAAGGGCCGCCTAGAGGCACATAAAGGGCTGCCTAGAGGTACATAAAGGGCCGCCTAGAGGCACATAAAGGGGCCGCCTAGAGGCACATAAAGGGCTGCCTAGAGGTACATAAAGGGCCGCCTAGAGGCACATAAAGGGGCCGCCTAGAGGCACATACAGGAGCCGCCTAAGAGACATTCCCTTCCCTTCTTCCCCCTCTATCCATCCTTCACCTCTCCTTCTCCTGCTGTAGCCCCCATCCCATCCCCCCCCTCTCTCTCTTTCTCCTCTCTCCACTCTCTCTTCATCTTTCTCTTTCTCCCTCTCCTGCCCCCCCCTCTATCTCTCTCTCGTTGTCTGTCTGTCTGTCTGTCTGTCTGTCTGTCTGTCTGTCTGTCTGTCTGTCTGTCTGTCTGTCTGTCTGTCTGTCTGTCTCTCTGTCTGTCTGTCTGTCTGTCTGTCTGTCTGTCTGCCTGTCTGTCTGCCTGTCTATGAAAATATTGGAGTTCATCGATTTCCAGTAAACTATGATAATGTGTTGGTAAACAACTGAAGTTACCATCAAAACTCTACGGAAACACATATCCCAATTTCACTACAGATATCTTGGAAAATTGCAGGTGGGGGGGGGGGGGGCTCATTATAGATGTCAATATTTCTTAAAGTCTGGCACTAAGGCCAACCCCGCCTGGCCTATGACACTCCCATGCCCACCATGTGTCATCTTGGTAAGTTGGGTGAGGCTGGCCCAAAGTGTCTGGCCTTCAATCTCAGACAGACATTATCTTCTATATATAATTAATTCACTGTGTCGGGGGACAGGCCGCCAGTATATACATACAATACATGTTAGGCTTATATCAAGGTCCCCCCCCCAGAGTGTAATTACTGACCCTCCTCAGGGATCAAGGTCCCCCCCCCCAGAGTGTAATTACTAACCCTCCCCAGGGATCAAGGTCCCCCCCCCAGAGTGTAATTACTGACCCTCCCCAGGGATCAAGGTCCCCCCCCCCAGAGTGTACTTACTGACCCTCCCCAGGGATCAAGGTCCCCCCCCCAGACTGTAATTACTGACCCTCCCCAGGGATCAAGGTCCCCCCCCAGAGTGTAATTACTGACCCTCCCCAGGGATCAAGGACCCCCCCCCCCAGAGTGTAATTACTGACCCTCCCCAGGGATCAAGGCCCCCCCCCAGAGTGTAATTACTGACCCTCCCCAGGGATCAAGGTCCCCCCCCCCAGAGTGTAATTACTGACCCTCCCCAGGGATCAAGGTCCCCCCCCCCAGAGTGTAATTACTGACCCTCCCCAGGGATCAAGGTCCCCCCCCCCAGAGTGTAATTACTGACCCTCCCCAGGGATCAAGGTCCCCCCCCCCAGAGTGTAATTACTGACCCTCCCCAGGGATCAAGGTCCCCCCCCCGAGTGTAATTACTGACCCTCCCCAGGGATCAAGGTCCCCCCCCAGAGTGTAATTACTGACCCTCCCCAGGGATCAAGGTCCCCCCCCCCAGAGTGTAATTACTGACCCTCCCCAGGGATCAAGGTCCCCCCCCCAGAGTGTAATTACTGACCCTCCCCAGGGATCAAGGTCCCCCCCCCCAGAGTGTAATTACTGACCCTCCCCAGGGATCAAGGTCCCCCCCCCCAGAGTGTAATTACTGACCCTCCCCAGGGATCAAGGTCCCCCCCCCCCAGAGTGTAATTACTGACCCTCCCCAGGGATCAAGGTCCCCCCCCCAGAGTGTAATTACTGACCCTCCCCAGGGATCAAGGTCCCCCCCCCAGAGTGTAATTACTGACCCTCCCCAGGGATCATGGTCCCCCCCCCAGAGTGTAATTACTGACCCTCCCCAGGGATCATGGTCCCCCCCCCAGAGTGTAATTACTGACCCTCCCCAGGGATCATGGTCCCCCCCCCCAGAGTGTAATTACTGACCCTCCCCAGGGATCATGGTCACCCCCCAAAGTGTAATTACTGACCCTCCCCAGGGATCAAGGTCCCCCCCCCCCCCCAGAGTGTAATTACTGACCCTCCCCAGGGATCAAGGTCCCCCCCCAGAGTGTAATTACTGACCCTCCCCAGGGATCAAGGTCCCCCCCCCCCAGAGTGTAATTACTGACCCTCCCCAGGGATCAAGGTCCCCCCCCAGAGTGTAATTACTGACCCTCCCCAGGGATCAAGGTCCCCCCCCCCAGAGTGTAATTACTGACCCTCCCCAGGGATCAAGGTCCCCCCCCCCAGAGTGTAATTACTGACCCTCCCCAGGGATCAAGGTCCCCCCCCCAGAGTGTAATTACTGACCCTCCCCAGGGATCAAGGTCCCCCCCCCCCCAGAGTGTAATTACTGACCCTCCCCAGGGATCAAGGTCCCCCCCCCCAGAGTGTAATTACTGACCCTCCCCAGGGATCAAGGTCCCCCCCCCCCAGAGTGTAATTACTGACCCTCCCCAGGGATCAAGGTCCCCCCCCCCAGAGTGTAATTACTGACCCTCCCCAGGGATCAACCCCACAACAACCTGACTAACTCCTGGGTGACTGTTTACTGCTAGGTGGACAGGAGCATTAGGTGAAATGAAACGCGCCCAACAACTTCTGTCTCGCCGGGAATATATACAAGAAGGGGTACCCAGTGGTGCCTGGGATAGTCTGTCTCTCCCCCTACCCTTATTGTCTCCTCTCCTCCCTCTTCAACCCCTATCCTGCCCCTACCCTTCCCCCATCCTCTCCCCCATCCCAATCTTGAGGTTATCTTGAGATGATTTCGGGGCTTTAGTGTCCCCGCGGCCCGGTCCTCGACCAGGCCTCCACCCCCAGGAAGCAGCCCGTGACAGCTGACTAACTCCCAGGTACCTATTTACTGCTAGGTAACAGGGGCATTCAGGGTGAAAGAAACTTTGCCCATTTGTTTCTGCCTCGTGCGGGAATCGAACCCGCGCCACAGAATTATGAGTCCTGCGCGCTATCCACCAGGCTACCAGGCCCCTCTCTTACCTTCCACCTCAACACTTTCCTCCTTATCCCTCTCTCCACCACTCACCTACATCTCCCTCTCCCATCTTTTCCCTCTTCCTCTCCCCTCTTCCCCATCTGTCCCATCTTCCCTCTAACCTCCAACTGACAAACATTTCCATTTAATATATATATATATGTCGTACCTAGTAGCCAGAACGCACTTCTCGGCCTACTATGCAAGGCCCGATTTGCCTAATTAGCTAAGTTTTCCAGAATTAATATATTTTCTCTAATTTTTTTCTTATGAAATGATAAAGCTACCATTTCCTTATGTATGAGGTCCATTTTTTTTAATTGGAGTTAAAATTAACGTAGATATATGACCGAACCTAACCAACCCTACCTAACCTAACCTAACCTATCTTTATAGGTTAGGTTAGGTTAGGTAGCCTAAAAAGTTAGGTTAGGTTAGGTTTTGTAGGTTAGGTTGTCGAAAAACAATTAATTCATGAAAACTTGGCTTATTAGGCAAATCGGGCCTTGCATAGTAGGCTGAGAAATGCGTTCTGGCTACTAGGTACGATATATATATATATATATATATATATATATATATATATATATATATATATATATATATATATATATATATATATATATATATATATATATGTCGTACCTAGTAGCCAGAACGCACTTCTCAGCCTACTATGCAAGGCCAGATTTGCCTAATAAGCCAAATTTTCATGAATTAATTGTTTTTCGGCTACCTAACCTACCTAACCTAACTTTTTCGGCTACCTAACCTAACCCAACCTATAAAGATAGGTTAGGTTAGGTTAGGTAGGGTTGGTTAGGTTCGGTCATATATCTATGTTAATTTTAACTCCAATAAAAAAAATTGACCTCATACATAATGAAGTGGGTAGCTTTATCATTTCATTAGAAAAAAATTAGAGAAAATATATTATTTCAGGAAAACTCGGCTTATTAGGCAAATCTGGCATTGCATAGTAGGCTGAGAAGTGCGTTCTGGCTACTAGGTACGACATATATATATATATATATATATATATATATATATATATATATATATATATATATATATATATATATATATATATATATATATATATATATATATATATATATAACTGAAAACTCACACCCCAGAAGTGACTCGAACCCATACTCCCAGAAGCAACGCAACTGGTATGTACAACCCTGGAAACACAAACCGAAACTGTCTCTATTTTCCGCTTGTTACAACTTGTAATAAAGTTGTTACATCTTGGCTTAACGTGTTTATGACGCATTAGAACGTTGTTACAACTTGCTATATTGGTTGTTATAACTGGTTAGGAAGTGTTAAAACTTGTTCGAACGTTGTACCAACGTCGTAGTTTCGGTGTGTGTTTGGCGGGAAGACGCCTTAATCCACTTGACCATCACGACCGGACATAATGAGGTGATAGCCGAGGCTATTTGAACCACCCCACCGCCGGCACTCGGATAGTATTCTTGGGCATAGCATTTTACCAAATCACCTCATTCTTTGGGGCACACGTGAGGAACACAAATGCGAACAAGCCTGAATGGTCCCCAGGACAATATGCAACTGAAAACTCACACCCCAGAAGTGAGCATAGGGGCCCCACGAGCATAGGGGCCCCCGAGCATAGGGGACTACGAGCATAGGGTCCCCACGAGCATAGGGGCCCCACGAGCATAGGGTCCCCACGAGCATAGGGGCCCCAGGAGCATAGGTGCCCCACGAGCATATGGGCCCCACGAGCATAGGGGCCCCACGAGCATAGGTGCCCCACGAGCATAGGGGCCCCATGAGCATAGGTGCCCCACGAGCATAGGGGCCCCATGAGCATAGGGGCCCCACGAGCATAGGGGCTCCACGAGCATAGGGCCCCCACGAGCATAGGGGCCCCATGAGCATAGGGGCCCCACGAGCATAGGGGCTCCACGAGCATAGGGGCCCCACGAGCATAGGTGCCCCACGAGCATAGGACATGCTCATTATGGAAGCAGACTGTTTAAATATTTAGGTCTTGTTGCAAGCACGCTTATATAAGTTAACCCAACATCCTGGTGTGGGACTAAATATTAAATATTTAAGATATATTTCCAAGTGAATAAACCTTTCAGCTGAAATGAAACGTAATGTTTTGAGTGGAGCACAGAAGAGGAAGAGGAAGAGAGCTGCAGAGGAGAAGGAGAACATTGGAAAACTTCCAAAACTATCATCGTGGCTCAACACAGGTGCAATGACAGCCACTCAAACCATTCCTTCAGATATAGCATCCACATCAGCATCCACTCCTGCAGTGTCAGCCACTAGTACTCTTCCTTCAGATATAACATCCACTCCTGCAATGTCAACCACTAGTACTGTTCCTTCAGATATAACATCCACATCTACATCCATTCCTGCAACCATCATCCAGTTTCAGCAGACATGCCATCATTGCTTGTTGCTGCTGCTGGTGACATTTTACAAGAGGAAATACCCAAAGCTGTAACAGTAAAGGAGTTTGTAATCCAAGAGACAGATCCGGGACTGTGGAACATTAATGATACTAACACAATAGATTACTGGATTCGTAGTGGGCTCTCATCATGTTAGAATCATAATAGCAACCTTACAAACTCAAGCAGAATGTATAAAACAGCTGGAGCAGAGATTATGAGGGAAAGGTATTTATCAAACAATGTGTTCAAACGTGAACTGCGGAATAGCGAGTATGTATAACGTGAATGGCTACTCTATTCACCATCCCAAGGTCGTTTGTACGGCTTTGTATGTCGCCTATTGTCCAAGAAAGAATCTCCCTTTGCTACAATGGGGTTCAGTGACAGGAAGCACAGCAATGTTATTGTAGAACATAAAAATGGAGAAGAACATCGAAAGTGTATGACTGCATTTTGATAAGGCATAAAGAAACTGGAAGTGAAGATTCTTTATTGCTTGAGCAACATGGCTCAGAGCAGGAATATTGCCATAAAGTGTTGACACGTGTGGTTTCTGTAATTCTCTTTCTTGCCTCAAGAGGTTTGGCATTTTGTGGAGAAAATCAGATTATTGTGTCAGCAAAAAAGGGCAACTATTTAGGAATACTGGAGCTGCTGAGTGAGTTTGATCCTTTCTTGGAAGATCATCTCAATATATATATGGAAATTTTGGAAAACGGAATCCGTCATATTTATCTGCATATATTTGTGAGGAATTTATTGAATTAATTGGACAACTGGTTCTTTGCACTATTCTTGAAGAAGTAAAACTAGTCAAAGTATTATTTAATAAGTGAACATTCCAATCCAGACATCTCACACACAGATCAACTGACATCTGCTGTCCGAAGCATTAAAGGCAGTGAGTCTGTAGAACGTTTCTTGATGTTCATCTCCAACTTTTCTCATGGAGCAAAGGATCTATCAGACACTTTCGTGGATTTTCTTAACGAGGACAAAATTCCACTATCAAACTGCCGTGGTCAGTTATACGATAATGTCTCAAATATATCTGGACGATATATTGAATTGCCAACAGGGATTCATCAACTCAGTGAGTTTGCCATCTATGTCCCCTGCGCTGGACACAGCCTTAACTTAACTTACTCTTGGTGGGAGTAAAAGCAACAGAGTGTTGTCTACAGACTGTCAAATTCTTTGACTTTGTTCAGCATCTGTATTCACTTTTTGCTGGTTCTACTCATCGCTGCCCCCCTCCCCGCTCAGCTCGTTGTTGCCGTGAGGGGGGGCTTAGTGGGCGGCTGCCGGAGTGTGATGCTCCTTAGGACAGTCCTATGTCCTTTTCTAGCCTTGTGCTCCTGCTGCCGTCCTCTCCAATTCTGCTGAGCACATTTTCCTTTTCCTTCTGTTTCGTTTTTCTCCCCCCTCTTCTTCTATCTGCTTGCCGTTTCCTGCCGACCTTTTGCTTGTTCTGGTTCTTCCCTTGGACTTCTTCTATTTTGATGCCCGGGTGTTTGAGGAGGCATACTCTTGCACCCGTAGAACTGTAGTACCCGACGTCGAGAGCGAGGGGAACCTTTTATTGTCAATCCCCCTTTCGTCACTGAAACCGATCTTGACGGACTGTCGGTTTCTTAAGGTGGCGTTTGTGGGGCGTATACTCATGACGCACCCCTAGGAGGCCCCGGCAAGATCGGCGATAGCCTCTTATTGGGTGTCCTGCCTCTAATTGTGGCTCCATGGTGGGTGTGGGCGCACATTTGTGAATGAATTTTGATAACCCCTGTTTTGACTGTTTCTGCTTTACCTTCTCAGGCTCGTGGGGTGGGCGACCAAGCCCCCCGAGTCGGTCCGTGTTGGAAGATCGGGCTCTGTAGCCTCCGCTGCATTGGGCCCCGACCTTGCTCCTCCTTTGGCCTCTCTGACTCCTTCCCCTGGCTCCCCTCCCTCCTCTGTGGTTGGGTCGAGCCTCAAGCCCCCAGTGGTGACTACCTCGTCCCCTGGCGCGGCTCCATCTCTAGTTGTCACTACTGCGCCTTTTAACCCCTCTCTCTCTGGGGGTTCTCAACTCCGTCCTTGTCACGGCCGCCCTCGCTCGATTCCTTCCACTTCTGCTACCTATCAAGCCTTGTTTGGTCCCGCTTCGTGGGCCAAATATTTTGATCTCCTCCCTCTTGATTCTGCGCCTCCTGACGATTTCTCCCTCCATCGACATCTCGTTGATTCCGTGGATGCCTCCATTACTTTCAACCCCACTCGTCTCGGTACACGTGTCTTTGCTGTTCCTTCTCAGGATGCTGCTTCCCGCTTGGCTGCCTTATCCTGCCTTGTCGAGACCCCTGTTCGGGTCTCGAAGGACGCTCAGTTGAATGCCAGTGTTGGCACTATTCTGCTCCCGCCCCATGTTGCGACCAATGTTCGGGACCTGCGCGACTGCCACGACGATATTCGACATATCCTTGCTGCCCAGGGCCATTCTATCCTCCAGGTGGACACGTTTACTCGTCCCCCTCGTGGTAGTCGCCGTCAACCCCTCCGGGTTGTGAAGATTACCTTTGATGGTAGGACCCTTCCACCCTCTGTCATTCATGATGGTGCCAGGTGCTCTGTCCAGGAGTACATTCCTTCTCCTCGGCTCTGCAACAAGTGCTGGAGGTTTGGGCATGGTGCCCTCCGCTGCTCTGGGACTGTCTCTCTCTGCCCTTTGTGTGGTGGCGAAGGTCACTCTAAGTCGGAGTGCACTTCTCCCCAGGCTCGTTGCCTCAACTGCGGTGAGGCCCATCCTACCTTCTCCCGTGCGTGTGTCCATTACAAGCTTGAGGCAGCCGTCCTCAACTTGAAGCACCGGGAGCGTTTATCTTTTCCTGAGGCGAGACGCCAGGTTCGCCGGCTCCCACCTTATGCTAATATCTCTTATGCTCGTGTGTTGCGCTCTTCCTCTCTTCGTCCTTCCCGCCTTCCTCAGACTCACAACCGCTTCCGGGCCTTGGACCCTGATACGCCCACTGCCCCCTCCTCTGTTCCTTTGGGTTGTCTCCCGAAGGATCCACCTCCTGGTCCCCTGTCTGGGGTTCCCCTTCTTTCTACCCGGTTTGTCGTGTCTCCTGTGTCTTCTTCCTCGTCTCCCTCCGTTCCTCCTTCCCATCCTTCCCCTCCACCTCTTGACTCTCCCCGCCGCCTGTCAGTGCGGGCTGATGTCCATCGCTCTCCAAATGGCCGTCGTGTGTGCTCTCGTTCAGCTTCTCCTGTTGAGACGCTAGAATCCGTTGCCCAGTACGTGGTTGCTGGGACACCTGTCTCTTTAAGTCAGAAGCGTAAGCCTGGCTCCTCTCCTTCCTCCTCTCCGGCGGGTAAGAAGGTTTCGCTTTCTTCCTTGGCCCCTACTTCTGCCTCTCTCGCTCCTTCCCCTCCCATTTCGGTGGTTGCGCCCCCTGTTCCTGCTATGGAGGTTTCTTTAGCCCCCGCTTCCCTCTCGGTTGCTGCCCTTGCTGAGGTGTGCTCCCCTCTTTCTACCCCCCCCTCTTCCTGCTGCTGTCCTTGACTGCTCCTCTCCGTTGTCTCCCCCTCTTCCTCCTCCTCCTCCGGACCCCGCCCGCCCACCTCTGATCTGTTCTCCCGTTT
Source organism: Procambarus clarkii (assembly GCF_040958095.1). NCBI lineage: Eukaryota > Metazoa > Arthropoda > Malacostraca > Decapoda > Cambaridae > Procambarus > Procambarus clarkii. Next base: position 31,636,618 of record NC_091188.1, on the reverse strand, counting down.
CCTTCCCTCCGTCTTTGCTCAGTTTACCCATGCCCCCTAACCCTGACTTTGCTGACCCTGATCCCGACCCTGATATTCTTTAATGTGCTCTGTTGCTCTTTCGCCTTTGTTTCTTCCTTGTTCTCTGTTTTTATCCTTTCTCTTCTCGTCGTTGTCCATTCTTCAATGGAACATTCGAGGTTATTACGCCAATTTCCTCGAACTCCAACTTCTGATTTCGCGATTTTCGCCCCTTTGTGTATGTCTCCAGGAGCCGATGCTTCGTGCTCGTCCTGGTCGTTTTCGTGGCTATTCCTTTCTCTCCCCCCACACAGCCGTTGCAGGGGCTTCGAATTCTTCTGCTCTCTTGATTCGTGCTGATGTTCCCTTTGTTCCTTTACTTTTTCCTTCGCCTCTCCATTGTTCTGCTGCTCGTATCTTTGTGAGGAAATTGTACACAGTTTGTTCCATTTATCTTTCCCCGAGTGTCCCACTTTCTCTTCCTGATTTGAAACACTTCCTAGACTCCTTGCCGGAGCCTGTGCTCCTGCTGGGTGACTTCAATTGTCGTCATTCTCTTTGGGGTGACGTTCTGACGAATACCCGGGGTCGCCTTCTTGAGCCGTTTCTCCTCTCTTCTTCCCTGTCTCTTCTGAATTCTGGTGAGCCCACTCATTTGGACTCTCGGACTCGTACCCTTTCTTGTCTTGATCTTTCTCTCTGCTCTTCTTCTCTTTACTTAGATTTCACGTGGCAGGTTCTTGATGACCTCCATTAGTGATCATTTTCCCATCCTTGTTTCCTTTTTCTCTTTTCGCCCTTCCCTCTCTTTCCCTCGGTGGCAGTTTGCTAAGGCGGACTGGACCCTATTTATCCTCAGTGCTTCTCTCTCTGACCTCTCCCTTCTGCCTCTCTCTCGCGCTCTCCTCCTTTTACATGACACTGTCTTCAACGCTGCCCTCCGCTCTATTCCTCGCTCTTCCTCTCGGGGTCCACGGAAGTGCGTTCCCTCGTGGAATTCAGACTGTGCTCGGGCTGTCCGCTGTAAACGTGCAGCCTGGAAGAGGCACTGCCGTAGGCAGACGAACGATTCTTTTCTTTTCTTTCGGAAAGCGAGTGCGGTGGCCCGTTGGGCCATCCGTACGGCTAAACGTGAATGTTGGGCATCTTATGTCTCAACAATTACGTCCGAAACTCCTCTGGCCCAGATCTGGAAGCGTATCCGCAAGATAGCGGGTAAGTTTGTTCCCGATTTTTCACCGGTCCGTCACCTCCATGATACTCTTGTGGCGGACCCGTTGCAGGTCGCTTCCGTACTGGGTTTCCACTTTTCTTCTGTTAGCTCTGGTCTTCATCTTCCCCAATCTTTCCTTCTTCGTAAACCTCTCCTTGAGTCTCGTCCTTTAGATTTCTGCACTCGTCTTCAGCTTCCCTATAATGATCCCTTCTCTCTCTCTGAACTTCGTTCTACCCTGGCCCTCTGCGGTTCTACGGCGGCGGGCTCCGATGGTATTCATTATGAGATGCTTCGCCATCTCCCTCCGTGCACGTCTCAGTATTTACTGAGTCTGTATAATCGAATCTGGATGTCGTCGTCAGTCCCTGAGGACTGGCTCGATGCCGGTGTCCTCTCTGTTCGCAAACCGGGGTCTCTGGGTACTTCCCCTAAGGACTTTCGCCCTATTGCCCTAACAAGTTGTGTCTGCAAACTCTTTGAACGTATGGTTAACGTTCGTCTGATGTAGTTCCTGGAACACCATCATCTCCTCTCCCCTTCTCAATTTGGTTTCCGCAAGTGCCGCAGCACGACAGATGTCCTGGTGAACTTGGAGGTCTATATTTGTACTGCTTTTGCTGCGAAGACCTCCGTTGTTGCCGTTCTTTTTGACCTGGAAAAGGCTTACGACACCACTTGGCTGTATCATATTCTATCTCAACTTCATTCTTTTGGCCTTCGTGGTCGTCTCCCTCTCTTTCTCTGCAGCTTCCTCTCTCGTCATTCCTTTCGGGTACGCCTTGGTACCGCTCTGTCTGCCTCTTTTCAGCAATACGAGGGTGTGCCCCAGGGTAGTGTTCTGAGCACTACTCTTTTTCTGGTTGCCCTCAATGGTCTTCTTTCCTCTCTTCCTTCAGGTGTCTTCTCCGCTCTCTATGTCGATGATCTTACCCTTTGCTGTCAGGGTGATGATTCGCCTCTCCTTCAGCGCCGGCTTCAACTTGCAATTGATGCCGTGTCGTCTTGGGCCACCGATCATGGCTTCAAGTTCTCTACTTCTAAGACTTGTGCCATGACTTTTACGCGGAAACGGGTCGTTCTTCGTCCCTCTTTGTCACTTTATGGTCATCCCCTTGAGTACAAAGAATCCGCGAAGCTTTTGGGGTTATTCCTTGACACTCGTTTGTCTTGGTCTCTCCATATCTCTTGCTTCCGTGTTGAGTGCTCTAAGGCCCCTACCCTCCTTCGGGTCTTGTCCCATACTTCTTGGGGGCAGATAGGCGCACTCTCCTTGCTTTACATTCCTCTCTCGTCCTGTCTAAGCTCGATTATGGTTGCCCTGCTTACTCGTCTGCTTCTCCTTCTACTCTTCGCCGTCTTGATGCTTTGCACCATACTGGGTTGCGCCTCAGTTCTGTTGCCTTTCGTTCGACTCCCGTCCTTAGCTTGTATGTTGACACTGGCTTCCTGTCTCTCCAAGACCGCTGTGATCGCTACTGTCTTCGCTATCTTGCGTGGTCCTTACAACATCCTTCCTCTTGCCTCTGTCGTGCTTTCACTTTTACCCCTCCTGCGGTTCCTGTTCCTCTTCACCGCCTCCCTCTTTCTATCCGGTTATCTCGCCTACAGGACTCTCTTTCCGTTCGTATTTCTAATGTTTCTCCTCGTGTTGTTCCTTCTTTGCCCCCGTGGAGAGTCCCTCTTCCGCGGTTTTGTACATCCTTGACCCGTATCACTAAAGCTTTTACCCCTCCTACGGTTCTAAAACGCCTTTTCCTTGAGCACTTTTCTTCTCACTCCCGCTCCGTTTCTGTCTTCACCGATGGGTCTAAGTCTGCGGACGGTGTTGGCTACTCTGTTGTTTTTCCTGATCGCACTTATATGTGTCGCTTACCTCCGGAGAGTAGCATCTTTACAGCGGAGCTTTATGCTATTCTCTATGCTCTTCGTCTCCTGCTTTCTCGTTGTCAGTCTTCCTTTGTAGTTGTTGTTGACTCTCATAGTGCCCTCATGGCTCTCGGGTCCTTTAATCCGGTTCATTCAGTAGTTGTCGAGATCCAGCATTGGCTGTTTCTTATTCACAGTAAATTTAAGTCGGTTGAGTTTTGTTGGGTTCCCAGCCATATTGGTGTGTCTTTAAATGAGCGGGCGGATGCTGCCGCCAAGGAAGCTGCCCGCTCTTGTCCCGTCTCTCGTAAAGGTATTCCGTATTCCGACTTTTATCCGGTTATCCATTCCTCCGTCCTTACACGTTGGCAGGCTTCTTGGTTGTCTGTTACTGGTAACAAACTACGTACTCTTAAATGTTGTGTTTCCTCGTGGCCGTCCTCCTTCCACCGTAACCGGCGGTGGGAAACAGCTCTGGCGAGGTTGCGTATAGGCCATACTCGCTTAACCCATGGTCACTTGATGGAGCGCCGCCCTGCTCCTTATTGTCCTAGTTGCGTTGTCCCTCTTACGGTCGTGCATGTCCTTCTTGAATGTCCTGACTTCCAGGACGAGCGTGTGTCTTGCTTTCCGACCGCCCCTTGCGGTCACCTGTCCCCCCAATAGAATTCTTGGTGACTCGGATACTTTTGATATCGTTCGCCTTATGCGTTTTTGTTCTCGTATTGGCATCCTTGGTGATATTAAGCGCCCTCTGATTATTTTGCGCATTTGATGGTGCTACATAGCCTTTCCGGTTTGGTGTCTTCTTTTGATAATTACTTACTACTTACTCATCGCTGGAATGTTTTGACATCATCTTTAGAAATGATTTTGTGGTCAAGCGTCTGTGTGACACACGATGGTCAGCACATAGTGATGCTGTTCATGCTCTGTATGGGAGGTTTAGAGAATATAAAACAGGCGCTGGATTCTCTATCAGCTGACAAGGAACAGCAAGTGAATACAAGGCGAGAGGCAGAAGGATTGAGCAAAAAAATGGAAAACCTGGAAACAATCTCTCTCACAATTCTTTGGAATGACATGCTAGAAAGAATAAACAAAACTAACAAGGTCCTACAATTAAATGATGTTATCTTGAGAGGTTATCTTTTATGATTAGGGGCTTAGCGTCCCCACGGCCTGGTCCTCGACCAGGCCTCCTTTTTGTTACTCATCCCTAGGAAGCATCCCGTAGCAGCTGTCTAACTCCCAGGTACCTATTTACTATTAGGTGAAAGGGGCCATCAAGGTGAAAGAAACTCATTTGTTTCCACCTCCACCGGGTTTCGAACCAGTACCCTTGGGACTACGAATCCCGAGCGCTGTCCACTCAGCCATCAGGTCCATGAACAAGGATGTGAACATCCTTGTTGCCACGAATCTTCTTGAGTCTATAAAATCTATCTTCAGGAAACTAGAGACAAACTTAGTGAATATAAACTCAAGTCAGGAGTATGTGTCCAGATACAGATTACAGTGATGGGAAAAAACGGGAAGGAAAACGAGGTGTGCGTCTTAGTAGATATGACGGATCAACAGAAGAAGAACTTCTAATGAAAACCCACAAATTCAAGGTGGAAACTTTCCTCCCTATTCTGGACACTAATCTTTGAACTGACAAAACGTACAGAGGCTTATTCACAGATTGGAAATATGTTTTCTTTCTTCAGTGAATTGAAAACCATTGCTTCTGATGCACTAAATAAATGTTGAATATTATCGACCATTTACTTAATATTCCTGTGTGGTTGTCGTAGGGGCCCCAGCACTCTGGTTGTCCCAGGGGCCCATAATGCTGTTAAGGCGGCCCTGATCTCAGTAAGACTAACTGGACTGACTCCGACCAGCCTATGGCTGTCCCATACCCCTGACTACTTCCCCTGCAATGTTGAGTGAGATTAGCCACAAGCGTCAGGTCTCCAGCCTTGGCTAGACAGAGATACTCTCTCTTATAGATATAAATACTAGATGGGTCTCCCCTCCTTACCTCATCTTCTGCTCCATTCTCTCCCTTCCCTCTCATGTCTCTTTCCCAATCTCCTATCCCTCTCTCTTCCTTTATCTCCCTCTCCACATTTTACCCCCTTCCCCTCAACATCGTCCCCACTCACATTCCCCTCAATCTCCACCTTTCTCCCATTCTCCCTTAAAATCTCCCCCACCCCCTTCACCCCTCTCCACTTTTCTTCCTCTCTCTCCTTCCTTCTGAAAAACCGCGGGGTTTTTCATCTAGGATATTACAAAACATTACGACATAATTACTGCTATTAACTTAATCTATGACGATAGATATAATTGTTTTAGGCACCTAACACTCCACACACAATTTTCCCCCACAACTTCACTACAACACTGTCCACACACCTGCCAGTCTACCATACAGCAGGGAAAGTTACACTTAACACTTTCTTCACCGATAACTTCACTACAACACTGGCCACACACCTGCCAGTCCACCATATAGCAGAGAAAGGTTAACGTAACACAACAACCTGGTAGTTCACTACACAGTGGCCAGCTTCAGGTTCCACAACACAACACAACAACCTGGTAGTTCACTACACAGTGGCCAGCTTCAGGTTCCTCAACACAACACAACAACCTGGTAGTTCACTACACAGTGGCCAGCTTCAGGTTCCTCAACACAACAACCTGGTAGTTCACTACACAGTGACCAGCTTCAGGTTCCACAACACAACACAACAACCTGGTAGTTCACTACACAGTGACCAGCTTCAGGTTCCACAACACAACACAACAACCTGGTAGTTCACTACACAGTGGCCAGCTTCAGGTTCCTCAACACAACAACCTGGTAGTTCACTACACAGTGACCAGCTTCAGGTTCCTCAACACAACACAACAACCTGGTAGTTCACTACACAGTGGCCAGCTTCAGGTTCCTCAACACAACAACCTGGTAGTTCACTACACAGTGGCCAGCTTCAGGTTCCACAACACAACAACCTGGTAGTTCAGTACACAGTGGCCAGCTTCAGGTTCCACAACACAACAACCTGGTAGTTCACTACACAGTGGCCAGCTTCAGGTTCCACAACACAACAACCTGGTAGTTCACTACACAGTGGCCAGCTTCAGGTTCCACAACACAACAACCTGGTAGTTCACAACACAGTGGCCAGCTTCAGGTTCCACAACACAACAACCTGGTAGTTCACTACACAGTGGCCAGCTTCAGGTTCCTCAACACAACAACCTGGTAGTTCACTACACAGTGACCAGCTTCAGGTTCCTCAACACAACAACCTGGTAGTTCACTACACAGTGGCCAGCTTCAGGTTCCTCAACACAACACAACAACCTGGTAGTTCACTACACAGTGACCAGCTTCAGGTTCCTCAACACAACAACCTGGTAGTTCACTACACAGTGGCCAGCTTCAGGTTCCTCAACACAACACAACAAAGTGGTAGTTCACTACACAGTGGCCAGCTTCAGGTTCCTCAACACAACAACCTGGTAGTTCACTACACAGTGACCAGCTTCAGGTTCCTCAACACAACAACCTGGTAGTTCACTACACAGTGGCCAGCTTCAGGTTCCTCAACACAACAACCTGGTAGTTCTCTACACAGTGACCAGCTTCAGGTTCCTCAACACAACAACCTGGTAGTTCACTACACAGTGGCCAGCTTCAGGTTCCTCAACACAACACAACAACCTGGTAGTTCACTACACAGTGGCCAGCTTCAGGTTCCTCAACACAACACAACAACCTGGTAGTTCACTACACAGTGACCAGCTTCAGGTTCCTCAACACAACAACCTGGTAGTTCACTACACAGTGGCCAGCTTCAGGTTCCTCAACACAACAACCTGGTAGTTCACTACACAGTGGCCAGCTTCAGGTTCCTCAACACAACACAACAACCTGGTAGTTCACTACACAGTGTCCAGCTTCAGGTTCCACAACACAACAACCTGGTAGTTCACAACACAGTGGCCAGCTTCAGGTTCCACAACACAACAACCTGGTAGTTCACTACACAGTGGCCAGCTTCAGGTTCCTCAACACAACAACCTGGTAGTTCACTACACAGTGACCAGCTTCAGGTTCCTCAACACAACAACCTGGTAGTTCACTACACAGTGACCAGCTTCAGGTTCCTCAACACAACACAACAACCTGGTAGTTCACTACACAGTGGCCAGCTTCAGGTTCCTCAACACAACAACCTGGTAGTTCACTACACAGTGACCAGCTTCAGGTTCCTCAACACAACACAACAACCTGGTAGTTCACTACACAGTGGCCAGCTTCAGGTTCCTCAACACAACACAACAACCTGGTAGTTCACTACACAGTGACCAGCTTCAGGTTCCTCAACACAACACAACAACCTGGTAGTTCACTACACAGTGGCCAGCTTCAGGTTCCTCAACACAACACAACAACCTGGTAGTTCACTACACAGTGGCCAGCTTCAGGTTCCTCAACATAACAACCTGGTAGTTCACTACACAGTGGCCAGCTTCAGGTTCCTCAACACAACACAACAACCTGGTAGTTCACTACACAGTGGCCAGCTTCAGGTTCCACAACACAACAACCTGGTAGTTCACTACACAGTGGCCAGCTTCAGGTTCCACAACACAACAACCTGGTAGTTCACTACACAGTGGCCAGCTTCAGGTTCCTCAACACAACACAACAACCTGGTAGTTCACTACACAGTGGCCAGCTTCAGGTTCCTCAACACAACAACCTGGTAGTTCACTACACAGTGGCCAGCTTCAGGTTCCACAACACAACAACCTGGTAGTTCACTACACAGTGGCCAGCTTCAGGTTCCTCAACACAACAACCTGGTAGTTCACTACACAGTGGCCAGCTTCAGGTTCCTCAACACAACAACCTGGTAGTTCACTACACAGTGACCAGCTTCAGGTTCCTCAACACAACAACCTGGTAGTTCACTACACAGTGACCAGCTTCAGGTTCCTCAACACAACAACCTGGTAGTTCACTACACAGTGACCAGCTTCAGGTTCCTCAACACAACAACCTGGTAGTTCACTACACAGTGGCCAGCTTCAGGTTCCTCAACACAACAACCTGGTAGTTCACTACACAGTGACCAGCTTCAGGTTCCTCAACACAACAACCTGGTAGTTCACTACACAGTGACCAGCTTCAGGTTCCTCAACACAACAACCTGGTAGTTCACTACACAGTGGCCAGCTTCAGGTTCCTCAACACAACAACCTGGTAGTTCACTACACAGTGACCAGCTTCAGGTTCCTCAACACAACAACCTGGTAGTTCACTACACAGTGACCAGCTTCAGGTTCCTCAACACAACAACCTGGTAGTTCACTACACAGTGGCCAGCTTCAGGTTCCTCAACACAACACAACAACCTGGTAGTTCACTACACAGTGACCAGCTTCAGGTTCCTCAACACAACAACCTGGTAGTTCACTACACAGTGGCCAGCTTCAGGTTCCTCAACACAACAACCTGGTAGTTCACTACACATTGGCCAGCTTCAGGTTCCACAACACAACAACCTGGTAGTTCACTACACAGTGGCCAGCTTCAGGTTCCTCAACACAACAACCTGGTAGTTCACTACACAGTGACCAGCTTCAGGTTCCTCAACACAACACAACAACCTGGTAGTTCACTACACAGTGGCCAGCTTCAGGTTCCTCAACACAACAACCTGGTAGTTCACTACACAGTGACCAGCTTCAGGTTCCTCAACACAACACAACAACCTGGTAGTTCACTACACAGTGGCCAGCTTCAGGTTCCTCAACACAACAACCTGGTAGTTCACTACACAGTGGCCAGCTTCAGGTTCCTCAACACAACAACCTGGTAGTTCACTACACAGTGGCCAGCTTCAGGTTCCTCAACACAACAACCTGGTAGTTCACTACACAGTGGCCAGCTTCAGGTTCCTCAACACAACACAACAACCTGGTAGTTCACTACACAGTGACCAGCTTCAGGTTCCTCAACACAACACAACAACCTGGTAGTTCACTACACAGTGACCAGCTTCAGGTTCCACAACACAACAACCTGGTAGTTCACTACACAGTGGCCAGCTTCAGGTTCCTCAACACAACAACCTGGTAGTTCACTACACAGTGGCCAGCTTCAGGTTCCTCAACACAACACAACAACCTGGTAGTTCACTACACAGTGGCCAGCTTCAGGTTCCTCAACACAACAACCTGGTAGTTCACTACACAGTGACCAGCTTCAGGTTCCTCAACACAACAACCTGGTAGTTCACTACACAGTGGCCAGCTTCAGGTTCCTCAACACAACAACCTGGTAGTTCACTACACAGTGGCCAGCTTCAGGTTCCTCAACACAACACAACAACCTGGTAGTTCACTACACAGTGGCCAGCTTCAGGTTCCACAACACAACAACCTGGTAGTTCACAACACAGTGGCCAGCTTCAGGTTCCACAACACAACAACCTGGTAGTTCACTACACAGTGGCCAGCTTCAGGTTCCTCAACACAACAACCTGGTAGTTCACTACACAGTGGCCAGCTTCAGGTTCCTCAACACAACAACCTGGTAGTTCACTACACAGTGGCCAGCTTCAGGTTCCTCAACACAACACAACAACCTGGTAGTTCACTACACAGTGACCAGCTTCAGGTTCCTCAACACAACAACCTGGTAGTTCACTACACAGTGGCCAGCTTCAGGTTCCTCAACACAACACAACAACCTGGTAGTTCACTACACAGTGGCCAGCTTCAGGTTCCTCAACACAACAACCTGGTAGTTCACTACACAGTGACCAGCTTCAGGTTCCTCAACACAACAACCTGGTAGTTCACTACACAGTGGCCAGCTTCAGGTTCCTCAACACAACAACCTGGTAGTTCACTACACAGTGACCAGCTTCAGGTTCCTCAACACAACAACCTGGTAGTTCACTACACAGTGGCCAGCTTCAGGTTCCTCAACACAACACAACAACCTGGTAGTTCACTACACAGTGGCCAGCTTCAGGTTCCTCAACACAACACAACAACCTGCTAGTTCACTACACAGTGGCCAGCTTCAGGTTCCTCAACACAACACAACAACCTGGTAGTTCACTACACAGTGACCAGCTTCAGGTTCCTCAACACAACAACCTGGTAGTTCACTACACAGTGGCCAGCTTCAGGTTCCTCAACACAACAACCTGGTAGTTTACTACACAGTGGCCAGCTTCAGGTTCCTCAACACAACACAACAACCTGGTAGTTCACTACACAGTGTCCAGCTTCAGGTTCCACAACACAACAACCTGGTAGTTCACAACACAGTGGCCAGCTTCAGGTTCCACAACACAACAACCTGGTAGTTCACTACACAGTGGCCAGCTTCAGGTTCCTCAACACAACAACCTGGTAGTTCACTACACAGTGACCAGCTTCAGGTTCCTCAACACAACAACCTGGTAGTTCACTACACAGTGACCAGCTTCAGGTTCCTCAACACAACACAACAACCTGGTAGTTCACTACACAGTGGCCAGCTTCAGGTTCCTCAACACAACAACCTGGTAGTTCACTACACAGTGACCAGCTTCAGGTTCCTCAACACAACACAACAACCTGGTAGTTCACTACACAGTGGCCAGCTTCAGGTTCCTCAACACAACACAACAACCTGGTAGTTCACTACACAGTGACCAGCTTCAGGTTCCTCAACACAACACAACAACCTGGTAGTTCACTACACAGTGGCCAGCTTCAGGTTCCTCAACACAACACAACAACCTGGTAGTTCACTACACAGTGGCCAGCTTCAGGTTCCTCAACATAACAACCTGGTAGTTCACTACACAGTGGCCAGCTTCAGGTTCCTCAACACAACACAACAACCTGGTAGTTCACTACACAGTGGCCAGCTTCAGGTTCCACAACACAACAACCTGGTAGTTCACTACACAGTGGCCAGCTTCAGGTTCCACAACACAACAACCTGGTAGTTCACTACACAGTGGCCAGCTTCAGGTTCCTCAACACAACACAACAACCTGGTAGTTCACTACACAGTGGCCAGCTTCAGGTTCCTCAACACAACAACCTGGTAGTTCACTACACAGTGGCCAGCTTCAGGTTCCACAACACAACAACCTGGTAGTTCACTACACAGTGGCCAGCTTCAGGTTCCTCAACACAACAACCTGGTAGTTCACTACACAGTGGCCAGCTTCAGGTTCCTCAACACAACAACCTGGTAGTTCACTACACAGTGACCAGCTTCAGGTTCCTCAACACAACACAACAACCTGGTAGTTCACTACACAGTGGCCAGCTTCAGGTTCCTCAACACAACACAACAACCTGGTAGTTCACTACACAGTGACCAGCTTCAGGTTCCTCAACACAACACAACAACCTGGTAGTTCACTACACAGTGACCAGCTTCAGGTTCCTCAACACAACACAACAACCTGGTAGTTCACTACACAGTGGCCAGCTTCAGGTTCCTCAACACAACAACCTGGTAGTTCACTACACAGTGACCAGCATCAGGTTCCTCAACACAACAACCTGGTAGTTCACTACACAGTGACCAGCTTCAGGTTCCTCAACACAACAACCTGGTAGTTCACTACACAGTGGCCAGCTTCAGGTTCCTCAACACAACAACCTGGTAGTTCACTACACAGTGGCCAGCTTCAGGTTCCTCAACACAACAACCTGGTAGTTCACTACACAGTGACCAGCTTCAGGTTCCTCAACACAACAACCTGGTAGTTCACTACACAGTGGCCAGCTTCAGGTTCCTCAACACAACACAACAACCTGGTAGTTCACTACACAGTGACCAGCTTCAGGTTCCTCAACACAACAACCTGGTAGTTCACTACACAGTGACCAGCTTCAGGTTCCTCAACACAACAACCTGGTAGTTCACTACACAGTGGCCAGCTTCAGGTTCCTCAACACAACAACCTGGTAGTTCACTACACAGTGACCAGCTTCAGGTTCCTCAACACAACAACCTGGTAGTTCACTACAAAGTGACCAGCTTCAGGTTCCTCAACACAACAACCTGGTAGTTCACTACACAGTGGCCAGCTTCAGGTTCCTCAACACAACACAACAACCTGGTAGTTCACTACACAGTGACCAGCTTCAGGTTCCTCAACACAACAACCTGGTAGTTCACTACACAGTGGCCAGCTTCAGGTTCCTCAACACAACACAACAACCTGGTAGTTCACTACACAGTGACCAGCTTCAGGTTCCTCAACACAACAACCTGGTAGTTCACTACACAGTGGCCAGCTTCAGGTTCCTCAACACAACAACCTGGTAGTTCACTACACAGTGGCCAGCTTCAGGTTCCTCAACACAACAACCTGGTAGTTCACTACACAGTGGCCAGCTTCAGGTTCCTCAACACAACAACCTGGTAGTTCACTACACAGTGGCCAGCTTCAGGTTCCTCAACACAACACAACAACCTGGTAGTTCACTACACAGTGGCCAGCTTCATGTTCCTCAACACAACAACCTGGTAGTTCACTACACAGTGGCCAGCTTCAGGTTCCACAACACAACAACCTGGTAGTTCACTACACAGTGGCCAGCTTCAGGTTCCTCAACACAACAACCTGGTAGTTCACTACACAGTGACCAGCTTCAGGTTCCTCAACACAACACAACAACCTGGTAGTTCACTACACAGTGACCAGCTTCAGGTTCCTCAACACAACACAACAACCTGGTAGTTCACTACACAGTGACCAGCTTCAGGTTCCACAACACAACAACCTGGTAGTTCACTACACAGTGGCCAGCTTCAGGTTCCTCAACACAACAACCTGGTAGTTCACTACACAGTGGCCAGCTTCAGGTTCCTCAACACAACACAACAACCTGGTAGTTCACTACACAGTGGCCAGCTTCAGGTTCCTCAACACAACAACCTGGTAGTTCACTACACAGTGACCAGCTTCAGGTTCCTCAACACAACAACCTGGTAGTTCACTACACAGTGGCCAGCTTCAGGTTCCTCAACACAACAACCTGGTAGTTCACTACACAGTGACCAGCTTCAGGTTCCACAACACAACAACCTGGTAGTTCACTACACAGTGGCCAGCTTCAGGTTCCTCAAAACAACAACCTGGTAGTTCACTACACAGTGACCAGCTTCAGGTTCCTCAACACAACAACCTGGTAGTTCACTACACAGTGGCCAGCTTCAGGTTCCTCAACACAACAACCTGGTAGTTCACTACACAGTGACCAGCTTCAGGTTCCTCAACACAACACAACAACCTGGTAGTTCACTACACAGTGACCAGCTTCAGGTTCCTCAACACAACACAACAACCTGGTAGTTCACTACACAGTGACCAGCTTCAGGTTCCTCAACACAACAACCTGGTAGTTCACTACACAGTGGCCAGCTTCAGGTTCCACAACACAACAACCTGGTAGTTCACTACACAGTGACCAGCTTCAGGTTCCTCAACACAACACAACAACCTGGTAGTTCACTACACAGTGACCAGCTTCAGGTTCCACAACACAACAACCTGGTAGTTCACTACACAGTGGCCAGCTTCAGGTTCCTCAACACAACAACCTGGTAGTTCACTACACAGTGGCCAGCTTCAGGTTCCTCAACACAACAACCTGGTAGTTCACTACACAGTGGCCAGCTTCAGGTTCCTCAACACAACAACCTGGTAGTTCACTACACAGTGGCCAGCTTCAGGTTCCTCAACACAACAACCTGGTAGTTCACTACACAGTGGCCAGCTTCAGGTTCCTCAACACAACACAACAACCTGGTAGTTCACTACACAGTGACCAGCTTCAGGTTCCTCAACACAACAACCTGGTAGTTCACTACACAGTGGCCAGCTTCAGGTTCCTCAACACAACAACCTGGTAGTTCACTACACAGTGGCCAGCTTCAGGTTCCTCAACACAACAACCTGGTAGTTCACTACACAGTGGCCAGCTTCAGGTTCCTCAACACAACAACCTGGTAGTTCACTACACAGTGGCCAGCTTCAGGTTCCTCAACACAACAACCTGGTAGTTCACTACACAGTGGCCAGCTTCAGGTTCCTCAACACAACACAACAACCTGGTAGTTCACTACACAGTGGCCAGCTTCAGGTTCCACAACACAACAACCTGGTAGTTCACTACACAGTGGCCAGCTTCAGGTTCCACAACACACTGAGGAACCATCAATAACAACTGGGAAGTGTGGAAGTTCACCACACACACAGATATGAACACATTCGCCAGAGACTGATAACAGTGATAGCGATAATGGCTGATAATGCTGGCTGCATATTACCCACAAGTGCAACATCACGTGTTGTGGAGTTATGACGTTATTATGTATTATATTATATGGGAAATATTTAAAGTTAAAAATATACAAAGTTTTAAATGATATCAGTAAACGTCAGTAGCTTACACGTTCCTTATGGTGAGGACGTGTGTAGGTATGTGTCTTATCAGTCGTGTTGGTGTTTATCTTATCTGTCTCCCACCATGACCAGGGCTCCCACGCTGGGCGCTCCCACAGTGTGTATGTCTCCCACCATGACCAGGGCTCCCACAGTGTGTATGTCTCCCCCCATGACCAGGGCTCCCACGCTGGGCGCTCCCACAGTGTGTATGTCTCCCACCATGACCAGGGCTCCCACGCTGGGCGCTCCCACAGTGTGTATGTCTCCCACCATGACCAAGGCTCCCACAGTGTGTATGTCTCCCACCATGACCAGGGCTCCCACGCTGGGCGCTCCCACAGTGTGTAGGTCTCCCACCATGACCAGCGCTCCCACGCTGGGCGCTCCCACAGTGTGTATGTCTCCCCCCATGACCAGGGCTCCCACAGTGTGTATGTCTCCCACCATGACCAGGGCTCCCACGCTGGGCGCTCCCACAGTGTGTATGTGTCCCGCCATGACCAGGGCTCCCACGCTGGGCGCTCCCACAGTGTGTATGTCTCCCACCATGACCAGGGCTCCCACAGTGATTATGTCTCCCACCATGACCAGGGCTCCCACGCTGGGCGCTCCCACAGTGTGTATGTCTCCCACCATGACCAGGGCTCCCACAGTGTGTATGTCTCCCACCATGACCAGGGCTCCCACAGTGTGTATGTCTCCCACCATGACCAGGGCTCCCACAGTGTGTATGTCTCCCCCCATGACCAGGGCTCCCACGCTGGGCGCTCCCACAGTGTGTATGTCTCCCCCCATGACCAGGGCTCCCACGCTGGGCGCTCCCACAGTGTGTATGTCTCCCACCATGACCAGGACTCCCACAGTGTGTATGTCTCCCACCATGACCAGGGCTCCCACGCTGGGCGCTCCCACAGTGTGCATGTCTCCCACCATGACCAGGGCCCCCACGCTGGGCGCTCCCACAGTGTGTATGTCTCCCACCATAACCAGGGCTCCCACGCTGGGCGCTCCCACAGTGTGTATGTCTCCCACCATGACCAGGGCTCCCACAGTGTGAATGTCTCCCACCATGACCAGGGCTCCCACGCTGGGCGCTCCCACAGTGTGCGTATCTCCCACCATGACCAGGGCTCCCACGCTGGGCGCTCCCACAGTGTGCATGTCTCCCACTATGACCAGGGCTCCCACGCTGGGCGCTCCCACAGTGTGCATGTCTCCCACTATGACCAAGGCTCCCACGCTGGGCGCTCCCACAGTGTGCATGTCTCCCACTATGACCAGGGCTCCCACGCTGGGCGCTCCCACCGTGTGTATGTCTCCCACTATGACCAGGGCTCCCACAGTGTGCGTGTCTCCCACTATGACCAGGACTCCCACAGTGTGCGTGTCTCCCACTATGACCAGGGCTCCCACCCTGGGCGCTCCCACAGTGTGTATGTCTCCCACCATGATCAGGGCTCCCACGCTGGGCGCTCCCACAGTGTGTATGTCTCCCACTATGACCAGGGCTCCCACGCTGGGCGCTCCCACAGTGTGTATGTCTCCCACCATGACCAGGGCTCCCACGCTGGGCGCTCCCACAGTGTGTATGTCTCTCACCATGACCAGGGCTCCCACGCTGGGCGCTCCCACAGTGTGTATGTCTCCCACCATGACCAGGGCTCCCACGCTGGGCGCTCCCACAGTGTGTATGTCTCCCACCATGACCAGGGCTCCCACAGTGTGTATGTCTCCCACCATGACCAGGGCTCCCACAGTGTGTATGTCTCCCACCATGACCAGGGCTCCCACAGTGTGTATGTCTCCCACCATGACCAGGGCTCCCACAGTGTGTATGTCTCCCACCATGACCAGGGCTCCCACAGTGTGTATGTCTCCCACCATGACCAGGGCTCCCACAGTGTGTATGTCTCCCACCATGACCAGGGCTCCCACAGTGTGTATGTCTCCCACCATGACCAGGGCTCCCACGCTGGGCGCTCCCACAGTGTGTATATGTCCCGCCATGACCAGGGCTCCCACGCTGGGCGCTCCCACAGTGTGTATGTCTCCCACCATGACCAGGGCTCCCACAGTGTTTATGTCTCCCACCATGACCAGGGCTCCCACGCTGGGGGCTCCCACAGTGTGTATGTCTCCCACCATGACCAGGGCTCCCACGCTGGGCGCTCCCACAGTGTGTATGTCTCCCACCATGACCAGGGCTCCCACGCTGGGCGCTCCCACAGTGTGTATGTCTCCCACCATGACCAGGGCTCCCACAGTGTTTATGTCTCCCAACATGACCAGGGCTCCCACGCTGGGCGCTCCCACAGTGTGTATGTCTCCCACCATAACCAGGGCTCCCACGCAGGGCGCTCCCACAGTGTGTATGTCTCCCACCATGACCAGGGCTCCCACAGTGTGTATGTCTCCCAACATGACCAGGGCTCCCTCGCTGGGCGCTCCCACAGTGTGTATGTCTCCCCCCATGACCAGGGCTCCCACGCTGGGCGCTCCCACAGTGTGTATGTCTCCCACCATGACCAGGGCTCCCACGCTGGGCGCTCCCACAGTGTGTATGTCTCCCACCATGACCAGGGCTCCCACAGTGTGTATGTCTCCCACCATGACCAGGGCTCCCACGCTGGGCGCTCCCACAGTGTGTAGGTCTCCCACCATGACCAGCGCTCCCACGCTGGGCGCTCCCACAGTGTGTATGTCTCCCCCCATGACCAGGGCTCCCACAGTGTGTATGTCTCCCACCATGACCAGGGCTCCCACGCTGGGCGCTCCCACAGTGTGTATGTCTCCCGCCATGACCAGGGCTCCCACGCTGGGCGCTCCCACAGTGTGTATGTCTCCCACCATGACCAGGGCTCCCACAGTGATTATGTCTCCCACCATGACCAGGGCTCCCACGCTGGGCGCTCCCACAGTGTGTATGTCTCCCACCATGACCAGGGCTCCCACAGTGTGTATGTCTCCCACCATGACCAGGGCTCCCACAGTGTGTATGTCTCCCACCATGACCAGGGCTCCCACAGTGTGTATGTCTCCCCCCATGACCAGGGCTCCCACGCTGGGCGCTCCCACAGTGTGTATGTCTCCCCCCATGACCAGGGCTCCCACGCTGGGCGCTCCCACAGTGTGTATGTCTCCCACCATGACCAGGACTCCCACAGTGTGTATGTCTCCCACCATGACCAGGGCTCCCACGCTGGGCGCTCCCACAGTGTGCATGTCTCCCACCATGACCAGGGCCCCCACGCTGGGCGCTCCCACAGTGTGTATGTCTCCCACCATAACCAGGGCTCCCACGCTGGGCGCTCCCACAGTGTGTATGTCTCCCACCATGACCAGGGCTCCCACAGTGTGAATGTCTCCCACCATGACCAGGGCTCCCACGCTGGGCGCTCCCACAGTGTGCGTATCTCCCACCATGACCAGGGCTCCCACGCTGGGCGCTCCCACAGTGTGCATGTCTCCCACTATGACCAGGGCTCCCACGCTGGGCGCTCCCACAGTGTGCATGTCTCCCACTATGACCAAGGCTCCCACGCTGGGCGCTCCCACAGTGTGCATGTCTCCCACTATGACCAGGGCTCCCACGCTGGGCGCTCCCACCGTGTGTATGTCTCCCACTATGACCAGGGCTCCCACAGTGTGCGTGTCTCCCACTATGACCAGGACTCCCACAGTGTGCGTGTCTCCCACTATGACCAGGGCTCCCACCCTGGGCGCTCCCACAGTGTGTATGTCTCCCACCATGATCAGGGCTCCCACGCTGGGCGCTCCCACAGTGTGTATGTCTCCCACTATGACCAGGGCTCCCACGCTGGGCGCTCCCACAGTGTGTATGTCTCCCACCATGACCAGGGCTCCCACGCTGGGCGCTCCCACAGTGTGTATGTCTCTCACCATGACCAGGGCTCCCACGCTGGGCGCTCCCACAGTGTGTATGTCTCCCACCATGACCAGGGCTCCCACGCTGGGCGCTCCCACAGTGTGTATGTCTCCCACCATGACCAGGGCTCCCACAGTGTGTATGTCTCCCACCATGACCAGGGCTCCCACAGTGTGTATGTCTCCCACCATGACCAGGGCTCCCACAGTGTGTATGTCTCCCACCATGACCAGGGCTCCCACAGTGTGTATGTCTCCCACCATGACCAGGGCTCCCACAGTGTGTATGTCTCCCACCATGACCAGGGCTCCCACAGTGTGTATGTCTCCCACCATGACCAGGGCTCCCACAGTGTGTATGTCTCCCACCATGACCAGGGCTCCCACGCTGGGCGCTCCCACAGTGTGTATATGTCCCGCCATGACCAGGGCTCCCACGCTGGGCGCTCCCACAGTGTGTATGTCTCCCACCATGACCAGGGCTCCCACAGTGTTTATGTCTCCCACCATGACCAGGGCTCCCACGCTGGGGGCTCCCACAGTGTGTATGTCTCCCACCATGACCAGGGCTCCCACGCTGGGCGCTCCCACAGTGTGTATGTCTCCCACCATGACCAGGGCTCCCACGCTGGGCGCTCCCACAGTGTGTATGTCTCCCACCATGACCAGGGCTCCCACAGTGTTTATGTCTCCCAACATGACCAGGGCTCCCACGCTGGGCGCTCCCACAGTGTGTATGTCTCCCACCATAACCAGGGCTCCCACGCAGGGCGCTCCCACAGTGTGTATGTCTCCCACCATGACCAGGGCTCCCACAGTGTGTATGTCTCCCAACATGACCAGGGCTCCCTCGCTGGGCGCTCCCACAGTGTGTATGTCTCCCCCCATGACCAGGGCTCCCACGCTGGGCGCTCCCACAGTGTGTATGTCTCCCCCCAATGACCAGGGCTCCCACGCTGGGCGCTCCCACAGTGTGTATGTCTTCCACCATGACCAGGACTCCCACAGTGTGTATGTCTCCCACCATGACCAGGGCTCCCACGCTGGGCGCTCCCACAGTGTGCATGTCTCCCACCATGACCAGGGCCCCCACGCTGGGCGCTCCCACAGTGTGTATGTCTCCCACCATGACCAGGGCTCCCACGCTGGGCGCTCCCACAGTGTGTGTGTCTCCCACCATGACCAGGGCTCCCACAGTGTGTATGTCTCCCACCATGACCAGGGCTCCCACGCTGGGCGCTCCCACAGTGTGCGTGTCTCCCACCATGACCTGGGCTCCCACGCTGGGCGCTCCCACAGTGTGCATGTCTCCCACTATGACCAGGGCTCCCACGCTGGGCGCTCCCACCGTGTGTATGTCTCCCACTATGACCAGGGCTCCCACAGTGTGCGTGTCTCCCACTATGACCAGGACTCCCACAGTGTCCTGGAGCCGGTCGGCCGAGCGGACTGTGTCACAAGTCCGACACTGGACTTGTGATCCTGTGGTCCTGGGTTCGATCCCAGGTGCTGGCGAGAAACAATCGGCAAAGTTTCTTTCACCCTATGCCCCTGTTACCTAGCAGTAAAATAGGTACCTGGGTGTTAGTCAGCTGTCACGGGCTGCTTCCTGCGGGTGGAGGCTTGGTCGAGGACCGGGCCGCGGGGACACTAAATCATCTCAAGAATCTCAAGTGTGCGTGTCTCCCACTATGACCAGGGCTCCCACCCTGGGCGCTCCCACAGTGTGTATGTCTCCCACCATGATCAGGGCACCCACGCTGGGCGCTCCCACAGTGTGTATGTCTCCCACTATGACCAGGGCGCCCACGCTGGGCGCTCCCACAGTGTGTATGTCTCCCACCATGACCAGGGCTCCCACGCTGGGCGCTCCCACAGTGTGTATGTCTCCCACCATGACCAGGGCTCCCACGCTGGCCGCTCCCACAGTGTGTATGTCTCCCACCATGACCAGGGCTCCCACGCTGGGCGCTCCCACAGTGTGTATGTCTCCCACTATGACCAGGGCTCCCACAGTGTGTATGTCTCCCACCATGACCAGGGCTCCCACAGTGTGTATGTCTCCCACCATGACCAGGGCTCCTACAGTGTGTATGTCTCCCACCATGACCAGGGCTCCCACGCTGGGCGCTCTCACAGTGTGCGTGTCTCCCACCATGACCAGGGCTCCCACGCTGGGCGCTCCCACAGTGTGTATGTCTCCCACCATGACCAGGGCTCCCACGCTGGGGGCTCCCACAGTGTGCGTGTCTCCCACCATGACCAGGGCTCCCACGCTGGGCGCTCCCACAGTGTGTATGTCTCCCACCATGACCAGGGCTCCCACGCTGGGCGCTCCCACAGTGTATATGTCTCCCACCATGACCAGGGCTCCCACGCTGGGCGCTCCCACAGTGTGCGTGTCTCCCACCATGACCAGGGCTCCCACAGTGTGTATGTCTCCCACCATGACCAGGGCTCCCACGCTGGGCGCTCCCACAGTGTGCGTGTCTCCCACCATGACCAGGGCTCCCACGCTGGGCGCTCCCATAGTGTGTATGTCTCCCACCATGACCAGGGCTCCCACGCTGGGCGCTCCCACAGTGTGTATGTCTCCCACCATGACCAGGGCTCCCACGCTGGGCGCTCCCACAGTGTGTATGTCTCCCACCATGACCAGGGCTCCCACGCTGGGCGCTCCCACAGTGTGCGTGTCTCCCACCATGACCAGGGCTCCCACGCTGGGCGCTCCCACAGTGTGCGTGTCTCCCACCATGACCAGGGCTCCCACAGTGTGCGTGTCTCCCACCATGACCAGGGCTCCCACAGTGTGCGTGTCTCCCACCATGACAATGAACAATTCCGTCACCATACTATCACGGCCAATACGGGTTACAAGTGTTACTAACACAAGAGGTCTGTCACACGTGGCCATAAAGCTCAGCCTTATATAAACATGTGACACTAATCACAAATATATGTGATAATATATAATGTATAATTTTATCTCTTGTATAATTTATCATTATACAGGTATAATGTAGGGTATAAACTCGTATAATTTAGCATTTCCAGGTCGTTATAAATAACGACCTGAACAAATGGAGGAATGGTCTAGAGAATGGCTACTAAAGTTCAACTCCGGAAAATGTAATGGAATGGAATAAGGTGAAGGGAGCAGGAGGCTGAACACAAGGTACCATCTGGGAGGTGATATCCTGCAAGAGTCATAGAGAGAGAAAGATCTGGGGGGTTGAAATAACACCGAACCTGTCCCTGGAGGCCCACATCAAAAGGACATCATCAGCGGCATATGCTAGGTTGGCAAACATAAGAACTGCCTTTAGAAACTTGTGTAAGGAATCGTCCAGGGCTCAGTATACCACTTATGTCAGACTAATCCTGGAATATGCAGCTCCAACCTGAAGTCCATACCTAGTTAAACACTAGACAAAGTTAGAGAAGATTCAGCGATATGCCACCAAACTCTTCCCGGAACTGAGAGGTATGAGCTACGAGGAAAGGCTAAGGGAGCTGAACCTTACGTCCCTCGAAAACAGAAGAGTAAGGGGAAACATGATAACCACCTTCAAAATTCTCAAGGGGAATTGACAGGGTGGACAAAGACAAATTCTTTAGCACGGGTGGAACACGAACAAAGGGACACAGGTGGAAAGTTAGTACCCAAATGAGCCACAGAGACGCTAGAAAGAATTTTTTTCAGTATCAGAGTAGTTAATAAATGGAATGCATTAAGTAGTGATGTGGTGGAGGCAGACTCCATACACAGTTTCAAATGTAGATTTAATAGAGCCCAATAGGTTCAGGAATCTGTACACCAGTTGATTGACGGCTGCGAAGGGGGGGGGGGGAGACCAAAGTGCCAGAGCTCAACCCCCGCAAGTATAACTAGGTGAGTACACTAAAGAGAGGCGCATCTCTCAGGTCAGTGTTCATGTTGCAGACTAAATGCAAAATGAATAAACAAGTTATGATGCATTCAGCTTAGCTCTTGACTCATCAACAGACACACAAGACAACCCACAACTGGTAATATTTGTTCGTTATGTTTCCTCTGGTGTAAATGTGACAGACGAGATGTTGGACTTTGTGGCATTACAGGAAACAACTCGCGGTGTAGACATTAGAAATGTGTTTGACAGAACCTTAAGAAATGTTGATGTTCCACCTTGCCTCGCGGTTACTTGCGGTTACCTTGCAATGTTTCCGGGGTCATGATCCCCGCGGCCCGGTCTATGACCAGGCCTCCTGGTTGATGGCCTGGTCAACAAGGCTGTTGGACGCGGCTGCTTGCAGCCTGACGTATGAATCACAGCTTGGTTGATTTCGAGGTGTTTATCGAGTTCTCTCTTGATCACTGCGAAGGGTCGGCCAATTATGCAACTAGTGGAAGCGTGTTGAACAGTCTCTGGCCTCTGATGTTGATAGAGTTCTCCAGAGAGTACCTATAGCACCTCTGTTTTATCAACAAAGGTGTTCTTCACATCCTGCCATGCCTCCTGGTCTCCTGTGATGCTATTTCTGTGTACAGATTTGGGACCAGACAATCTAATATTTTCCATGTGTAGATTTATTATGTATTTCTCCCGCCCGCGCTCTAAAGAATACAGATTTAGGCATTTTAGTCAGTCGCAGTAATTTAGATGGTTTATTGAGTATATTCTAACAGTAAAGGTTTTTGCACTCTCTCCAGGTCAGCAATTTCTCCAGCATTGAAACGGGCTGTCATTATGCAACAGTATTCCACTCCAGAGATCACCAGCGTATTGAAGAGTATCATCATTGGTACGGCACCTCTAGTGTGAAAGGGTCTTGTTATCCAACCTGTCATTTTTATTGCAGTTGTGACGACTACTTTATTGTGTTCTTTAAAAATAAAGTCTTCCAAGATTACACACAAATCTTTTACATTGCTGTTACGTTCTATGGTATGATTTGACTGAGTTTTGTACGTACTTTCAGTTTTCATATTTTTTTTAATATAGTGGTCCAGTGTATAGTGAACCACTATGGTTCATGTCATAGTGGTCCAGCAATTGTGATAGGCAAGAGCACCCTGATCTGAAACCATGTTGTCCAGGGTTATGTAGACGCTATGAATCCATGTATTTTGTGATATTACTTCTTATCACTCTTTCAAACATTTTTATGTGTGATGTTAGTGCTATTGGTCTATAATTTTTTGCCTTTGCTTTATTCCTTTCTTTATGGAGTGGTGCTAATTCTGCAATTTTTAGTATGTCAGAGATATCGCCAGTATATAAGTTCCGTCTCCAAATTTTTTTTAGGTCCTGTGGTAGTAATTTTTTTTACAGTTCTTGATAAATATGGAATTCTAGGAATCAGGGTCTGGTGCAGAGTGCATAGTCTATAGCTTCTTCAAAATCAAGTGAAGTTAAGGTGACATCTGATATATGATTTGATGTTCGTATCACATTCTTGAAGAATTCGTTTGGGTTATCAATCTTCAAGATGTTTAATAAGAATTTCTACTTTACAAAATCAGCCGTATTATAATTATATTTTTATGATACAATTGCAAGGCTACAAATGTCAGGCTGTTAAAGACGCTATTTACTGCTAGTAGTGGTCTTGCGGGTCTCCAGCTTGGCTGTAAGTCGTTTACAGTCTGTCAGGCTACGAGGGGGCCTCGTAGCCTGGTGGATAGCGCGCAGGATTCGTAATTCTGTGGCGCGGGTTCGATTCCCGCACGAGGCAGAAACAAATGGGCAAAGTTTCTTTCACTCTGAATGCCCCTGTTACCTAGCAGTAAATAGGTACCTGGGAGTTAGTCAGCTGTCACGGGCTGCTTCCTGGGGGTGGAGGCCTGGTCTAGGACCGGGCCGCGGGGACACTAAAAAAAAAAAGCCCCGAAATCATCTCAAGATAACCTCAAGATAACCTCAAGATATTTTGTGAGAACTGTACGAACTACTCCGTCAGGTGTTGGTGTGTGTGTAAGGATCACACGAGGCTTCCGCTTCACAAACTTCATTACAGAGTTCAGTGATTCATAACAGTGTGTTGTGCTGAAAATTGTGAAGAACCACACACTAGTTTTCTTTAGTTCAGGATATTTTATTTCTGGAACTTGTTTCCAGAACTCAATTGTAGACTTGAACTTATGGATCATGTTCAGATCCGGGTCCTCCTGTAATTCCATTAGTTCCATTTCCACAGCAGATGATTCCGGAACTAGAGGTTCGGGAACTGGACAGTCACCATTGACCACATTAACCATGGATGGAGTGACAAGAAAGGCAAAGTCGAGCTTCAGCTTCTGCAAGTCATCAAGCCTGGCTGGCAAATTATCAAGCATTCCTTGTAATTTATCTTTGTATTCTTCCAGTTTATTGTCTTATATTTCAGTACCATTGGGACGTGTTCTGTGAGAGCGCAGTAACTGTCCTGGCAGCTCTTGTGCCAAACGCCCAGTAAAACAAAAAACAAAAAGGAGAGAAAACAAATTAAAATAAATCTGCTGGAACTTTTACGGTGTGCAAACTGTCGGTAAAGAACAGCAGAATAAACACTTTAAAATATTTAATATAACAAAACTTAACAATCATTTACATTAATATTACAAAAATAATACTGAATAAGTAAATACAAAAAAAAAACATTGACCCCTTGGCTTAAACACAATTAAAAGAAAAATATGGATAAGTGAATTTTACGTTAATAAAAAAGGTGCACAACACTCTTTATGCAAAATGGTCTAAGCGTCTACCGTCACTTGTAGTAAGAACGTCAAGGTGAGGGCAAGATGCGAGAGCTCTGAGCACTATAATGATAATCTGCTGACTGGGCCATGGGCAGGTCCTTATATACAGGCTGGTGACGTCACAGTGGCACGAAGCAGGGGCTGTAGACGATGAACCGAACCGGCCCCGTAAGTGGTGTTTTGCTGGTGGTAAACGAGGAGCCGGCGAGTTGCAGGTGCGCATCTCTCGTGGATGGTCGGGTGAAGGGACGGGGAAGGAGTGACTAGACAATTCGTATTGGCACGTATTGTTGACGTTTGCTTGATGTTGATTCTTGATGTTGAAGCATACTCTTATAGAAGGCAGAAGGAACAGACAAAATCCATTGCTATGCCGGGGGAAAACTGTAACAATCAGGAAATGTATTTACTCTCGTACTGAGATAGGGGCAGTGAATCAAGTTGCTTGACAATATATCTCCTTGAAAAATTCTTATTTTACTCTGAAAGCTGAGAATTGTGTGAATAAGGTAAAAAATAATCTTATCTTTCCCCCTGGAGTGCCAAGTTGAGAGTTTGTAGATGATTCATTATATCGGGAAGGAACATCAGATCTTGTATCCATTCATCATTTTCCAGCTGAGGGTAGGATAATTTCCAATTATTTAATAATAATAGGTGCCAACAGATCCACAAACCTACTCAAGCATTGCTGGTTGACAGCCACCTCACACTGGAATAGAAAGAGACGTCACTAGGTTTATCACAAGCTCCAATTCTTCAAACAAAATTCTGAACCGTCGGTGGGCTTCCCCTTTGCACGTATGAAATTGATAATTTCAAGGACAGCTTTCATAACATCTTCATACCTGAAGTATCTGGCTGTAAGGTGTTCACGATGAACAGAGAGGAACTGGAAAGCTGGGATCCCTTTTCATAAGTTCAACTAATCCTACATTTTCCCCACCATTGCAGGTATTCACTATATTCAACTCCATATTCATCAAAAATCTGTTGCAACACTGACGAATTTATTCAGTGGAATAAAGTTCTCGGTGGCACGAGAAATATTCTCAAGCCGCATATCTCATCGAAAAAAGTGGAAGAGATGCTGACTGGAACGTTCCCTCTATAGTGCAGGAAAACGAATCGCAGAACAACTTGAACGCCCCACCCTATCTCAAGAACGACAAAGAAGGCTATGTAGGGAAATATAAACGATTGAACTAAATCTACAAGAATCATATAAAATCCAGGAGAGGCAGAGATAGCAGAAGGCCATCAGAGATAAATCCGAAATACTTTTTCTTCTATGCAAAATTTAGAACAAAAACTACATCCTGTATTAGGCCCCAGCGAAAGGGAGATGGAACTTTCACAGATGACAACGAAGATATGAACGAAATACTGAGGCAACAGTAAGTCTGCAAAGGTGGTGATCTGAGCTGATTCCAGCCACTTCATTAGATTCTATTTTCAATTAGTCCTTAAATATCTCAAATTTTTTTGGTTTACTTCTTTCACATATTTGTGTCTTTGTGATTACTGAAACTAATAGAAATTACCAGTTTAAAACGGCATATAATTTTTTTTAGATATTTTTTATAATTATTGTAAATTCTTGTTAACAAAATGTGTAACGATAAAATCGCAAGTGTAAAATTTGTTCCTGTGCTGAGGCTGACAAACACCTGAGCTTCATCATTTGTGGCTCTTACAGTAAGTAGACTGGCCGCCCCTGTCACCAGTTATGTCATATATAAAAGGCCACTAAACTCAGCCACACAGGAAATCAGATCAGCCAAAAGAAACTACGAAAGAAAACTTGAGCAAAACATAAAGGAAGATCCAAAGTTGTTATATGCTTATATAAGAAGTTAAACAAAGGACTCGAAAGGACCCTTAAAAGATGAGACTAACCAAGTTATAATGGACGATTAATGGGCAACAAACACTTTGAATGTTGTGTTGTTGTTGTTAAAGATTTAGCTATTCAGGACGGAGTGTCCATGTAGCACGGGCTATGGTGAGCCCGTAATTGAGTTTGGTTATACATGATAACCTTTTTCCTGTGATATTTAGGTCTAAGTTTAAAATGGAGGAGAGGACTTCTCCTTTTCCCCTGCTTATTTGTCGCTTCTGTTTTATTGCACTGGTTTTAATCTTGTTTTATTAACATTATCTTGGTGGCTGATGTAGATGCAGAATGGTCACTAATGAGTCCCATTCCTCAACAGCTTTTCTAATCATTGTAGTCGCGGTGGAATGTGCATCTAATGCAGCTGCTGTCGTTGGATTAATGTTGAGTTTGATGCACAGGGCTTCAGTAGCTTCACAGTCCAGTAAGTAGTGCAATAGCGGCGCCTCTGCCTCAGTTTCACAGATGTGACACTCTTTAACTATTGGGTTCATTACCTCCCAGCAGCACTTGTACCCACGTCTGAGTCTGTGTATGGCTACTGCAATGTCTCTGGATATATTTTTGCCAGGCTTGAAAGAGGTGTAACCAGTGGCTTGTTCATACCATATCGCAGTGGATCTTCCTTCCGCTACTTTGGCGACTTTTGATAGTTGAGAATATTTTCTTCTTGATTTGCTCCTTTATCTGTGAGAAACTTGGAGGTATTTGAACCTGTACAACAGGTAGAGCAGTGGCAGTTTTTGCTAGTGAGTCTGCCTTTTCATTACCCTCTATGCCAATGTGACTTGGTATCCAATTTAGGGAGATTGACAGCCCTCGATTATGGGCATCTTTTCCTATATGTTGAATTTCTGTGAGGAGTTGTATATTATCTCTGTGCTGACTGGATAACAATGCCTGGAGCGAAGATTTAGAGTCTGTATGAATGATGACATCATGTAAATTATTCTCAATTGTATAGTTTATTGCCTCCTTCAGGGCATATAATTCTGTTTGCAATGTTGAGCACCCACTATTCATGCTCCAGTAAGCTTCATGGTTGGTAGTGTAAACTGCTGCCCTTTTTCTTGATCAACTGATCCGTCTGTGAAGATGTGAGTCGTTGTGGGTCTAGAGATAGTTTCCATTTGTTGCTCTATTACTTCCTTGAGCCTCTGCGGGTCACATGCTGATTTTTTAACTGGTAATCTTTCAATGATTATCTTTAGAGTCGATTCTTCCCATGGAGGAGGCTGTCGAAAGTGTTGATATGGTCTATCTTCCCCTTTGTTTTTAATGGTCCATTTCATGTTCATTTTCTCTAAAATCTTGACCACATTATCCATCCATGAGCTTGTTCTATACTGTAGGTTTTTCTGAAAGGATCTCTGTATGCTGTCTTTGATTGACAGCCTGGCGGTTGTTCCAGTAAGTTTTCCTATTATGGTGGCTATCCTTTGTTTCATTCTGTTTTCTAATGCTGATAAATTTGTTTCCATTCTAAGGTTCTCTCTACGCGTCCATATAGGTGCTCCCAGCATTGTTCTCAGAACATCATTTTGGGGCACTTCCAGTTTCTCCCATTGGTTATCACTGAGGGATGTAAGAGCAAGAGCAGCATAGTCGATGAGTGTCCTAACTGCTTGAACGTAGTACATTTTGAGTACTGGTAGAGATGCACCCTCTCTAAAACTGGTCAGAGAGCGCAAAGCTGAGTTTCTGGCTTTACAGCGTAGCCGAAGATATTCAATTTCTTGAGTGAATTTCAACTAGTTGTCTATTATGACTCCTAGGTATTGAAAAGAGGTAACCCACTAAATTTCTTGTCCTTGTATTGCCAGTCTGATGTCTTGAGTTCTCATTTTTAACGGTCATTGCTTTTGTTTTATTGCTGTTTATTTTCACTGCTATGCGTTCCGCTTCCTTGCTGATAATATCTAGGCATTTTTGTGCATAGTTCCTTGCACCTTTGCCATTGATGATGACCACAAAGTCGTCTGCATAGTTAAGAAGTTTGGCTTTTGGTAGCTTGAGCTTCATGAATTGTTCCATGAGACAGTTGAAGAGGAAGGGGCTTAGTATTCCTCCCTGCGGAGTTCCATTTTCCAGCCTCTTTGAGGTCGATGTTTTTCCTTGGAATTTGACTTTAGCTTCTCGGTTAAGCAGGCTTCCTTTGGCAAAAGCAAGAGCATGTCCTTTGATTTCTTTATCCACAAGGCAGCACAGTGTAGCTGGAGCACTGGCTAACTCGAAGGCTTTTTCAAGGTCTAGAAAAATAAGGATTCCAGGTTTGTCATTGATTTTATCCAGGAGGGAGGTAAGGCATTCTGTGGTTCCAACACCTTTTCTGTAAGCAAACATATTTTGGTGTAATGGATTGGCTTTCCATTCATTTCGATTAAGGGCCATTCTTTCTGCAGTTTTGGCCAGACAGCTTGTTAATGAGATGGGTCTTGGATTTCCTGGGTCTTTAGGTTTTGGAATGGGAACTATAATTGCACTGTTCCAAGAGAGTGGTCGGGTTCTTGTCACCCATACTCTGTTGATGAGATTCAAGAAGGCTTCTTCACCCTTTTCTCCTAGCTTGGCTAGCATGTTGTAAGTGATTTTGTCCTCGCCTGGAACTGTATTTTTAGTTTTCTTTGTAGCACTTCTGAGTTCTTTTAGATTGAAAGGTTGGTCTAGTTCGTCAGGTAAGGCTAAAGCATCATCTATTTTTTTCCATCTTGCTACTTGAAGTCTATGTTGGTGAATCAGAGTTGCTTGAGGAAGTTGAGTGGAACTGGCTCTTGAAGCAAATAGATTTGCTAGCCATTCTGCTTCTTGCTCTGGATGAACATGGTGCGGCGGAGCAGGAGGCGATTTTTCTTTGGCCTTGTTGATCTGCCTCCAGATGTCGCCCAAGGACGTATGCTGATTTAGCTTGGCACACCACTAGAGCCATTTTTCTTCTCTGATTTTTGCTGTTTCTTCGTGCACATGATCTCGGACAGCTCTAAGAAGTCCTAGATTAGCTTCGGTTCTATCTCTTCTGAAATTCTTTCGTGCACGATTTAGTCTGTTATGTAGCTCTTTGATCCTATCACAGTAATACCAATGGTCCTTGTGTTGTTGGGTAATTGTTTTCCTCTTGGGGATGGCGTGATTTGCTGCTCTATGTATTGCATTAACTAAATCTTTTTCCATTTCTTCGGTGTTGTCAGGAGGAGTGTAGTTTTGGTGCCAAGTTTCGAGAGCTTCCTGAAACTTCGTCCAATCTGCTTTGATAAAGTCCCATCCGGGCTCGAGAGCTGGAGGTCTAGGAGGTATTGCTATATTAATAACTGTTTTTGTAGCAAAGTGGTCACTAGTCAGAACATGATCCACTGACCAATGACACAACTCATCAATACTGGTGGAAACAAACGGGAGATCCAACTTTCCCCCACCAGTATGGGTTGGTTCCGTCGAATTAAGCAGACTGATTTCTGGCACTTCATCCAAAAGGTGTTCAATATGTCTTCCGTTGGCGTCGGTTCTTGGTGAATCAAGAAGTAATTTACTATGAGCGTTGAAGTCACCAGAGATGATAGTAAGTGTAGTGACTGCTATTTCAAAGATTGTTGAGAGATCCATGTCATGTTCTCTCTGACTCTTGTATACATTGAAAATGGACAGAGTTGAGTTCCTCATAGTGAGCTTAACTCCCATAATTTCGACGTTCTCGCCACAGTTGGGCAGGTCTGTGATTGCCGTGGCATTGATATGATTTCTTACTAGAATTGAAATGCCTCTGGTGCCACCTTGTGCCATAGGGCAGTGGAATCCTTGATATCCTGGGATATTGATAAATCTGCCAGTCCTGGTGAGTGTTTCTTGGAGTAGAACAATATCAATGCTATCCTTGAGAAGCACTGTTCTGAGTGTTTGTGCTTTGCTTTTGAATCCTTGAATATTCCATTGTATAATTTTGAGATTGTCCATTTTTTCCGTTTATAGTGGAATCATTGAGTCCATGGTTTTTATAGTACTGGTTTTCCCGACCGTTTATCTTCTTGGCTGGAGTGGTGACTTTCTTCTTGGCGGGTGAGGAGACTCCTGGTTGGGCCGAAGCGCCCCTGCTACATCCAGCCACTGGGGCACCCGATGATGCAGGGATCATCATTCCTGCCAGGGAGGTCCCGGAGGCAACGGCAGGCATGTTCGCCCTGCCGCCCCGATCCATTCTGTTGCTGTCTCCCAGTGGAGCAGCGCCCCCCTGCCCCCTCCAGTTGTTGGAGGCCCCGTCCATGCCCAGACCAGAAGGACCCGGCGCGCCAGACTGTTGCTGATCTTCATTTATTCGGACTTGCCGAGGGGTGTACCACTGGCTTTTTACCGAGGGTCTGGTCGATTGGGGTCTCGAAGTTGTTACTTTGGGTTGCTGGGTTGATCCGAAAGCTAGTATTCTTTTTACCCTTTCTGGACATCGTTTGTTCCAGGCGTGATGTGTATCCCCGCAGTTCGGGCATTTTGCTTTCGTTTGTCTGCCTTCTTTGTGCAGATTCTTGCATATGTCGGTAATATGGAGCTCGCTACATACACCACATCGTTCCGGGCCTCTGCAGCCATCTTTGTGGTGGCCGAAGCGCTGACACCTGTAGCAGCGCATGGGTTCTGGGTTGTACAGTCTCAGCCTGAATTGACCATAGATCCCAACACTCAGAGTGTTGATGCGAGGTCCTTTTATTGTTATAAGAACCTGTCTTGTTTCGATTTTGTTGTGCTTGCATCTTTCCGCCGTTGTGACATTTGGGCATTCTAGGAGTCTGTTTGCATGAACTTCGACCGGGAAATTTTGAACTATCATTTTGGTGATTTTTTCTTCTGGTTTCAGTTCCACTAGGTGTTCTGTGTTCCTGAGGTTTGTGATTATATCCGGATTAGCTGTGGATATGTTATATCTGCCTCTAATGTCGGGCTTGGCTCTAAGATCTGATCCTGGATTATTCTTTTCCAGTGCGGCAATGAAAGCATAAGTGGGACCATCCACTGGTTTTTTGGTCTTGAATATGGTCCTTGGCATTGGTTTGGGTGCTTCTCTTGAGTTCTGGTTGGCTTCTAGTTTGGTTTCTTTGGACGTTTCTTCGGTTCTTCTTCGTTTGTTTGCCTTTTCGTTGCCTACAAGTTGCCACGGTGCTTCGTTTAGGGTTGGGTCGTCTTCAGCAATTTTCCTTGCTCTTGCTGCTATATCACTGTGTCCTTCTGACGTTAATAATTCAAGAAGGATGGTTAGGAAAGTCATATCCTGGGGAGACATAGTTACACTGTACTAAAAGAGTAACTGAGGGAGTGACTGTAACTGTGTACTGCTACACTCAGCGACTGAAGTGAAGCGACTTTGAATGAATATTTTACATTATTGTTCACACTAGAAAGGTTAGATGACATCCCATCACCCACACAAATGTTTGAAAGAGGTGAAGAGAGCGAATTAACGGATTTACTCCAGACGTGAGACACAATCAGGAAGAGCATTGACAAACAAAAAGGACTCGAAAGCCCCAGGTGTGGATGGAATTCAATCCAGTCATAAAAGAACTGGCAGATGCACAATACCTAACACTGAAACCTCCCTTTTTCAGAAATTCTTTTCAGGAAAGCAAAAAGAAACTATGAAGTTTGCATAGCAGAGCAAGCAAAAACAAATCCTAAAGGGTTTTTCCAGTTATACCGGACAAAGATTAGGGAAAGGATAGGTCTATTAAAAACTGAGACAGGTCAAATAACAGATAGTGATGAAGAGATGAGTAATATTTTTAATCAATATTTTGTATCTGTATTTACTAAAGAGGAACTTAACAATATGCCTTCAGCCGAACAAGTCTATGTGGGTGGGGACGAGGACAGGTTGACTAGTTTAGCATTTACCAGGGAGGACGTTCTTAATCATAAGAACATAAGAACAAAGGTAACTGCAGAAGGCCCATTGGCCCATACAGGGCAGCTCTTATTTATAACCACCCAATGCCACTCATATACATGTCCAACCCACGTTTGAATCAATCAAGGGACCCCACCTCCACTACGTTATGCAGTAATTTGATCCATATATCACCAACCCTGTTACCGAATCCGTATTTACCCAGGTCTTTCCTAAATCTAAATTTACCCATTGTTTCGTTTTCCGTCTTGTGAGGTTACTTTTAATGCCGTATTAATATTCCCTTTGCTATGTCCTTTCACCCACTTGTAAACCTCTACCGTGTCACCCATAACTCTTCGTCTTTCCAGTGAAGGCAATTTAAGTTTTGTTAATCTTTCTTCATATGAAAGATTTCTAATTTTGGGAATTAACTTAGTCATCCTACGCTTGACACGTTCAAGTGAATTTATATCCATTCGTACGGCGGCCAAAACTGAATATAAGAACATAAGAACAAAGGTAACTGCAGAAGGCCTATTGGCCCATACGAGGCAGCTCCTATTTATAACCACCCAATCCCACTCATATACATGTCCAACCCACGCTGTAGTGAACCCAAGGTCGGCCGATCGGACAGAACGCGGGACTTGTGATCCTGTGGTCCTGGGTTCGATCCCAGGCGCCGGCGAGAAACAATGGGCAGAGTTTCTTTCACCCAATGCCCCTGTTATCTAGCAGTAAAATAGGTACCTGGATGTTAGCCAGCTGTCACAGGTTGCTTCCTGGGGGTGGAGGCCTGGTCGAGGACCGGGCCGCGGGGACACTAAAAAAAAAAAAAGCCTCGAAATCATCTCAAGATAACGCTTGAAACAATCGAGGGACCTCACCACCACGTTACGCGGTTATTGGTTCCACAAATCTACAACCCTGTTACCGAACCAGTGTTTACCCAAGTTTTTCCTAAATCTAAACTTATCCAATTTATACCCATTGTTTCGTGTTCTGTCTTGTGTTGATACTTTTAATACCCTATTATTATCTACTTTGTTATGTCCATTCATCCTCTTGTAAACCTCTATCATGTCACCCCTAACTCTTCGCCTTTCCATTCTATAGTAAGGCGACCAAAACTGAACTGCATAATCTAAATGGGGCCTAACCAGAGCAAGATATAGCTGAAGAACCACACCAGGTGTCTTGTTACTAATGCTTCGATTAATAAATTCCAGTGTCCTATTTGCCTTATTACGAACATTCATGCATTGATCCTTTTGTTTTAAATTCTTACTTATCATAACTCTTAGATCCCTTTCGCAATTCGACTTCGCAATCTCAACTCCATCTAGCTCGTATCTTGTAACTTTATCATCTTTACCTAGCCTCAAAACTTTACATTTATCAGCATTAAACTGCATCTGCCAATCCATTGACCATTTCAAAACCCTATCTAGATAAATTTGAAGTGATAGTGAGTCTTCTTCCGTGTTAATTTCCCTACCGATTTTTGTATCATCAGCAAATTTGCAAATGTTGCTACTCAAACCTGAATCTGAATCATTGATATATATTATGAACAACAGAGGTCCCAGGACAGAGCCCTGAGGCACTCCACTTACAGCATTTTCCCACTCTGACTTAACCCCATTTATACTAATTCTCTCTTTCCTTTGGAATAGTCATACCCTAATCCAACTTAATATAGCACCTCCAATACCATGAGCCTCTATCTTTTTAATCAGTCTTTCATGTGGCACTGTATCAAAAGCTTTGCTAAAGTCAAGGTACACAACATCACAATCCTTACCACTATCAACTGCCTCAACTATGCTGGAATAAAAAGATAGCAAATTTGTTAAACATGAACGGCTATTTGTAAAACCATGTTGCGACTCATGTATTAATTTGTGTTTTTCAAGATGAAGACGAATAGTATTTGCAATTATCGATTCAAGTAACTTTCCCACAATAGACGTTAGGCTAAATGGCCGATAGTTTGATGCAAGTGATCTATCTCCTTTCTTAAAAATTGGTATCACATTAGCAACTTTCCATAACTCTGTCACTCTGCCTAACTCTATTGATTTATTAAATATGGTAGACTGTGGCTCGGAAAGCTCCTCTTTGCATTCTTTAAGCACCCTGGCAAACACTTCATCCGGCCCTGGGGATTTGTTTGGTTTGAGTTTAACTATTTGTTTAATTACATCCTCCCTGGTAACTGCTAAACTAGTCAACCTGTCCTCGTCCCCACCCACATAGACTTGTTCGGGCTGAAGGCATATTGTTAAGTTCCTCTTTAGTAAATACAGATATAAAATATTTATTAAAAATACTCATCTCTTCATCATTATTTGTTATTTGACCTGTCTCAGTTTTTAATGGACCTATCCTTTCCCTAATCTTTGTCCGGTATAACCGGAAAAACCTTTTAGGATTTGTCTTTGCTTGCTCTGCTATGCAAACTTCATAGTTTCTTTTTGCTTTCCTTATCTCTTTTTTTTAGTATTTCTAACCAGTTGTACGAATTCCTGTTCTAAACTGACTTCCCCATTCTTAATCCTTTTGTACCACGCTCTCTTTTTACCTATAAGGTTCTTCTGATCCTTTATTATCCACTTTGGATCATTAGTATTCGATCTATTCAATTTATATGGTATACTTCATTCCTTGGCTTTGCTTAGAATATTTTTAAATGGGTTATATTTTGAATCAACATTCAAAATATAATTGATTCAAAACTGATAACCCACAGTGGGGTTACAGAGGCAGATAGTGGGTTCACCAACTGAACCCCATTGTTCATTTAGCTAAGCAAGTAAAACTCTTCTGAATCTAGTTACACAATTTTTAAATATTTACAAGCAAGTACTTGCATTACTTTACAGGCAAGTACTTGCATTATCTACAGTGGATGCGCTGCATTGGCTATTTTATAGTTTTTTCCAGTGTCGGTCTTCCTCACTGGTATTTTACCACCTCTGACAAAGCAATCTTTGATTAACATATTGGAATTCTTACAAACTTGACGCAGTTGAAAGGAAAGATTCTGCCTATTCCTGGTAAATCAATTTTTCACGGAAACAGTGGGTTTTCTAGACCCAGAAGCTCTGATAAGGTCTAATCTTCACGAACAACTATGTAATTGCACAAGAATTTTCCCAATGTTTTCAGTAGATACTTTGGTACCTCTTCTGTGTGCTGCTTTGTTTTCACCTGCTTGCTTGAAGTTTGTAATTCAGCTGCTCCCGTAGTTCCTTAACCACGATGTTGACACGGTCCGCTCAGTTGGTTTCAAGGGAAAATTTCGTGAGGAAATAATGACAGCAGCTAGGAGTTTTTATTGGTCTGATTCATCTTGGGAGAAAGTTTGTTGCAATTGCAAGGTATTAAGTGGGTTTTAAAAGCTGGCAAATATTCTCTCCAATTTTTTTTTAACCAACCACTTGGGCTGGACGGTAGAGCGACGGTCTCCCTGCATGCAGGTCTGCGTTCAATCCCCGACCGTCCAAGAGGTTGGGCAACATTCCTTCCCCCCCCCCCGTCCCATCCGAAATCCTTATCCTGACCCTTTCCCAGTGCTATGAAGTCGTAAGGGCTTGGCGCTTTTCCCTTATTTTTCCCTTTCCTATTTTCTAGTGGTTTCAATGGAATTCAGGTTTTAAACTTTGAACTGAAGAGAGCTTAGTTTCATGTAGGAAAAGATTAACTTCGTTGGCCAGTTCTTGATTTTGGGAAGTAATGCTGAGTTTATAACTAATTATTCAATACATTTTTCACAATATACAGCATCAGAAATACCTAAGCACAACTGCACTAAACAGATAGCAACAATGGTAAATGTTAACAAGTCTATGATTATATATAACAGCCTTCTGTCTCATAGATATTTTAACAGGAACCAAATGTTTGATCATCTTGCGACTTGGTCCTGCAGGCCCTAGAAGACAGAGACCGGAGAGGCGTAGCGAGGCGGCCAGGGCCTGGGTGGTGCCGGGTTGACCCTGTGGCGCTGAGAACATGGTCCAGGGGTTGCCAGCGCTGACGTTCCTCTCGTGAAGTTCTCGAATCAGTGTCTCAATACCCTCGCCTGCAAGCATTAGGAGACGTGAAGGCCAAACCTGGCTATGTCACACATCTAAATAGCAACTTATATCAGAGAAATACAATATGGATTAATTAATATTTTGCTGAGATGAGCAGCACGTCTGGTTAATTTGAAGTATATAAACATTATAGCTTGCATTAATCCAAACCAGTGTGCTAAAATTGATCTGGGTTAATCAGGACTCATAATAACTTGTTTAGTCAAAGGCAATGTTGGGTAATCAGTGCCAAGAATTATACTAGACACACCTCAACAAAGTATACTAATACAATAATAATAATGATACTAGAGGCCAAAGAAGAGCTTCAAGGAACTCTGGTTGTTCTGGAAATGCATCAAAATATATACGTACTGGTGAGAAGAGTACCCAGGAAGGTCAGGTCATCATAGTGCCCACCTCTGGAGTGAGGACATAATTGACTTATCAGATCACAACACCATACAAGGTCGGGGTCGTCATCTGTGAGGTCACGGTGGATGGTCAGGGAAGCCGATCACCTTCGTATGGGAGAGAAGACAGGGCGGCCACATCCATGCTGGTCGGAGCTTCCAGGGTAATACCTGAAGACGTGCACTACTGTACATTCACTGCCCAAGCTACTGAGTTTCTGCGATAGAACAAGAAGGCGATGGCATCTTTACTGCTGATTTTATAGCATGGAATTTAAGAAGATGTTGAAGAGAGCTTTAGTGAAAAGGTTTCTTTAGCGACATGAGTCCTTTAGGGACATGTGTTCTTCAGCGACATGTGTTCTTCAACTACACGTTGTAACACCATAAATGGTTGTATTTAATATTTCAGCTAGGAGCCACACTCACATTCACAACGAGTGGCTTTCTATTGTAACCACTTAGACCCTCGCATCTTGGAATATATTTATATGGCCAACATGAGACTAGAGTTCAACAGCTCTGGGGTCTTGTCTAAATAATTCACTCGCTAATTATCGTCCATTCAAAGTATGTGGTTAAGTCCATTAACACTTTATTATCACATCCTTTGGTATTGCAAGGACGTTCTTCCCCGCCCTTTGGCACGGGAAACAGGCCTTGCAATGTCTCCTCACAACAGCGTCCATTCCCAGCCAATAAAAATGCTCCCTCATCCGGCTTAGCGTCATGGTCCATCCCAAGTGACATGCGGGATCCAAAGAGGGCGCAAGCTCTAGCGTCTTGTATCATATCATATTAAATAAATATTCAGATATATCATATCAACCGGCACCCGTCTCACACCGCAGGCCCTCCGAATTGCTGTGGCTCTCCAGCTCGCTGCCCCAATCCACACCGAATACATGTGTATTTGTGGTGAGGCAGTAGCCGACAGGTACGGACGGCATGGCCTTCTCTGCCAAAGGACAGGAGGATGGCATGCAAGACACGGCGAGGTTAATGACATTATTAAAAGAATCCTTACTACAGCCGGTTGTCCAGCAGAGAAAGAGAGAGAGCCCCGTTACCTAATGTCCCGCAACTCTGATGAGCCTGTCGGTCGCCCAGATGGGATCACAGTGAACCCCTGGAAGAATGGTAGCGTTGAGGAGGGATGGGGATCAAGTTGTCAGCTCTGGGGAAATTATTTATTGCCCTAGTGACTGATGAGGCTAGTGACTTGCCTCCTCTTGCAGGTATGCCTAAGCAAATATTGCCAAACAGGAGCAAATTATGCCATATACCCCCTTGTGCTCAAATGTCGTATATATGTATAATTGTTCCAGCTGTAATGCTGGATATATCGGGAGTTCCATTCGGAACTTTAAGATTAGGATACTTGAGCACCGGGGATTATCTTTTAGGACTGGATTACCATTGTCTAAACCAGCATTTTCGGAGATTAGAAACCATTGTTATGAGTTTGATCATTCTCTGCTGGAATCTGATTTTAAAATTCTGGACACTTGTATAAATGGCCAGTCAGATTTGAGAGTAATGGAATCCTTATATATAAAGGAGCTGCGGCCTCTGTTAAATAGCAACCTTTCAGCTGTTCAATTGTACACTGTATAGTGCACAGTTGGCCCTGTAATTTGATTTATAGTTCATTCTGGTAGTTTAATTTTATTATAATTTTGTTTAGTTTACCATGTCTTTGCCCTTTCTTACTTATTTCAAGTCTTGACATTGTACATTATTATAATCTTTTATTTAGGATATATAATACATATTTTGGTATTTAGTTTTTTGAATTTTTGAGTTTTTATAAGTTTTTGGTTAGTACTTTATAATTGTCGTTTTTTCTGTTTGTATTTTATATACATTTTTTGAAGATTTGTAGTCATTATATGAATATTTGTTATAGTGTTTAATATCTATGTGTTAGGTATCAAGTTTCACTTCTGATCGCTTCACGTAAGTTTAATAGAATATTTTGTTTTAGTAGTTATAAAATTCATCTTGTAGTTTAATGGATTTTAAATTAGCTTTTATATATGTGACAGTTAATAAGTTTTATTTGTATTGATCACTTTAAGTGCGCTTAAGTGTTTTGTTTTTTAAGCATTTCCCTTTCTTTGATAGGCAATTATATTCAGTATGAGTTCTTTGTTTACCAGTTATTTGATTGTGATTTCTGTTTTTTCTTTTAGATCTGATGATGAATACGAGAAGTATTCGAAACGTTATGAATTTTAAAGTAAAGAATCTGAAACAAGATGTTCAGTATATCCCTGGTTTTCCTATTCATCTTATATATATATATATATATATATATATATATATATATATATATATATATATATATATATATATATATATATATATATATATATATATATATTTTTAGGGGTACCACCACTGGTTTAATTAAAGGGACCCACATCCTCAAAGAAGAAAATAAATAGTGTTCAGAGACGACCTTGTGGATTCTCACTGAATTCTTTAATCTTTTCCTCTCCTACCACCCCTGTTATTTCTTTTTTTTATTTGATTTTATTGCAATGCTACAGTTTACAGAAAACACAAACTTATATAACAATATACCACTCAGTGTTCGAAGACCTCGTCCAGCTCCTCGGGGGTCGGGTGCGTACCCAAGATTCAGCACGCATTTACCCTCTGAACAGTGACACTGAAGCGCTGGAACATGAAACTGGCCGCTCGTGGGTTTCAAGTCTTCCCAATGAGTTCCTCGCCCAGTTCCTTCAGGAACTTAAGTGCACATTTACCCCCGGCGCCCAGAGTCTCGGAGCCTATCGGCACGAACCTTTAACAACGTTCCAGGTCCCTGTACTTGTTAGTTTTCCGGGTCTCCCTGAAGGTGGCCGCCCCGCCTCCCTCAGCTGTGCTGCAAGGTAGATAGGTATCAGCCAATGTGGATGCACACGTGTAGTCCCACACGACCTGTTTACCTTCCCTCCACGGCTGCAGAGTGACTCCATCTGGGCGTTTTTGGCTGTTGTCAGGTCTGCACAACTGAGGTTCCCTTTGTGCTGGGCACCCAGCTGAAGCCAAACTTCTCTTGATGATGTCACTGACTGCTTCATGTCTGGCAATCTTTCCCTGTGTCTTATAACAGATGAGACCATGGCTGCCGAATTGGTCTGCCCGTGCATGGCCGCAAATAGACCGGTGTTCGGTGGAGATAGGGGCGGCAAGGCGCAGAGCAACACCAATACTTAGGGTCCGATGGTCCAGGCGGGTACCCAAGGCGGAATTAGGGACTGCCAACAGGAAGTCCCCGGCATGGGGCGCTTGCACAGCTAGAAGACGCGCTTTGTTCTTCCTGGAAGCTGCCTCCAGCAATGATGTGGCGATGTTCTCCACTATGGGGTATCCCATTTGGACTGTTTACAGTCATTTAGAAAAGTCGGTCGAGGATGAGAGTTGACAAGAGTGTCCCACTGACCGGCTCCTTCCACGAATTTGGGATCATGAATCCCAATGGAGTCTCTTAGGTATTCCGGTAGTATTTCCTTAACTAATTCACCTGTTGCACTGGTCGAGGATAAGAATGCCGGCAATGCTGTGTCGCCTTGCGAATACCTATCACCCCGAGTCTAACTGGGAGCGTTGCTTGGTCCCATTGGTCATCTTGCAGGGAGAGGTTTAACACTTTCACGGTTATTGACCTTAGGAGTGTGTCATATTCTGTTAATTTTGGGCTGTCGAAGGAGGAAGCACACCTTAGGAAATAGGTCAGTCTGGGCAAAGCCAGGCACCTTGTGAGTAGG
Source organism: Procambarus clarkii (assembly GCF_040958095.1). Taxonomy (NCBI): domain Eukaryota; kingdom Metazoa; phylum Arthropoda; class Malacostraca; order Decapoda; family Cambaridae; genus Procambarus; species Procambarus clarkii. Next base: position 31,595,404 of record NC_091188.1, on the reverse strand, counting down.
TACAAAGCATCGTGGGCGTCCAAAGCCCCTATTCTTCCCTCCATCCTCCTCAGGTCGTTCAGCTTTTCTTCGAGGACTACCTCAATGGCGCTCGAGCCCAGAGGTGCCTCTAGCAGCACACTGTCGGTGGGAGCGATCACTTGGGCTCCTGGCAATATGATTCGCACTGCATCTATGGTTGATTGGCTAGATGAGATGATTTCACAATTTAATGGGTTTAGGGTGAATCCTAACTCCTCTCCCTTAGATTTCACCAACTGTAGATCTTCTAGCAGGGACTCCTGTGTCCCTGCCAGGGTGCCATCGTCCAGGAACCAGATGGTGAGTTCGCTGGTCAACCTGCTTGTGACCTCTTTAACAGCCATGAAAAAAAGAAAAGGGGCAAGTGGGTCTCCCTGCTGGACACCTTCTGCAGAAACAACTTCATGTTCCCCAAACAGCAGCGTCGATTCCCTACTGAACCCTGCTGAGACGAAGGGGAGTAGAGAAGGAAAGCTTGTTCGAACTGCTTCCAGTACAACATCGCTTTTTACCTGGTTGAAGGCATTTTTAAAGTCTAATTTAATTAATGCCTTATTTTCTGGGAGGTGCTTGATATAGACTCGTGTTGCATGAGCTGCTGCTTCACAGCCATGGGGGACACCAAGACCTAGTTGATGGGGTCGAAGCATCGTCGCAGCGTCTATGCTAATTTTTCTGACAGCTGCCCTAGCAACAAGGCGCCGAAGTGTGTTACCCACGGCAATGGGTCTGACGCACCATCTTTCTTCTTGAGGACACAAAGGGATGCTCCAAAGAAAAAGGGTTTAATTGTATCTGGGATCAACCCAGAGAGGCAGTCGTTGACAAACTTCGTGACCTCTGACAATAGTGTCTCGGCAACTTCTCCGAGAACTGGGTTTACCATCTCCTTGAGGTGCTGAGGTCTTACTCCAGTGTATCCCCCTGCCGAGCCTGGCGGAAATGACATGATGGCTTTGTATACCTCGGACGCCTGGAGGAATAGAGGTCCCATGTCTGGGACATTTGTGTCCTGAGCAGTGGGTTCCCACGGTACTCTAGGAGGGTGCTTCTCTCTCAGCGAGTTGGCGGTAGCGGTATTTCTAGGGGCGATTGTGTCTTCGCTGGTAAGTAACCTAATTGCCCCTACTGTGTTGCCCTCTTCAATATTTTTGGTCACTTGTGTTCCTAGTTTAAAATTGTCATTGGAACTCTTGGGTCTGCCACGACGGTTTTTGCGTTGAGGAGGGATGGGGATCACGTTGTCAGCTCTGGGGAACATATTTATTGCCCTAGTGACTGATGAGGCTAGTGACTTGCCTCCTCTTGCAGGTACGCCTAAGCAAATATTGCCAAACAGGAGCAAATTATGCCATGCTTTGATGGTGGCTGCAGCATTAAGATTTGCAGACCGTTCATTTACTTTCCTAAAAGGTCTGTATATTTCCCTGCTGCAAATGGGCGCGCTGCTTTAGGAATGTGGGGAAGAGTTCTGGTGGTGGATGCTTTGATGGCCCCCAGGAGGTCATCTGATGACATGATATATATATATATATATATATATATATATATATATATATATATATATATATATATATATATATATATATAATATGTATATTCACAAACAAAACAACACCTACAGGAAAAAACTTTAAATATGAACCTATCCAAAATTATCAATTACTATACCTATCGCTCATAATCAATCTTTATTCCCTCAAAACTCCATATACATATATATTGAGCCCCGGTAGTACAGTCGGCTTCGTTCTCTACTCACAATCGGGAATTCCAGGTTCAAATCCTTGGCACGACATAAATGGTTGGACCACGTTACCTATCACCTGATGCCTCTGTTCCCCTAACAGTAAATAGGTCCCCGGGAGTTAGTCAACTGTTCTGGGGTTGCATCCTGGGGAGGATCAGTATCTTGAAGGGGGGGGGGGAACCTCTGTATAAGCCTAACATGTATAATACACACAGAGATCACACTAACGTGATGCATCAAATGAACAAATCCACAAGACATAGCTCGGGTGCAGGGGGGAGTTGTGTAAAACCCTGGTTTATGCCTCGGAGAGGCTACGGGATCCAGTAAGTTCAGTAGAACTTCGGTTTCAACATATTTAGCCCTGTCATAGCTCAGTCGATTAAGGCAGTGTCTGGGATGCTCCCGGACGCAGGTTCGAATCCTCGTCACGGCCCTTGTGGATTTGTTCATGTATAATACACTGGCTATCTGTACCTCGACACAAATAATGATTTAACTAATTATTCGGCAGCACTAGGCTGTTGAATGAGGCTACTTATAATACAACTCACACTTAAACTCACTTTAACAACAGCTATAAACTGTTTTAGAAAAGATTATATCAACTGTTCGGTGTTTGATTTGTTGACATGAGGTTCTGTTAAACCATTCATCAAAGAACCTTGTACAGTACTTGGGTGATTAGTAACAGAAATATACAACAAACTACTACAAAGAATATAGAACAACTCAACGTACCTCTCTAAATTGGTGTCTCTCTTCTGCGTTTCTTGTAGTTTTATACGGAAGGTCTATAAGTTATAAGAGGAAAAAAATTATTGTGATGCATATATTTATATGTATATATGTATTTTTAATTTAATCCTGAAGACAGCATGTATCCAAACAATGATATATTAGGCATTACAAAATAATACTGATATAATGCGACACCGAAAACTATACAATAATAAACAATACAATCCTTATCCACCATCAGATATGTGACCAACGTGAAACTGCCTCTTGAGAGACCTCTGATACAGCTTAATCTTAAAAAAATCATGTCTGTATAGCGATACGGTTATCTAGAATCTATTTTTTTCAGCAGGTAGCTGTTATTCTAAGGCATAGATATTGCTACCTGGCTAATTCACTGTGTGTACGTTCGATTCTATCTGTCAGTGATGTTGCCTCTTGAGACGGGAAGATTTCTGTTCTACCTCTTCCAGTGGGCAAGCCACCTTGCACTCCACGGGAGGACCTACCTGGTTGCTACCACTGGCACTTCTGACTCTACCTATGGTGATAGCGTGGTCACCCTTGAGTTTGTTGACCTAGGTCACTTCTCGTGGACTTTCGTGTTACTAAAATTAATATCCCCATACTGGAGTGCAGATTCCTATGGCATCACATCATCATCGTGGATCTGGCATGTGGTAGTCTCTAGTAGATGATCGCCACTCAATGATTGCTCACCAGCATGGCACTGAGTACATCACCAGCCCAGCAGAACCTGTGCTGGATTCAAGGACATCACCGGGCCTCACGCACAAGAGGCCAAATTTAATCACTTAAGTCTTCCTTCATAATGTACCTCAGGTCTGCCTACAACCAGAATGATTCCAGATGGTCAAGGAAGTAAGTAATTATCAATAGAAGGCACCAAACCGGGAAGGCTGTGTAGCACCATCAAATGTACGGGATAATCAGAGGGCGCTAAATATCACCAAAAATGCCAATACGAGAACAAAAACGCATAAGGCGAACGATATCAAAAGTATCCGAGTCGCCAAGAATTCTATCGAGGGACAAGCGACCGCGGGGGATAGTCGGAAAACAAGACACACGCTCGTCCTGGAAGTCAGGACATTCAACAAGGATATGCACGACCGTAAGAGGGACAATGATATTTGGACAATAAGGAACAGGGCGGCGCTCTATTAAGTGACCGTGAATTAAACAGGTTTGGCCAATACGTAACCTAGCCAGAGCCTTTTCCCACCGTCGGTTAAGGTGGTAGGAGGAAGGCCACTGGGACACACAACTCTTAAGAGTACGCAGTTTGTTACCAATAACAGAAGACCAACAACTCTGCCAGCGGGCAAAGATGGAGGCATGAATAACTGGGTAAAAGTTGGAATAAGGAATACCTTTATGGGAGATGGGACAAGTGCGGATAGCGTCCTTAGCAGCAGCATCTGCACGCTCATTTAAAGAGACACCAACATGGCTGGGAACCCAGCAAAACGTAACCGACTTAAATTTACTTTAGATAAGAAACAGCCAATGTTGAATCTCGATGACCACCGGGTGGACCGGATTAAAGGACCCTAAAGCCATGAGGGCACTACGAGAGTCAACTACCACCATGAAGGAGGATTGACACCGGGAAAGCAGGAGATGAAGAGCATAGAGAATAGCATAGAGTTCTACTGTGAAGATGTTAGCCTCCGGAGGAAGGTGACACATATAAGTGTAGTCAGGAAAAAAAACAGAGTAGCCCACACCGTCAGCAGAATTTGACCTGTCGGTGAAAATGGGAACGGAGTGGGAGTGAGAAGAAAAGTGCTCAAGGAAGAGGCGTTTCAGAACTGTAGGAGGGGGGTAAAAGCTATTGTGATGCGGGTCAGAGAAGTACAAAATTTGGGAATGGGGACCCTCCACGGGGGCAAGGACGAAACAATACGAGAAACATTAGTAATACGAACCGAAAGAGAATCTTGTAAGCGAGACAAACGGACAGAAAGAGGAAGGTGGTGAAGAGGTACAGGAGGGGCAAAAGTCAAAGCACGATACCGGCGAGAGTGAGGATGCTGTAAGGATCGTGCAAGATAGCGAAGACTGTAGCGATTACGGCGATCCTGGAGAGACAGAAAGCCAGTGTCAGCGTACAAGCTGAGGGTAGGAGTTGAACGAAAAGCACCAGAGCTGAGGCGCAACCCAGTATGGTGCAAAGGATCAAGACGGCAAAGAGTAGGAGAAGCAGAAGAGTATGCAGGGCAACCATAATCGAGCTTAGACAGGACGAGAGAGGAATGCAAATAGAGGAGCGTGCGCATATCCGCTCCCTAAGAAGTACGGGACAAAACCTTAAATAGGTTAAGGGCCTTAGAACATTTCACACGAAGGTAAGAGACACAGGGCGACCAAGACAAATGAGTGTCAAAGAACAACCCCAAAAGCTTCGTGGAATCTTTGTACTCAAGGGGATGACCATAAAGTGACAAAGAGGGACGAAGAACAACCCACTTCTGAGTAAAAATCATGGCACGAGTCTTAGTAGTAGAGAACTTGAAGTCATGATTGGTGGCCCAAGATGACACGGCATCAATCGCAAGTTGAAGCCGCCGTTGAAGGAGAGGCGAATCATCACCCCGACAGCAAAGAGTAAGATCGTCAACATAAGGAGCGGAGAAGATGCCAGAAGGAAGGGAGGAAAGGAGACCATTGTGGGCAACCAGAAAAAGAGTAGTACTCAGAACACTACCTTGGGGCACACCTTCATACTGCCGAAAAGAAGCAGAGATAGTGGCACCAAGCCTGACTCAAAAGGTACAACGAGAGAGAAAGCTTTGAAGGACGAGAGGGAGATTACCACGAAGGTCAAAAGAACGAAGTTGGGACAGAATATGGTATCTCCAAGTCGTGGCATAAGCCTTTTCCAAGTCAAAAAAAGACAGCAACAACGGAGGTCTTCGCAGCAAAAGCAGTACGAATATAGACCTCCAAGTTCACCAGGACATCAGTCGTGCTGCGGCATTTGCGAAAACCAAATTGAGAAGGAGAGAGGTGGTGGTGATGGTGTACCAAGAACCACATCAGATGGACATTTACCATACGCTCAAACAGCTTGCAAACACAACTCGTGAGAGCAATAGGGCAGAAATCCTTAGGGGACGTACCGAGAAACCTTGGTTTCCGAATAGGGAGTACAACGGCATCGAGCCAGTCCTCAGGGACGGACGACGACTCCCAGACCTGGTTATACAGATTCAGTAAATACTGAGACGTGCACAGAGGGAGATGGCGAAGCGTCTTATAATGAACGTCATCCGAGCCCGCCGCCACGGATCTGCAGAGGGCCAGGGCAGACCGAAGTTCAGAAAGAGAGAAAGGATCGTTATATTGAAGGCGGAGATGAGTGTGGAAATCTAAAGGATAAGATTCAAGAACAGGCTTACAAAGAAGGAAGGATTGAGGAAGATGAGAACCAGAGCTAACAGAAGAAAAGTGGGAACCCAGTTCAGCCGCGACCTTCACTGGATCCGCCACAAGAGTTCCACGGAGGTGGAGAACCGGCGAGACATCTGGAACGAACTTGCCCGCAATCTTACGGATCTTCTTCCAGATCTGCGGTAGAGGAGTATCGGACGTAATGGTGGAAACATAAGATTTCCAACTCTAACGTTTAGCTGTACGGATGGTCGTACGGGCCACCACACTTGCCTTCCAAAACAGAATAAAAGAATCAGCCGTCTGCCGGCGGCGGTATTTTTTCCAGGCTGCACGCTTACAGCGGACAGCCCGAGCTCAGTCCACATTCTACTAGGGAACACACTTCCGTGTACCCCGGGAGGAAGAGCAAGGGATAGAGCAGAGGGCAGCATTGAAGACAGTGTCATAAAAAAGGAGGAGGTCGCGAGGAAGAGGCAGAGAGAAGAGGTCAGAGAGAGTAGCAAGGAGGGTGAATAGGCACCAGTCAGCCTTGGCAAACTGCCACCTAGGGAAGGAAAGGGGAGGGTGGAAAGAGAAAAAGGAAACAAAGATGGGGAAATGATCACTGTTATGGAGGTCATCGAGAACCTGCCACGTGAAATCTAAGTAAAGGGGCGACGAGCAGAGAGAAAAGATCAAGACAGGAAAGGGTGCGAGTTCGAGAGTCCACATGAGTGGGCTCACCAGAATTCAGAAGAGATAGAGAAGAAGCGAGGACAAACGGTTCAAGAAGACGGCCTCGGGTGTTTGTCAGAACATCACCCCAGAGGGAATGTCGACAGTTGAAATCACCCAAAAGGAGCACTGACTCTGGCAAGGAGACCAGGAGGTGCTTAAGATAAGGAAGGGAAAGAGGGACATTCGGAGGGATATAAACGGAACAGACTGTATACCATTTGCCCACAAAAATACGGGCAGCAGAACAATGGATAGGTGACGGAAGAAGTAGGGGGACGAAGGGAATATCAGAACGAATTAAGAGAGCAGTAGAGTTATGGGCCCCAGCAAGAGCTGGGAGGGGGGGAAGAAGAAAGGAATAACCACGAAAGTGACTAGGACGAGCACCAAGCATTGGTTCCTGGAGACAAACACAAAGTGGTGTAAACTGTGTAATTAGAAGTTGGAGTTCATCTGAAGTTGGCATAAAATCCACGCATATTCCACTGAAGAATAGACATTATCAAAGAGAAAGGACATAACAGAGAACAAGAAATAAATAAAGGTAAAGAGGAACACAGTTTATTAAAGAATCTCAAGATCAGGATCAGTGTCTGGATCAGGAGCAGGGTCGGCAAAATCAGGGTTAGGGGGCATGGGTAAACTTAGTAAGGAGAGAGGGAAGGGAGTGAGAGAACAGACCAGAGGCGGACTGACGGGGTCCAGAGGAAGAGGAGACAACTGAGAGGGGCAGGCAAGGACAGTTGGAGGAGGGGGGGCAGAAATCAGGGAGTGCACCTCAGGAAGGGCAGCAACAGAGAGGGAATCGGGGGCGGAAGAAACCTCCATATCAGACACAGGGGGTTCACCACTGAATTGGGAGGGGATGTAGTGACAGAGTAAGAGGGAGGGGGTGAGGAAGAAAGTGAAACCTTCTTACCCGCTGGAGAGGAGCCAGGCTTACGTTTCTGACTCGAATAGACAGGTGTTCCAGTAACAACGTACCGGGCGACAGACTCAATGGTCTCAGCAGGAGAAGAGGAACGAGAGCGAACAACACGAAGATTGCTGGGAGGATGATGGATATCAGCCTGGACAGACAGGTGGCGTGGAGGGTCAAGAGACTGGGGGGAGGGTCGGGAAGAAAGAGTGGGAGGAGATAGGGAAGAAGACAAAGGAGATATGGTGGACTGGGTAGGAAGGGGGGAAACCCCAGATGGAGAACCGGGAGGGAGACTATCCAGGACAGAAGGCAAAGGAATAAGGGAGGAGGTGGTGGGTGTGGTCGGGTTTAAGGCCTGGAAACGGTTGTGAGACTGAGGGAGACGGGAAGGACGAGGAGAGGTAGAACGCAACACACGAGCGTAGGAGATGCCCGCAAAAGGGGTGAGACGACGAACTTGGCGTCTCGCTTCAGGAAAAGACAGACGATCACGGTGCTTCAAGTTGAGGACGGCTTTCTCGAGTTTGTAGTGCATACACGAGCGTGAGAAGGTAGGATGGGCTTCACCGCAATTGAGGCAGCGAGCCTGGGGAGAAGTGCACTCGGACTTAGAATGACTATCGTCCCCACACAAGGGGCACAGATACACAGTACTGGTGCATTTAAAGACACCGAACCCGAACTTCCAACACTTATTGCAAAGTCTAGGAGAGGGAATGTACTCCTGAACGGAGCATCTGGCACCAGCAAGAATAATAGAGGGGCGGAAGGGCCCTACTATCAAAGGTGATTTTTACAACTCGAAGGGGCTGACAGCGACGACCACGAGGGGGTCGAGTAAACGTGTCCACCTGGAGGATAGAATGGCCTTGGGCTTCGAGGATATGTTTAATATCCTCATGGCAATCTTTGAGGTCCCGAACACCAGTTGCAACATGGTGTGGGAGGAGAACAGTGCCAACACTGGCATTTAACTGAGCGTTTTTGGAGACCCGAAGGGGGGTCTCTCCAATGCAGAACAAAGCGGCTAAGCAAGTAGCTGCATCATGAGAAGGAGCAGCGACAACAGGCGTACTATAACTGGTGGAGTTAAAAGTAACAGAGGCTTCTACTGAACCAAAAAGGTGTTTATGGAGGGAGAAATCGTCAGGAGGAGTAGAATCCAGATGGTGGAGGTCAAAGTATTTAGCCCACGTAGCGGGACCAAACAAGGCATTGTAAGTACTATTACGGGAAGGGATCATGCGAGTGCGGCCGTGGCGGGGACGGCGTTGAGAATTCCCCAGAGAGAGAGAGAGGGGGGGGGGGATAAAAGTTGCTGTAGTCACAAAGTGAGACAAAGCCATGCCAGGGGACGAGGTGGTCACCACTGGAGGCTGGGGAGACGACCCTACCGCAGAGGAGGGAGGGGAGCTGGGGGGAGTAGTCAGGTCGGCGGGGCCCAGTGCAGCGAGGGCTACAGGGCCTGGTCTTCCAACACAGTCCGACTCGGGGGCTTGGTCGCCCACCCCACGAGCCTGAGAAGGAACAAGGGAAAACATTGTCAGCCATGAAAAAGAGGAAAAAACTTTCAGTCACGAATGTACCCCCACACCTACCATGGAGCCACAATTAGAGGCAGGACACCCAACAAAAAGCTATCGCCAATCTTGCCGGGGCCCCCCAGGGGTGCGTCGTGAGTATACACCCCACAAACGCCACCTTAAGAACCGTGACTCCGTCGAGTGCGGGGTTCAGTAATGAAAGGAGGATTGACAATAAAAGGTTCCCCTCACTCGTGACGTTAGGTACTACAGTTCTACGGGTGCAAGAATATGCCTCCTCAAACACCCGGGCGTCAAAATAGAAGAAGTCCAAAGGAATAATCAAAACAAGCAAAAGGTCGGCAGGAAACGACAAGCAGATAGGAGAAGAGGGGGGGAGAAAAACGAAACAGAAGGAATAGGAAAAGGGGTCCAGCAAAATTCGCGAGGACAGCAGCAGGACCACAAGGCTACAAAAGGACTGGGGACCGCCCTAAGGAGCACCACACTCCGACAGCCGCCCACCAAGCCCCTCCACGAGTTGGACAGGGAGGGGAGATGGTCAAGGAAGAATCTAACAAGTTGTTAGCTGTGTGTGTTGTGAGACGTACTAATAGTTTCTGAGCCTTCCAACTGCCTACGGTTGCCAGGACAACCGCAGAAGATGTCTTTCCTTGTAGGAATACAGAGCCCTAATGTAAGGAAACTTTTGGACCAAAATCTGATCCCACACATTCAGGATTTCTTTAACGAACTGCAAGGAGTGAACACTTTCTCTAAAATATATTTAGTTTGAGCATTTCACCAAGTCTTGGTGTATCCTGCGTATGTCCCCAGAATAGCTAGTACTATATCTTTTGGCTAGTTTAAAATGTTTTTGATGCCATTTGGCCTCTGTCAAATAGTCCAGACATTCCAACATTTCATTGATCAAGTCATCTGAGACCTTTTCAAGTGCTGTGCCTACATTAATGCCTCGTCAGAGAGAGTCCTTCTACAGTTGAACATCGGCAACACCTTCTGCTACTCACTCACAGCTATGGACTCCAGATTAAGCAAGGTAAATACATTTTTTTTAGGTGCCTGAGCTCTACTTCCTGGGTCGCAAAGTACCTACTATTGATATCCTGTCATTGGTGAAGAAGAATGAGGCTCTACAAGAGTTCTCACGACCCGCAACTCCTAAGAAGCTATTTGAATTCCAGGGTGTAGCGAGTGTTTATAAGATTTATCTAATACTTTTCCAACATCTCAAAACTTTCGTTTGGATTGCATGGGGTAGGCAGTCATGAAAGGCAACAAGACGCCGAGCAAGTGTTCGCTAATCTCTAGCAGCTAGTTGATCTAAACCTCCTTGCCAATCCAGTGTTCTGTACACCAACAGCCTCTCTACCAACAACTCTGATACTAATATGGCAGTAGTCTTACAATATGTTCATTAATGACATATTATATCCAATTACTTCCTCCATGATACACTTAACCTCAGTGGAGGCAAAATACAGTACGTTCCAAAGGGGAAGAATTAATTACTCAAAACTTTAGTAATTTTCTATAGGGACATTACTTTCAGCTCCTCGCCAACTACTCCCAACTGACTTAACGATTTGGTGGTCAAGGGCAGTTCCCAATCACTGTGAGTCACTGAACACTAGAGCAATATATCCCAATTCCTGGCTTGGTAAGGTAACTATGAGAAAGCTCTAAGTTGATATAACTGTATAGTACTTATAAGGATATGAGAACAAGGAGCTGGGATATAAGGGAAACTGTATATACCGTCGCCACTGCCATTTCTCGACCTAGTTGGTGTGCCATCCTCCATGTGACGTCTCACATTTATTTTGCAGAGGTTACCAGAGCGCTGTGGTATGAGCGCGTACCCCCAACACCTGTGAATTCTCCCTCAGCACTTTACGTCAGTGTTGTACCCTTGCTGAAGTCCGAGGATACTGTTACTTAAGACACTTCTCTCATTGGTGTCCTACAGCTGTACATACTAAAGACACATTGTTAGAGGAGCTTCACGGCTGTCCACTCCTTGGCTAACCTTGGCATCCAGAATACGTCGGGCCTCCTGAACAAGTAGGTGGTATGGCCAGGAATCATCATTGATGTCCGCTTTTAATGTCAACAATCAAAGATACACACAACCACACAGATGCCGCTGCAGTATTTCCCGCGAATGTCTGTCAGACTTTAGATGGTTCATGAAGAGATCAGCGGCCCTCTTCCTCAACATGGAGGGCGCTTATACAAACTTCACCTGGACCCACCACGTCTCAAGATGAGACCAGAACATATGGTGGAGATGAGGACAGAGTTGGTAGTTCTTAGTTTCCTCACTGGTTCAGTCTCTGGGATTGGAGCTTCCACAGCAACGATTATCTCCGACCAAGGATTGTAATTCGGGTCACACTTATGTTAGAAACTGCAGTAGTTCCTGGGAGCCGCCCACAACCACACCACAGCTTACTGTCTTCAGTCTAACAAGATGGTTGAACAGTTACCTCCAACTGAAAGTGGTGTTGTTGCCACAACCAGACATAACTGTTTGAATTGCCAACCTTTGAACATCTGAAAATGGCGCCACTTCTACCCTCCGCCTGTCCAAAGTTTCTCCCACATTATGTTACCAATGAAAACAAGTCACAAGTCCATCCTCACTCCCACTGGAGCCTCTTGCAGAAGTAAACACTTTCGTATTTTACTACTGCTACCACTGTGACATGGGGGGGGGGGTTCCTGTACTACTACTGACACACGTGCGGACCCCTGAACCACCACGGTGACGGCACCTGCCATGTTAACAGGGAAAGCTGCAGATACAGTTCTGGCCCAACCTGTACTACCAACTATGCTGATGATCAACTCAGGAGACCAGTCAAGTACCTGCCTGCAACTCAACCAGTCACACGGACTGAAACCACACAGATATAAATGCAGTACAGATGTGCAAATTCTTCCCGTAGGACCGGGAGCCGGTCGGCCAAGCGGACAGCACGCTGCACTTGTGATCCTGTGGTCCGGGTTCGATCCCAGGCGCCGGCGAGAAACAATGGGCAGAGTTTCTTTCACCCTATGCCCCTGTTACCTAGCTGTAAAATAGGTACCTGGGTGTTAGTCAGCTGTCACGGGCTGCTTCCTGGGGGTGGAGGCCTGGTCGAGGACTGGGCCGCAGGGACACTAAAACCCCGAAATCATCTCAAGATAACCTCAAGAAGGATCTCTGAGCGGCGTTGATTCAAGGTCGTCCCAAAGCACAGCTGTAAATCTGATGGCATTAGGAATTCAAAATACTAGGCTTTAATCAAATTTAAAATAATGTAACCATATTAGCATATATTTCATTTAATCTTTATAAAGCACTGCTATGTATTTAAGTCTTATTTAAGTATTTATTTATGCTCTGCTCTTATTTGTAAGTGTTCAATACTATACCACAAAGTAACACAGATTATGTGAAAGGTTTAGTTCAAAAGTTTGGCTAAGTATAAGACTGTACCTTTAGGACCACATATGAAGGGCAATGGATCGAACCACGGAAACATTTTGGCCGGAAATTTTCTCCTGATTAACTCTGAAAGCAAAAATAAATAAATTGATAATGACCAGAAATATTATTTTTTAGGTTCAACAGAGCAGAAGTTGTTAAACACATGGGGGCAAAATTTCCCCGAAGCGACCATACGAGTCATAAATACTCATACTCCGTCTAAGTCAAACAAAAACAAGCAACACTTAGTGGACCAGCCAGAGGCTTAGTGCCCGCGCAGTGGACCAGCCAGAGGCTTAGTGCCCGCGCAGTGGACCAGCCAGAGGCTTAGTGCCCGCGCAGTGGACCAGCCAGAGGCTTAGTGCCCGCGCAGTGGACCAGCCAGAGGCTTAGTGCCTGCGCAGTGGACCAGCCAGAGGCTTAGTGCCCGCGCAGTGGACCAGCCAGAGGCTTAGTGCCCGCGCAGTGGACCAGCCAGAGGCTTAGTGCCCGCGCAGTGGGCCAGCCAGAGGCTTAGTGCCCGCGCAGTGGACCAGCCAGAGGCTTAGTGCCCGCGCAGTGGACCAGCCAGAGGCTTAGTGCCCGCGCAGTGGACCAGCCAGAGGCTTAGTGCCCGCGCAGTGGGCCAGCCAGAGGCTTAGTGCCCGCGCAGTGGGCCAGCCAGAGGCTTAGTGCCCGCGCAGTGGACCAGCCAGAGGCTTAGTGCCCGCGCAGTGGACCAGCCAGAGGCTTAGTGCCCGCGCAGTGGGCCAGCCAGAGGCTTAGTGCCCGCGCAGTGGGCCAGCCAGAGGCTTAGTGCCCGCGCAGTGGACCAGCCAGAGGCTTAGTGCCCGCGCAGTGGACCAGCCAGAGGCTTAGTGCCCGCGCAGTGGACCAGCCAGAGGCTTAGTGCCCGCGCAGTGGACCAGCCAGAGGCTTAGTGCCCGCGCAGTGGGCCAGCCAGAGGCTTAGTGCCCGCGCAGTGGACCAGCCAGAGGCTTAGGGCCCGCGCAGTGGACCAGCCAGAGGCTTAGTGCCCGCGCAGTGGACCAGCCAGAGGCTTAGTGCCCGCGCAGTGGACCAGCCAGAGGCTTAGTGCCCGTGCAGTGGACCAGCCAGAGGCTTAGTGCCCGCGCAGTGGACCAGCCAGAGGCTTAGTGCCCGCGCAGTGGACCAGCCAGAGGCTTAGTGCCCGCGCAGTGGACCAGCCAGAGGCTTAGTGCCCGCGCAGTGGACCAGCCAGAGGCTTAGTGCCCGCGCAGTGGACCAGCCAGAGGCTTAGTGCCTGCGCAGTGGACCAGCCAGAGGCTTAGTGCCCGCGCAGTGGACCAGCCAGAGGCTTAGTGCCCGCGCAGTGGACCAGCCAGAGGCTTAGTGCCCGCGCAGTGGGCCAGCCAGAGGCTTAGTGCCCGCGCAGTGGACCAGCCAGAGGCTTAGTGCCCGCGCAGTGGACCAGCCAGAGGCTTAGTGCCCGCGCAGTGGACCAGCCAGAGGCTTAGTGCCCGCGCAGTGGGCCAGCCAGAGGCTTAGTGCCCGCGCAGTGGGCCAGCCAGAGGCTTAGTGCCCGCGCAGTGGACCAGCCAGAGGCTTAGTGCCCGCGCAGTGGACCAGCCAGAGGCTTAGTGCCCGCGCAGTGGACCAGCCAGAGGCTTAGTGCCCGCGCAGTGGGCCAGCCAGAGGCTTAGTGCCCGCGCAGTGGGCCAGCCAGAGGCTTAGTGCCCGCGCAGTGGACCAGCCAGAGGCTTAGTGCCCGCGCAGTGGACCAGCCAGAGGCTTAGTGCCCGCGCAGTGGACCAGCCAGAGGCTTAGTGCCCGCGCAGTGGACCAGCCAGAGGCTTAGTGCCCGCGCAGTGGGCCAGCCAGAGGCTTAGTGCCCGCGCAGTGGACCAGCCAGAGGCTTAGGGCCCGCGCAGTGGACCAGCCAGAGGCTTAGTGCCCGCGCAGTGGACCAGCCAGAGGCTTAGTGCCCGCGCAGTGGACCAGCCAGAGGCTTAGTGCCCGTGCAGTGGACCAGCCAGAGGCTTAGTGCCCGCGCAGTGGACCAGCCAGAGGCTTAGTGCCCGCGCAGTGGACCAGCCAGAGGCTTAGTGCCCGCGCAGTGGACCAGCCAGAGGCTTAGTGCCCGCGCAGTGGACCAGCCAGAGGCTTAGTGCCCGCGCAGTGGACCAGCCAGAGGCTTAGTGCCCGCGCAGTGGACCAGCCAGAGGCTTGGTGCCCGCGCAGTGGACCAGCCAGAGGCTTAGTGCCCGCGCAGTGGACCAGCCAGAGGCTTGGTGCCCGCGCAGTGGACCAGCCAGAGGCTTAGTGCCCGCGCAGTGGACCAGCCAGAGGCTTAGTGCCCGCGCAGTGGACCAGCCAGAGGCTTAGTGCCCGCGCAGTGGACCAGCCAGAGGCTTAGTGCCCGCGCAGTGGACCAGCCAGAGGCTTGGTGCCCGCGCAGTGGACCAGCCAGAGGCTTAGTGCCCGCGCAGTGGACCAGCCAGAGGCTTAGTGCCCGCGCAGTGGACCAGCCAGAGGCTTAGTGCCCGCGCAGTGGACCAGCCAGAGGCTTAGTGCCCGCGCAGTGGACCAGCCAGAGGCTTAGTGCCCGCGCAGTGGACCAGCCAGAGGCTTAGTGCCCGCGCAGTGGACCAGCCAGAGGCTTAGTGCCCGCGCAGTGGACCAGCCAGAGGCTTAGTGCCCGCGCAGTGGACCAGCCAGAGGCTTAGTGCCCGCGCAGTGGACCAGCCAGAGGCTTAGTGCCCGCGCAGTGGGACCAGCCAGAGGCTTAGTGCCCGCGCAGTGGACCAGCCAGAGGCTTAGGGCCCGCGCAGTGGACCAGCCAGAGGCTTAGTGCCCGCGCAGTGGACCAGCCAGAGGCTTAGTGCCCGCGCAGTGGACCAGCCAGAGGCTTAGTGCCCGTGCAGTGGACCAGCCAGAGGCTTAGTGCCCGCGCAGTGGACCAGCCAGAGGCTTAGTGCCCGCGCAGTGGACCAGCCAGAGGCTTAGTGCCCGCGCAGTGGACCAGCCAGAGGCTTAGTGCCCGCGCAGTGGACCAGCCAGAGGCTTAGTGCCCGCGCAGTGGACCAGCCAGAGGCTTAGTGCCCGCGCAGTGGACCAGCCAGAGGCTTAGGTGCCCGCGCAGTGGACCAGCCAGAGGCTTAGTGCCCGCGCAGTGGACCAGCCAGAGGCTTGGTGCCCGCGCAGTGGACCAGCCAGAGGCTTAGTGCCCGCGCAGTGGACCAGCCAGAGGCTTAGTGCCCGCGCAGTGGACCAGCCAGAGGCTTAGTGCCCGCGCAGTGGACCAGCCAGAGGCTTAGTGCCCGCGCAGTGGACCAGCCAGAGGCTTGGTGCCCGCGCAGTGGACCAGCCAGAGGCTTAGTGCCCGCGCAGTGGACCAGCCAGAGGCTTAGTGCCCGCGCAGTGGACCAGCCAGAGGCTTAGTGCCCGCGCAGTGGACCAGCCAGAGGCTTAGTGCCCGCGCAGTGGACCAGCCAGAGGCTTAGTGCCCGCGCAGTGGACCAGCCAGAGGCTTAGTGCCCGGACCAGCCAGAGGCTTAGGTGCCCGCGCAGTGGACCAGCCAGAGGCTTAGTGCCCGCGCAGTGGACCAGCCAGAGGCTTAGTGCCCGCGCAGTGGACCAGCCAGAGGCTTAGGGCCCGCGCAGTGGACCAGCCAGAGGCTTAGTGCCCGCGCAGTGGACCAGCCAGAGGCTTAGTGCCCGCGCAGTGGACCAGCCAGAGGCTTAGTGCCCGCGCAGTGGACCAGCCAGAGGCTTGGTGCCCGCGCAGTGGACCAGCCAGAGGCTTAGTGCCCGCGCAGTGGACCAGCCAGAGGCTTAGTGCCCGCGCAGTGGACCAGCCAGAGGCTTAGTGCCCGCGCAGTGGACCAGCCAGAGGCTTAGTGCCCGCGCACTGGACCAGCCAGAGGCTTAGTGCCCGCGCAGTGGACCAGCCAGAGGCTTGGTGCCCGCGCAGTGGACCAGCCAGAGGCTTAGTGCCCGCGCAGTGGACCAGCCAGAGGCTTGGTGCCCGCGCAGTGGACCAGCCAGAGGCTTAGTGCCCGCGCAGTGGACCAGCCAGAGGCTTAGTGCCCGCGCAGTGGACCAGCCAGAGGCTTAGTGCCCGCGCAGTGGACCAGCCAGAGGCTTAGTGCCCGCGCAGTGGACCAGCCAGAGGCTTGGTGCCCGCGCAGTGGACCAGCCAGAGGCTTAGTGCCCGCGCAGTGGACCAGCCAGAGGCTTAGTGCCCGCGCAGTGGACCAGCCAGAGGCTTAGTGCCCGCGCAGGAATATCCTGCGAAAAAATAGATAATATTAAAGAAATTACCTTGCTCTGAAATGATAATATCAAGAGTTAATATTTGCATGTAATTGCAATATTTAAAGAATAATTTTAAAACCATAAATGAAATGAAGTTAGTTGAGGAAGCAATAAAGAAAATGTCTTTATGTGCTTGGGAAGGTTATCTTCAGGTTATCTTGAGATGATTTCAGGGCTTAGCGTCCTCGCGGCCCGGTTCTCGACGAGGCCTTCTTTTTTTGTTATACATACCCCCAGGAAGTAGCCCGTAGCACCTGTCTAACTCCCAGGTACCTATTTACTGCTAGGTGAAAATGAACATCAGAGTGAAAGAAACTTTGCACATTTGTTTCCGCCTCCACCGGGAACTGAACCCGGAACCTCAGGACTATGTATGAATCCAAAGCGCTGTCAGGCCGCCTTATAACACTGGCCTGGGAAACACTCCTTCTGGGAAGAAGGAAGGGAAGGGAATTATCAGGAGAAAGCGCCAAGCCATTACAACTATATAGCATTGGGAAGAGGTTAGGATAAGGATTTGGGATGGGACGGGGGGAAAGGAATGGTGCCCAACCACTTGCATGGTCAGGGATTGAACACCGACCTGCATGAAGCGAGACCGTTGCTCTACCGTCCAGTGCAAGTGGTTGGAAAGTGTTTACAATTTCATCTACGTTGGTCTCATTTTCCTAATTGTAACACTTCCCCTACAGGAGTCAGCTTGAATTAATCCCGTTAATGACCAGGAAACTGTGCAACATAGCACCGAGACATAGCGGGGGCCATTTAACTCAATAAAGCTAAATAAAAAAGTTTTTGTCACTTCTAATATGGTTAAAATGTATTCCCCCTGATCACGGGATAAAAAAAAAAGATTGTATATGGCTGACTTCGGCCGTGATGAAGTGGGTATATTGGATGGCCTATAGCCACGTGGCAGGAGTTGCTGTGGAGGTATATGTAGATATTTATATGAATATTTCAAATTTGTTTTCACTCTTTTTATATCCAGGATTATTCAATGGTGTGTCATTTGAGAAATTTATGTAATAAAATGAGTGAAACATCAGAATGCTCAAATATTCGTCTCGTAAATATGCGGACTATATTAAGTGCCTATAGCACAATATAGCGCCACACACTAACCAGCAGACGAGGCAACATACGTCCAATGCAGTACAAACATTTCCCAGTGTTGTGCTGGTGCGATACAGTTGGATTAAAGTTTGCCAGCAGGCCTGATAATGCCGTCGTCTCTGTGATATAATACGAGCTCACTTCCAGGCTGTGTCGGTTGTTACTCTTTGGTCAAGTTTTTTTTCCTTTTTTTATAAAAAAATACACAATGTACAAAACAGACAATAGCAGAACAACAAATCATAAATACAAAGAGCACAAATATAACAAAATACGGTAACACGGATGCAAATAAACATACCCAACAAAAACCAAGAAAGAAAATATGATACAAGGCACAAAATAAGAAAACCCAGAAACGGGCACTGGAGTTAACACAAGAAACAGAACGTTACAAATAAATAACACAAGCTATAAATAACATAAACATAGTCACATCCACAAAAAATCGTAAGTACAGAAATACAGAAAGAAAACACACAAAACAAGCCCAGCCCAACAACCCAAACACAGGTGCAGCATAGTACATAACAACAACAGGTCTCCTAAACCACCGACACAGAAGCCAAATTACAAAGCTACTGGAAACAAAAAATAAATACAGAAAAACAATGAAACACATAAACAGGGAAATACAAAAAAAGATAACAAAAAGACAGAAATGTTGCACACATAATAAAGCATTTCCACAAGGACAAGAAAATAAACACACGCACACAAGCGACATACACAACAACACCGCCCGCCACCCGAACACAATGCACGGGGCGTGCGCAACGACACGAGAAAAATAACACCAAACACCCACAACTGCACACAACCACAACACAAACACACACACACACCAAAGGTAAAGCACAAAACATACAACAAAATAGGCCACGCAGGGGCAAGAACAACACCAACACGCACAGACAAGGACACCCACCTGTGCACGCAGGCACCGGGGAAACATCACGCACAACACAGACAGAAACCAAACACACCAGTAAACCAATCACTCATACTTCTCCGGGTACTCCCGATCTGGAAACCGTAAGCAATAAGCTTCCCAAACAAGTTGGTTACATTCAGGAAGCGGACATCCAGGAGGCGCAGTAGGCCGAGGCATCGAATTCGGCACTCCCAAGACTAAACACTGCGCCTGTAGAACCCGGATGGTAGATGGGCACTCGGAAACAGGACGCATCAGGTCATCACACTCAAAAGCCACAGTTGTCGTAGATCTGTCGATCACCTCGCCGGACGGGAGGACGAAAGGGATGGGTTTCCCCCTAGAAGCTGGTCACAGGGCCGCACACCAGGAAGCACACCTGACTGCACGTCAGGCCGCACACCGGCACGCCCACTTGGTCGTGTACTCCGGACGACTTCAGGGACCGCACCGAGATCCAAGGAGGGTGGCTCCGCATGGGCCCCAGCACTCCCACCAACCGGAACAGGAGCAGAGGCCCCTCGCCGCACATCCTTCGACAACACCACGATAAGGTCGCGATCACCAGAGGCAACCGCCCACTGAGGGGAGCCACCAGCAGGAGGCAGTGTCCAACATAGAAGGCACCACAGAAGGCAACACAGCGTCGGCCACAGCATCATCATCCATCGCATCACGTTCCTCTGCCCACGACCGGCGAGGTGACATACCCCGAGTCGAGCGACGGCGCTTAAACAGAGGTCGCTGATCGTCGGAACTGTCACCCCAAGCAAGCGGCGCCCCAGAAAAACCAACGGCAGGTGGCCCCAAAGCCTTGGCAGCACGATCACGCAGAACAGCAGCCTCAACAGCGCGGGGCAAAAAGCCACCACCAGGCACGGAGATCGGAATCGGAGAAGGAAGAGACACCGCAGGCGGAAGGGTAGACTCCAACACACGTGAGGTATCCAGGGAGGGAGACGGAACCGGCAGAGAAGAGGTAACTGTCAACGAGGAAACTGCCAGAGGCGACGAGGCAGAAGGGGTGGGTGGAGAGAGACAAACCATTTCCCCGCCAGCCCCGGGAAGCACATGTCCTTCAGCAGGCGACGCAGGCTCCATCCCTACAGCATCCCCCGAAGCCACCGGATGCGGAAGCACCTCCGCAGGTATCGAACGACGAAGGTCCGAAACAGGCGCCCCTAGGTCCCCCGAGCTGACCTGTGGGGCAACCATATCAAGTCCAGACGTAGCGACAGCTTGAACCGCCTCGGGAACCTCACCAAGCACCTACACGGAGCGAGGATCTGCCGGGGAATCCACACTCACAGATAAGCTGGGAAAGTCATCCTCCAGGAAAACTGAAGGGGCCCTCTGCACGAGGAGCGTCGCAACCGGCAGCTACGTGGCCCTCAGCACCACACCGGAAACACGTGCGATTTTGACCTTGATAGAAGGTCCTCAGAGAGCCCACGAAACGAGACCCTGAATGGTATAGGGCTCGTGAGCCGCATGACAAGCGTGCATGAACCCAGCCGGACCCCTTCAGCCAGCCTGCACTCAAATTGTTGAACCGGTGCTTCACCGCCGTCCCAAATCACATAAACAAGGACATGAAGGCCGCCTTGGGGAAGGTCACCGGCACACCGTGAACACTCACAAACGACAAGGGCCCCCAGGGATCCGAGATCTCCACAGACACAGCCGAAGCCGGAAGAGGAAGCGTGCGGCCATCCCAGTGAGCCACAAACTCCCAGTAAACATGTGACGTGGCAAACGACACCGCACCACGGGTGGGCGATAACTTCTCGAGGCCCAGGAGGTCGGGGACGTCAACACGGAGAACGTCCAGGAGAGCAACCTCTACAACGGGCCAGTCCACAGCAGCAGAAATGTCCAGCCGCACTGTGTCGATCCTCCGAATACGGCTAGAACCAGCCGCGTCCATACCGGCAGGCGGGGCCCCGACCAGCGGGCGCTCCACACCCCCCACAGCAAACCGCCACTCAGCAACGGCAGACGACTACTGACAGCCAGAGCCCGACGTCTGCACCCTCTGGTGGCGCAGCCAGGAATCCTACTTTGGTCAAGTGGAATATAGGCTTGG
This sequence comes from Procambarus clarkii, assembly GCF_040958095.1. Lineage (NCBI taxonomy): Eukaryota > Metazoa > Arthropoda > Malacostraca > Decapoda > Cambaridae > Procambarus > Procambarus clarkii. Next base: position 31,574,400 of record NC_091188.1, on the reverse strand, counting down.
TCAAGTTTGGAAGCCCTGAAGCATTTAAGAAGATGTCTTATGTGAGTTTGAAGAAGTGCTTGCCCTGCCAAGAGTACCGACCTCTCACCTTGCACCAGTGACACAGTGTGTGCAAATATTGAACTTCAGCCAGCATTTGCTTCGTGTTGGTTCATGATGTTCCGTTTCCGTTTAAAATGATAGACTATGAATGCTAGTGTGATTGGGCGGTTTGGAGAGGTGCTAGGAATGGGCCAGAACCGTTCGTTTCACTCATGGGAATTTCAAGGGTATTGAAATAGAACCTGAACTGTGAAAGTTATTTTATCAAGAGATTTGCCTTCCACTGTTTATGTCCAGGGATTCCGGCTTAGTATAGTGTACAATGGTCAGCCCATTACTTGTTTCGGGAGTGGGCTCCCCAGACGTTTTGTGGCTCTGTGTATGGTAGAGGCAAAGGACAAGATGAATATATATGGGGGGATTTTCCAAGTCTGATGTATCCAGATCAACGTCATGCTCGTGGGTTCGATGGAGGTGGCACCTGCGCTCGAAGATGTGGCACGGAATGAATGTGTGACAGTTTCCGGGTGAGGACCATGTAATACGTGGGGTGTCAGCGACACTTTCAGTTGCTTCTACTGCTACTGGCCTGATGGATGTGGATGCACAGGTTCAAGGCAGGGAAAGACATATATAGGTCTCCAATGGGGACCAGGTGGATGGTTCGATTGATACAGTTGGTTGTCCTGCTGTTTTATTGCCGGTGCATCAGAGTTCAGCCCTGTGGACTCGGTTGTGGTGGTGAACCCTGCGGATAAGGAGGACTGACGAATTAGTGGTGAATGCAAGCCACAGAGGGAGGATACTAATGGGTGTCTCCTGTAGAGAATTGTGTTTGTGTGATGGAGGCGGCGGTCCACGATGAGCTACCTAGCAGTGTCTCGCCAGAACACTGGCCCCTGAGAGGTCGTGCTGGACAGAGGTGTGGTGGAGTCTGGCGTTGCCCTCATGTTGGTAAGCGTCCACCGCCTGGTATGGGAAGTCCGGGTACATGGCAAAAGTGGAGGCGTACCTCCTCAAGTGGAATACTTCACTGCCCAGAAACTTCGAACTCTCAGGAGACCCTACACGGAGAGGCCACTCCAGACCGACAACCAGAGCGCAACTCCATAGTCTCCTGAGACTGATGGATGCCTAGCTACTACTACTACTACTACCTCCTCTAAGTGTAGGGTCTACTGGGAGTGTCGAAGTTTCTGAGCAGTGGAGTGCGGTGGCAGGGAAAAAGCGTAGTTTCGATGATGAGCGTGTTGACGTTGTCTCTCCTGAAGGATTCAGAGGTTGGGTGAGTGCCACTCTGTCGATTTCTGGTAGAGTGGGAGGTGGTGAGTAGTTTAAATGTGGCGTTTTCATCTCGAAGGTAGTAGGTTGCGTGTTAGGGATTGCCCAGGGATTGGGTGTGCTAAAAAAATTAATGCATGTCACGTGGGTTCCGAATTGTTTTGTGTGAATATGCATTGTATTGAATTTAGATTCTGTGATAAATTTTGGGCACTATATTGTATTATAGTGCATAGTTTTATTGTATTATAGTGCATAGTGTTCCCCTCATACAATTGTTTGGGGTTTTATCTATATTACAAATTCATATTTTCTTGCCTGTAACAACTTTGGTGCCTAGTTTCTAGTACATGTAACGACCATCGCTTGTTGGAGATCCTTTTCCGGAGTGAGTGAATTGGTACTTATGACTTCAGTGTGCCTGAATCTTTTTCTTAATGATTCAGTGTACCGAGTTATACTTCGTGCGTTGATATGTCGTGTTTAATCGGTCATTGAGGGCCTTTTTATTCCTGTTAATTTGTTAATGCATGTTTCTTGTACATCATTCCGTCAATGTCTGTAAGGCATTGTTACTGTGTGGTGTCTTGCCTTTATATTATCTTATGTATATTAAATTACATTCCATTGTATTTATTTTGCTGTACTTTCTCTGCTTTCCAATGTGCTGTCATGTTCTCTGTATGTGCAGTTATCTGGGTGTGGTTTTTATTTATATGTGATGTGTGTGGACAGTACATTAAGGGTTTTCAGTTTGTTCTCCTTGTGCTCACTCTGTCATCTGCGTGCTTGTGAACTATTTTGTTATTTTGTTCGTCGTAAGTCTTGTTTGCAAACGATGAGTCACAATAATGTGGCTGAAGATATATAGACCAAACTACACATCAGAAGGTGAAGAAACGACGATGTTTCGGGCCGACCTGGACCATTCTCAAGTAAAATTCGCCTTACGACAAACTAACGACGTTTTTCTTTTTTTTTCTTTTTATTTGTAAAACAAACAAAACAACATAAACGGCACTGAAGTACCAAATAAAACCGATTAGAAGTTCCACACCACACATCAACACCATAAAGGAGAAATACAACACAGAACATTCAGAGTAACACATCATGGAAAACATTAATAACAATGAACACAGAAACATAGTGCACAGAGCAATACAACACAATGTGAAAACGCAAATTGAACAGTAAAAATGGTACAAAGGAACACACTTCAGGAAGACCCGCACCACCCTGATGGGGCGTGCCAATATGACATAGTAAGTAAAACACCCAACACCAAGGTATCAAAATAATGAAAGACAGTGAATACAAGTGTACAAAAGAAAAACAAAATAATGAAAGTAAAGCAAAAACACACATAATACTCTGCACAAAACACAACAACAGACATACCAAGGAAACAGAAACACATTACACACACATGAACAGAGCATAAACAAAACAGGACACACACAGCACAAAGAAACCCCGTGTGAAAAACAATACACATCAAATGTGAAAGTTCAATAGAGACATATAAATGACAACACAATAAGTTTAACACAGTAAATATAACATGAAATAGAACAGAGTACACACAAACAGCAACCGCACCCAGACGGGTCGTGCCAACCTGGACACATGATATAAGCACATAATAAAAGGCATCAATACATAAGGACAGGGAGAACACAAAGCAAGCACAAGCACTACGTACATTTAGCCGGGAACTCCTGCGCCAGATAGCGCAAGCAGTACGTTTCCCAAATTAGCATGACGTTATCGGTTACACCCAGATAGTAGAAGAGCACCATGGGATTGGATGCACCTGAGTTCCAACATCTGATGCTCACGTATCAGAGGCCACAGTTAGTGCCCGCAAGCAACACATCAGAGGCCACAGTTAGTGCCCAGTAGCAACACATCCGGAGGCCACAGTTAGTACCCGCAAGCAACACATCCAGAGGTCACAGTTAGTGCCCACAAGCAACACAACCAGAGGCCACAGTTAGTGCCCGCAAGCAACGCATCAGAGGCCACAGTTAGTGCCCACAAGCAACACATCCTGAGGCCACAGTCAGTGCCCGCAAGCAACACATCAGAGGCCACAGTTAGTGCCCACAAGCAACACATCCAGAGGCCACAGTTAGTGCGCGCAAGCAACACAACCAGAGGCCACAGTTAGTGCCTGCAAAAAACACATCCAGAGGTCACAGTTAGTGCCCACAAGCAACACAACCAGAGGCCACAGTTAGTGCCCGCAAGCAACGCATCAGAGGCCACAGTTAGTGCCCACAAGCAACACATCCTGAGGCCACAGTCAGTGCCCGCAAGCAACACATCAGAGGCCACAGTTAGTGCCCACAAGCAACACATCCAGAGGCCACAGTTAGTGCGCGCAAGCAACACAACCAGAGGCCACAGTTAGTGCCTGCAAAAAACACATCCAGAGGCCACAGTCAGTGCTCGCAAGCAACACATCAGAGGCCACAGTTAGTGCCCACAAACAATACATCCTGAGGCCACAGTTAGTGCCCGCAAGCAACACATCAGAGGCCACAGTTAGTGCCCACAAGCAACACATCAGAGGCCACAGTTAGTGCCCACAAGCAACACATCAGAGGGCACAGTTAGTGCCCACAAGCAACACATCCTGAGGCCACAGTTAGTGCCCACAAGCAACACATCCAGAGGCCACAGTTAGTGCCCGAAAGCAACACATCCTGAAGCCACAGTTAGTGCCCGCAAGATTCACATCCAGAGGCCACAGTTAGTGCCCGCAAGCAACACATCAGAGGCCACAGTTAGGGCCCACAAGCAACACATCCAGAGGCCACAGTTAGTGCCCGCAAGCAACACATCCAGAGGCCACAGTTAGTGCCCACAAGCAATACATCAGAGGCCACAGTTAGTGCCCACAAGCAATACATCAGAGGCCACAGTTAGTGCCCGCAAGCAACACATCCAGAGGCCACAGTTAGTGCCCGCAAGCAACATATCAGAGGCCACAGTTAGTGCCCACAAGCAACACATCCAGAGGCCACAGTTAGTACCCGCAAGCAACACATCCAGAGGCCACAGTTAGTGCCCACAAGCAACACATCAGAGGCAATAGTTAGTGCCCACAAGAAACACATCCAGAGGCCACAGTTAGTGCCCACAAGCAACACATCCAGAGGCCACAGTTAGTGCCCACAAGCAACACATCAGAGGCCACAGTTAGTGTCCACAAGCAACACATCCAGAGGCCACAGTTAGTGCCCACAAGCAACACATCAGAGGCCACAGTTAGTGCCCACAAGCAACACATCCAGAGGCCACAGTTAGTGCCCACAAGCAACACATCCAGAGGCCACAGTTAGTGCCCACAAGCAACACATCCTGAGGCCACAGTTAGTGTCCACAAGCAACACATCCAGAGGCCACAGTTAGTGTCCACAAGCATCACATCCAGAGGCCACAGTTAGTGCCCACAAGCAACACATCCAGAGGCCACAGTTAGTGCCCACAAGCAACACATCCTGAGGCCACAGTTAGTGTCCACAAGCAACACATCCAGAGGCCACAGTTGGTGCCCACAAGCAACACATCCAGAGGCCACAGTTAGTGTCCACAAGCAACACATCCTGAGGCCACAGTTGGTGCCCACAAACAACACATCCTGAGGCCACAGTTAGTGCCCACAAGCAACACATCCTGAGGCCACAGTTAGCGCCCACAAGCAACACATTTGTAAGTAATCACAGCTTACGTTTGAAAGTGTTTCAAGTCAAAAACTAACTCTGTACTCTATTTTAAGTACAAAGTCCTATAGGCGTATGCAGTCAAAACTTGTTATTAGAAATTTAATAAATTAATCATATATATATGATTATATATATTGGTGTATACTGGCAGCAGGTTTTCTTTTAAACATGTTTCATTGAATATGACCGCATATTCTGTATTTACTATCTTCTGATTTAGGGCTTCTATCCGGGTGAATTTGGGGGTGCTTGAGAGCACCCCCAAATTAGACATACCTGAGCCACACCTGAAGAGTCTTCTCGAAGCATGTACAAAGGAAGCCCCTTTCATCAGTCCACAAGGAGACATGTATCTACAAATAGACGGAGTAGCAATGGGCTCCCCCTTAGGAGTTATATTTGCTAATTTTTATATGAGAACCATCGAGGACAGAGTCTTCAGTAGCAGACAAAAACCAACTGTATATTGCCGTTATGTAGATGACATATTTGTAATAGTAAAAGACTCAGATGAACTAATTGATCTAAAAAGCCATCTAGAGAGAGAGTCAGTATTTCGATTTACACATGAAAATAGTGAAAATAACAGTCTGCCATTCTTGGATGTACTAATAACAAAAACAGGAACCACCCTAATGTATCCCCCATGTTTTCACCTTTATTGTCTTATCACCTGACCCAGTGCGGGTATAAAATCAACAAGTTCTGAAAATTCTTTTCACTTGAGAATGAACCATGGAGGTTCGAAACGTAGTGCAAATTGTATAAATAAGTGTAATACATTATATAGTAATTCACTACCTTTCTTCACCTTGAAATTACGAAAATGAGTTTTGGAGAACTCCTTCTCCTCCAAGAAGGGTGCCTCTTTAGTACAAGGTTGGAGTAGTTTCCTTAGAATATTCTCGGGTATGTCAAGAGGAGTACAGGCTGGATCACGATACATGCTGGATCATGATAGCTGACAGAGTGTATCGTGATCCAGCCTGTACTCTCTTGACATACCCGAGAATATTCTAAGGAAATTCTCCAGGGACCAGGGACGTATTCCAGGGACCTGCCCGAAACGCTACGCGTACTAATGGCTGTACAAGAATGTAACAACTCTTGTATATCTCAAAAAAAAAATTATCAGGAAATAAAAATATGTACACAAAGATATCGTATTGGTAAGACAAGGTAACGCTGGCGCGAGTCGGTACACCAAGGGGGGGGAGAGGGGGGGGGGGGTGAAGGGAGGAGTCAAGATGTCGGTCAACCGTTTATACCTATGTATACAAGAATATAAAATGAAGTAGATATATATAACATGTGTATCGAAAGCTTGTCTAGGTGGAAAACATTTCAGTGCCATAATCTCAGTAAATGTCATGACAAGAGGACAATGCAAGAAACAACAATGAAAAGGAAACTACACAGTATACATGTGAGTAATACACATGGAAACTAAATGTATATATTGTCCATCATGGTCCCACATAATGTTACTTATACGGCATTTATGTAGCATATGATTGTATAACACGCGTTATACTAAATATGTTACGATTCCATTTCAATGGTTTCTGATTTCATTGATTAATTGAATTTCATAGATTTCGATTTATTTTCAATTTGATTGAATTATTTTGTGTGACATTGCGTTGGAATTGAGCTGTGTTGTTTACCATACCGCTCATTTGGTGAGAATGGTTTATTTTGTTATTTTTTCATTGTGTTTCACTTCGTTTTTTAACTGTTTTTCTTTTATTTCAGTGACGGGAACATCAAAACATTTGATGTTCTCAATTTTCTGATAGGAACATCAGATCATTTGGGAATGCATCGGACGAGGGAGTGGGGAGGATGAAGGGACGGGAGTAGGGCATGTTGGGGAGGACGAGGGGACAGTAGAGGGGGTAGTGGTGGGGATGACAGGGGAGTTGGGGATGGTGGGGACGAGGGGAAAGGGGAATCGAGAATGGTGGAGAGGACAAGGGGAGAGGGACGTGGGGGATGGTGGGGAGGACTAGGGGATGGGGGAATGGTTCGGAGGACGAGGGGTCGGGGAGTGGGAGGACGAGGGGGACGGTGGAGTGGGGAATGGTTAGGAGGACGAGGGGATTGTGGAATGGGGGGTGGTGGGGAGGACAAAGGGACGGGGAGTGGGGGAATGGTGGGGAGGACGATGGGACGGGGTAGTGGGGAATGGTTGGAAGGACGAGGGGATGGGACGGAGGGGATGGTGGGGAGGACTGGGAGACAGGGAAAGGTTGCTGTGGCCGGGTACAGATAGTTGTAAATAAAATTCATCGCTAGAGCCCGGGAGAAGGCCCATGACCCCTATGAAATATGGACCTGTATGGGAGTAAATATATTCTGGGGAATGGAGTTAACTGAAATAAACGAGAGTTCTTATATAAACCAAATGCAGTCAGTTGGAGTTTTTTCCTTGAATACGAAAAAATAGCAATACGGCATTTTCATAGTTCCAAGCATATCATATTTATATTGAGCAGCACGAATTTGTTTTTAATGTGGAAGAAGTGCCAAACAAATGTCGATTTTTAATATTTGCCCCAAGGGGCGAGTTTATTGGGCAGCGCCACTCATCCTGTGAGTGGACATACCGCCATAGTGACAGTATTGGGCAGCGCCACTCATCCTGTGAGTGGACATACCGCCATAGTGACATGTACAACACTCCCCAATAGGAAGAAAACCCCCTGGGTTGTTCTTCTTGTCACTTGTACCCAACCCAGCTGGGACTTGTTTAACTGTCTCAAGTGAACACCTTATCAAACAAGAAGATTAACATTCGTCATCCCTTAAAATCTTACGGTCTTGCGCATCTTATCTTATCGACAAAGCACAGGGGATTGCGATCCTGGACGAGCTTGCATGCATTGGTGTCAAGGGGAGACTCATGAAATTGATTGAAGACTACCTCACAGGGAGGAAAGTCAAGGTCTGCTTCAACGGAGCAGTCTCCAGAGCAATAAATATGGAACTCGGGACCCCACAAGGAAGGGTCTTAAACCCCGCACTATTTAATATACTTATGAACAATTGAAGCTTTAGAGAAGTTAGCTATGGAGGGTAGACGGGGTGAAGATGGTGGTGAAACGGGACTTGAAATGGGGAATGGAACGGCCATAGAAGAAAGTAGAGAAGAGCATGAAGTATCGATGATAAATGATAGTCAGAAAAATGAACATTCTATTAGTGTTCAACCTTGTGTAGTGAAAAATGTTGAAACAAAGGTTAAAGTAAAACGTGATTTGTTGTTTGCATGTAGGTCCATCCTAACCAGTCCACATACTTCGGTTACCTTGGTGTGTTGTACAGGCTCCAGTGTCAGGTTAGGTCTGCTCTGGTAGGTTTCGACGGGTTTCTTCGGCATGGTCCTCCTCGCTTGTCGGGTCGTGGGTGCAGGGTTGTAGACCTGCTCGGACGAGGTTTTCCTTGATGGACTTACCTCGCCTCGACGCAATCATTAGTAGATTTTGCGGGACATTCTCTCCTGAAGGGTGATCACTGTATGTCTCCCTCATCCAGGTCCATACGTCTGTGAGTTTATGTTTTAGTTTCCCGCAAAACTAGGAAAGAACAGGATAGGGAGGATCCATCTCCTATTCTCCAACCGTGGAGCCGGGGAACTGAGAAGTTCTTCTCTGGTATTTCTGGGCTTATGAATAAGTACATATGTGGTATATTCTAAGGTTTATTTTTTTTAAGGCACTAACTCTTCCTCCTGATGATTGATTGATAAAGATTAAGCCACCCAAAAGGTGGCACGGGCATGAATAGCCCGTAAGGGGTGGCCCTTTTGAGCCATTACCAGTATTAAGAGCAGATACTGGAGATCTGTGGAGGTGCGACTGCACCCTGCGTGACGGGAAATGTCTCCCATCCTGATCTGTTATTCACAAGTTTTAAATATTAGGAATTTCTTTTTAGTTCTATTAAACAGTAGAAATTTTATACAAAATTTGACATTATCCTGAGTTACTTTACAATTTATGTAAATATTTTAGTTTTGTTTTATTATTTTTATAAAACTGTAATATCAATATAGGTATACGTTAAGTACTAATTGTAATTACAAAGCAAGAAAATGCCTATCTTAACATGTGAAGAAGGTTAGGTTAGGTTAGGGGTCTTGGTTTTCTCCTCAGCTTTTCAGGTAAACTCAAATATTCACAATAAATTAGCATATCGCATCTGTACTTATTCATAAGCAAAATATTGACTTTAAGCAAGTGCGAGAACGGGTTGTAAACCGTTGGTTCAGCGTTTCCTGCGAGTAACCTCTGTGCATAAACATCTCCCACAGGTCGTCTAGCTTAGGGTAGAGGGTTTCATCCTTGCTGTTTATTCTTTTAAGGCATAGTCCTAGTGAGAAGGGTAATGGTTTCTTTAGGGCTAGCAGATGGTCCTAAACTTCAGGTATGTGTGAAGGTTCATAGGTTTGTAATACGCCTTTGTGTTCAGGTGTCGGGTTGTCTCGTCCACGTACACCGTGGTGTCCAGGAAATTTATTATGGGGTCGTCGTGTTCTAGGGTAAATTTTGTGTATCCGTGGACTGTGTTCACCCAAGCAAAGAAGCCCTCTAGACATGGGAGTCCGCCTACCATGATTCCAAAGATATCGGCTATATATCTGCAGTACACTGCTGGGCGTCTTCTCTGTGGGATCTGTCCCTTTCAAATACTACCTGCATAAAGATGTCAGCAATAGCTACACTACTGAACGCTCCTTAAGCAGTGCTCTTCGTCTGTCTATATGCCTTGCCATCAAATTGTGTCCTCATTACATGGAGTATGTAATTCCAGTGTGTCCCTCATTACATGGAGTAAGGATACTTCTAATAACTGTCTAAGAGGCGTCCTCCATACTCCTGCGTATCGTAGTTGTTGTGTAATTCTGTGACTGTTTTCATCAAAGAAAATTGCTACCACTTTGGCTGTCTCTCTCTGTGGTATGTTCGGGTAGATAGAACTATCAGGAGAAAGCGTTGTTGTTATCGTTTTAGATTCAGCTACTTAGAACAAAAAGTTCCAAGCAGCACGTGCTATGGTAAGCCCGTAAGTCGAGCCTCTTTGGAGCCATTATCTGTATCAATGGCTGATTCTATGGATGGAGGGGGGGGGGGGGGGTCTTCATGGTGGATTTCAAGCTCGGAGGGCTAAAATCCACCAGTTATGGAGCTGGTGGGGTTAGTGTAGACCTGCCCTGACGCCGCTAAGCATTGGTCTCCCTTGCCACGCTCCTGTGATCTCGTTTGGTGGTTTGTGAATCTTTGGAAAAAGACAAAGGTGTGGGATGGTTACCTTCTTGAGAGGTTATCTTAAGATGATTTCGGGGCTTTAGTGTCCCCGCGGCTCGGTCCTCGACCAGGCCTCCACCCCCAGGAAGCAGCCCGTGACAGCTGACTAACACCCAGGTACCTATTTTACTGCTAGGTAACAGGGGCATAGGGTGAAAGAACTCTGCCCATTGTTTCTCGCCGGCGCCTGGGATCGAACCCAGGACCACAGGATCACAAGTCCCGCGTGCTGTCCGCTCGGCCGACCGGCTTCCCCCTTACCTACCTTGAGGTTACCTTGAGGTTCTTCCGGGGCTTAGTGTCTCCGCGGCCCGGTCGTCGACCAGGCCTCCTGGTTGGTTACATTGGTGGTAGACTAAAAGGCTATGTAGAAGTCCCCTTGCCCTTCCTTGCATGAGCCCACTATTCCCGTCTCAGACTTTATTTTCACAAAGCTTGTGGTCTGGATTCCTGCTCCTTGTCTGGGCGTTCTTCAGAGCAGCGTCTTGGTTTGTGATCCAGTGGTACACCACTGTGTCTGCCAGGTGTCGCTCCATTTCCCGGGTATAGTTATTCTGTCTCCAGACGACGACGGCGCCTCCATTATCAGCGGGTTTAATAACTATGTCCGTTCTCGACTTCAGTGTTGACAAGGCTCCCCACTCCTCTCGGGGCAGGTTGCAATTTTGTCTGCGCTCCGTCTCCTTTTTGAGGTCCTCCTTCAGGTGGCGGATCACCTCCTTCAGCCCCACCAAACTTCGTTTCGTCTTGACTGGGTGGAGGTCCCTGTAGGAGAGGGATAGTTTAGTTATTTGGGTTCCCGCTGTAACTTACATTGGTCGGGCCTTAGGGTGCTCCAGATTTGGTTGATACTGTTTTCCAAGCTGATGCCTAAGGGCTCAATGTATCCAGTCGTGTCTTGCGCGCTGGTGGGCCTATCATAAAGTCAGTCCTCCTCTCTCTAGAAGTTTTCTCTCGTGTTAGGTTAGGGGAACTTCTGAGACGACAGTTTGCTTTAATCTTCCCTCCCTCTTGTAATGTTCACGTTGTATCTCCCATCTCCATCTTTCCACTGTATCTCGGCCAATGAGAACTATGGGATAGATCTTGAACTTGAAAATATCCAGAGCTGGCAAGCTGGGGATGGAAGAGGCAAGGGAAGGATTTGGGAAAACATGAAGAAGGATTGGGAGGTTGGGTGGAGAGTGGGGAGGACAGGGTAGTGGCCCAACCACTTTGGCTTTGTGAGTGATTATGGAGTGATATGAGTTGATATATGAATTGATGATGAGGCAAGACAGCACTCATAGATGATGGAATTTTTTCTTTCAAGTACAAAATAATATATACCTAATCTACTGAAGACATGGAAGTAAATATTATTGTATTTAGAAAGTATTTTAAAACAGGATAAAATTCCCTACATTACCCACAATTAGATAAAATCTGGCACTTCATCTCGTCTCTTTAGCATCCACTAACCTCTTCGTCAGCTTCAAGAAGCTGTCATGTATAGAAAATTATCTGCCATACAACCCTCAAATTTTACATTGTTAAAACGCAGACTTTAGCAAGTCTGAAAATTCCATTTTAGTTGTCTAAATACAATTGATTCCACAAAGGTGAATAAGGAATCACCTTTGATTCCTACATCACACAAAAGATTGTACTTGTATTTGTGTCTTACTGTATTTCTTCTATTCTGTAATTAACCAACGGAATTAGATTTTTAATAAATTAGCTATCTAAATAAATTTCCTTGCATACTTTTACTAAAATTAATTTTATTTAAAAGTCTTAAGTAGTATAAAAGCTTAGGAAGCTCAATGTGATAATAATTAGGCACCAACTATATCTATAAGTTTTATCTTATTGTGTTCTGGAAATTAGCTCCGTGTGTCCTCATTCTTGTCTGAACTTACATCAGTGCACACATTATTCATCTTCACTTGACTTGAGTACAGAGTGGTAACCTGTTAGATCTACCTTTATTCTAATTCTGAATCAATCTTTTTAGTATGTAGTAATCATGGTTCCACGGACTCTTCTACTGAAGCTTAATTCCTTTAGTTATACCTCGCAACTCATCCCTCTTGGCTCTGGTATTAATATAATGATATACATCTGGACTTCCTTCAGCTTTGTGTTTAACGAGATATGGGCTGCATGCTGGAGCTTCATTATTTAAATATTGGTCTGACATACGTGATATGAAACACTCAATTATTCGTGTGTTTATTTAACTATTCCTATTTCCGACTTCTTTATTTCTTCCTCTTTGTCTTTCTTTTCTATATCTCCACTTCCAATAATTCTTACCTTCCCTATTACCTTCTTTCCTTAATTTCCCTTCTAACAGTTCCCCCTCCCATAGACACTCATGCAATAGATTCCCCTCTACAAATAGTTTTCTATTTCTCCTTGCATCCCGTTCTTAGTCTCCCCTCTCCCCTGCTTCCTATAGTCTCCCCTCGTAAAGTAGCACTCTGCCAAAACTACGAAGATTAAAATTAAACATCCAGCCAGTTATGATCTAAAGGCCGGTTAATTGTTTGAAACCAGTTCTATGAGTTGCTCTCGGTAGATTGTGTGGGACCACGATTGATTGTGTGGGCTCTGAGTGGTTGTGTGGGCCTCAGTTGATTGCATGGATTCCGGTTGATTGTGTGGGACCACGATTGATTGTGTGGGCTCTGAGTGGTTGTGTGGGCCTCAGTTGATTGCATGGATTCCGGTTGATTGTGTGGGACCACGATTGATTGTGTGGGCTCTGAGTGGTTGTGTGGGCCTCAGTTGATTGCATGGATTCCGGTTTGATTGTGTGGACCACGATTGAAAGATTAGGTTCTTATTTACAAAGTAATCTGAACCTGTTGTATAGAGGTTTTGATCCCAATGAAGAAAAGGACCAGCTTCCGCTGAAAAAGTGACATCGATTTACCACTGTAAATGAGGTTCAAGATCCCCTGTAAATGATTCTTCAAGATCCCCTGTAAATAAAGCTTCAAGATCTCATGTAAATGATGCTTCAAGATCCCCTGTAAATGATGCTTCAAGATCCCCTGTAAATGATGCATCAGATCCCCTGTAAATGATGCTTCAAGATCCCCTGTAAATGATTCTTCAAGATCCCCTGTAAATAAAGCTTCAAGATCTCATGTAAATGATGCTTCAAGATCCCCTGTAAATGATGCTTCAAGATCTCATGTAAATGATGCTTCAAGATTCCCTGTAAATGATGCTTCAAGATCCCCCTGAAATTGAAACTTCAGGATTCCCAGTAGATAGTTTCAAATTCTCTTAGTAAATAAAGCTTCAGAATCCACTGTAAATGAAGCTTCAGAATCCACTGTAAATGAAGCTTCTGAATTCACTGTAAATAAAGCTTCAGAATCCACTGTAAATTGAAGCTTCAGAATTCAATGTACAGAATCCACTGTAAATGAAGCTTCAGAATTCAATGTAAGTGAAGCTTCAGGATCCCCAATAAATGAACCTTCAGGATCCCCCTGTAAATGATGCTTCAATGTAAAAGGCGACGAGTTATAATTGGAACCTCTGGCCAACCGGACTCGCAAACTGCCCGTCTTAATAGGAAAAGTAATTGTTTATTTACAGGAATGTTCCTCGTGACCCTCTGTCCATTGACGGGAGCCTAATAGACTTGAGACGGTCCGCAGAGATAGGGAGAAGCGGAGGAGAGGGAGAAGAAGGAAAGAAAGGAAAGATAAGGAGGGAAATGGGGAGACAAGAGTGAGAGAGAGAAGTGCAGGAAAGAGAGGGTCAGTGAAAGGGAATAAGGCGAAACAGAATGACAAGGACATATAGATGAGGGGGTTATCTTGAGATATCTTGAGATGATTTTTGAGGCTTAACGTCTCCGCGGCCCTGTCCTCGACCAGGCCTCCTTTTGTTACACACCCCAGGAAGCAGCCCGTAGCAGCTGTCTTACTCAGACACTAGCCCAACCACTTGGACTGGGACGGTAGAGCGAAGGTCTCGCTTCATGCAGGTCGGCGTTCAATCTCGACCGTCCAAGTGGTTGGGCACCATTACTTTCCCCCGTCACATCCCAAATCCTTATTCTGACCCCTTCAAGTGCTGTATAGTCTATTGGCTTGGCGCGTTTTCCCCTGATAGTTCCCTTCCCAGGTACCATTTATTACTAGGTGAACAGGGACATCAGGTGAAAGAAATATTTTGCCCATTTGTCTCCGCCTCTACCGGGGATCAACCGGAACCTCAGGACTACGAATCCGAAGGCCTGTCCACTCAGCTGTCTCTGGGTAAGAGAGGAACGAAAGGAAACGAAAATGGCGAGAGGTATGAAAGATGGAAAGAGAAGAAATACAAGTGAAATTAAAGAGATGAAATGTGAAAGGCTGTCAACTAAGAGGAATCAAAATAATGGCAAAACAGGAGAATAGTAGGAAGCACAAGCAGAACGAATATATTAGAAAGGAAGTGAGATAGAATGGAAACGCAATAATGAAAATAAAAAAATCCCAACCAGAGAGAGAAGACTTCACCTTCAGTCCTTGTAGAGTAAATGTGGAGGGAACTACATTCAAGTGCCCGCCAGTGGGAGCATTGTATATCTTAGGCAGAGCTGGGATCCTGATTGGCGGACGAGATGACTGTGCGCACCTTCACCGCGCATGCCTGGGGGCAGAGAGAGAGAGAGACAGTAGAGAACCACACCGGACCACGTGTAGACCTGCTACCCCTGCCCCTCCTACGAATTGGGTTACCCTATATTGGCCAGAATTGAGGACCTCGTCCATCCTGTATCCCCGAGAAGCCGAGTATCGCTTCCACCATCTCACCGGAAGACTACAGCTCAAGGTGGGCTCCTGTCTTTGATATATAACATATCTGTGTCTTCACCCACGTGATCGGTCCTACTAGCACCTAGAAGACCGCCTCCACAAAAATAAATACGGCAGCAATCTCCAGCCCTTCCCAGGAACAGCATCAGGAGTTTAAATTGTTTTTACACAAATGCCAGAAGCCTAGTGAATAAATTTGACTCATTATGTTCGTTTGCTGAGGCTGAAATCCTGACATCATTGGCATCAGGGAAACATGGGACCGAGAGGACATAATAGAGGGGAAATTCTTTCTCCCAGGATACCACCCACCATTCAGAAAGGACAGAACAACAAGAGCAGGTGAGGGTAATGCTACAAGTGAAAGAGGACCTAGATGCAGCCAACAATGAGAAACTGAACACCATGGGATCCTCAAAGTCGGTATGGTGCAAACATACTAACTCAAGATGCAAGCAAAATGACAGTGGGAATATGCTACAGGGCGGACACAGCAGCAGCAGAGGAAGTTATGGATCTGCATAATGTGATCAATGCTGCATCAGAAACCGAACCCTAATAATAGGGGACTTTAACCATGAAACCATAGATTGGGAAAATCTAACATCACAACCAGAAGGAGAACAATTTCTAGACCTTGGACATGACTCCTTTCTTATACATCATGTGGTAGAGCCCACATTAGGTAGCAGCATTCTAGATCTGGTGCTAACTTTAGAAGAGGACATCATTAATCAAATTCAGGTGGAGGAAAAGCTAACCCACTCATGAGATCACCATATTTTAAGGTGGACTACGAATTATAGAAACCCACATAAGGTAAACCATAATGAATTTCTAGATTACCATCGCAGAGACTATCAAGGAATGAGAGAACTGCGAAACATCTCCTGGAGGGAGCTGATAGGCGAACATGGCATGGAAACATCAGGGCAAAATTTCAAGAGAATTATCACAGAAATCGTTCAAAAATATGTGCCAAAAAGGAGAAAGTAAAGAAAGGGAACAAGATGAATGACACGGGAGGTAAAATGAGCGTTGATAACCAAGCAGAACCTCTGCTGAACGTATAAATCCACGATGAACATCATTTTATTATTATTATTATTATTATTATTATTATTATTATTATGTGATACACAAAAAGGGCACTAAACTCGCTACCCAGAAAATCAGATCAGCCAAAAGAAACTACGAAAGAAAACTTGCCATAAACATAAAGAAAGATACAAAATCGTTTTATGTTTATATAAGAAGTAGAAGCAAAACAAAGTACCCCGTAGGACTTCTTAATAGATGAAACTAACCGAGTTATAATGGACGACAAAAGGGCAGCAAACGCTCTAAATTAATATTTTACATCAGTGTTCATACTAGAAAGGTTAGATGACATCCCATCACCCACACAAATGTTTGAAGTAGGTAAGGGGGAATGAATTTTGGGTTTTACCCATAACATGCGACATATTCATAAAAACATTGACAAACAAAGACTCAAAACCCCTCGTTTGGATGAAATCCAATCAAGATTTATAAAGGAACTAGCAGAAGAACTATGACTACCACTGAAATTAATTTTCACAAAATCTCTAGACCATAGAATAGTCCCCTCTTTAACGAAAATATGCAAATGTTCCCCATATTTGCAAAAAAGGCAGAAAGCTCAGCATAAATCTGCTGACTGATCGTGCTAAATGGGAATGAATCTGAATGGAGAAATGTGGTGAGTGGGGTGCCTTAGGGATTAATTTTGGGGCCAACCCTTTTTGTCATTTTCATTAATGACATAGATGAGAATATTACAAAACCATATCATCAAATCTGCAGATGACACAAAGACTTCTGACAAAGTGGGAAATCATAATGATATTGGAGCATTACAAAGTGATATACATGAACGCCACAAATGATCAGAAGACTGGCAAATGCTTTTTAATATCAACAAGTGCAAGACTATGCTTTAAGATGGCTTTAAGAAGCCATCTCTGAGTCGTGGAATCGCCATAGGTCCTCCAAATAATGCTGTCAGTTTCTTGATGATCCTGGTTTCGGTGCTGTGGCGATGTCGATCTGTGTGGGATATTTGAGCTTGATTCTGATTAATTAATAATTAAAATAGTAAATTAAATTACGAAGGACCACCCGCTTTTAAAGTAAAGAGGGAAACTGAGAATTTCAGATCATTAGATAAAATTCTAGAGAAAACCAGTGACTATGGATATAACTAGAAAGTATGATCATAAGAATGATTAATGGGCTGTATTATTAAAGAAACAAACTTCAAACACCTACATTGAGGGGTTAATACTGGAGGTAAGTACGTCCAGGAATCAGTGTGGTTCGTTCACTAATTCAACTAATAATAATCTAATCCTATAAATAATGCTGAATGTAATATCATTCACATAAAGAAGAACATGAATATGAGCATAATAATGAGTTACAGTAAATCACACATTAATATCAACATTCTGAATAAATCAAATTGCAAGTAAATGGATAAAAAGAAATAAGCCTTAGCTGGAAGCGGATTCCTTTAGATAACTATAGTAGTCCTCTTAATTCTCCAGATTCGGTACACTGACGAGTGGTACGGGTCAACATGGAGGAGGCAGCCGGAGGAATTCTTCTCTCGGGCTGCAAGATAAATAACTACCAGTAGCAATTGATTTAACTATTCAATTCATATTCAAAATTATTAATATCTACAGATGGAATTCTAATCACCTGTTATTAGGTGTTATCCCGCTGCTTGACGAACAATCACCCTGCTATTATTAAACCTGTAAATGATGCATCAAATAAAGGGTACTTAGCTGTGGGCACTGTATAAGTATTAAGATTGCCGTAATTTCGCATCCCAGGCTCCGGTGAACCTTTCCTGGATTGTGATGCGTTTCAAGCTAGCTGATCACGTGTCGTCAGGAACCAAGTCTAGGGGTCCCTCATTTAACACCAGCACTAGTTGAAGATATTATCTGCAAGGTCATTCACGCCTCACAGTGGTGGCTTTCATCTGAGGATGAATAACACCTGCCCGATATGCTGGGCAATGGCGTCCTTTATGAGTACGGTAAGCACAGTTCTGCCTCCTTTCGGCTCTGCACGTGTCCGCGTACTGAGGATGGATGGCGTCCCTCCAACCCACGCCGAGTCGACGTTCATAACACAAATTATTGTCACGAACATTAATCTTTCTCGCATTCGCGCTTGAAACTTTAAAGACTGGACGGGTTTATTATTTAGAGGAACGAAATATTATTATTTACCGATTTAGGAGTAGTAAATATATAAGGGAGAGGAATTAATGTCTCTCCATGGCATTCATTGATGACGTTAACTCTATCGTGAGGTAGACGCTATGATTCTAACGCTCTATTCGGCTTTTAGTTAGAGAACAATTCGTCTGCAATCAGTTGTCATACAGAATGCTTTAATTATGGAGAATCGTATTTATTTCTCACACAAATTGGATATAATGTGTTTTACTGTAAAGAAATCTGACGCAATACTGGCGTCAGGTGACGTGAGAATTCTAGCCTAATGCACAGATGAATTATTAGTACATGAGAATTCTACGAGTTGTTAATTTTACCTACTACAATATTAAGTATGGTTAGTAATAAGTAATGAGAATACAACAATGCTGTATTCGATGTTGGAAATATCCAACATAACTCCGGGGGGCGGATCCTAGGGTCGCAGTGTACTGTGTTGTACTGACCTATCCCGAAGTGATATTAAGATTAATACATTAGTATGTTAGTATGTTAGTACACACATAACGAACGTCCCGGATTTATCAAGGACTTACAAGAATTTGAGTCTTGCTATTTACATGTCAACTGAAACATGTTGTTTGTAGCCTACACAATGCTTATAAATTTTAACTCTCCCGATTTAAACTAACAGAATCTACTGTGATGCGATATCTTGGGTCATAGTGACGTGTAATGTTTCGTTACGTGATATCACATCGTAGTATCATCACAGTTTTCTCAGTGGGAAATGAAGGAAATTATTCTTCTTCAGAGTTTGTTACGGCCTTCTCGGGACACAATGGGGTTCTTACTCTGATGTTGTTAGAGGAAGTTATATCCGACCCCAAGCCAGTAGTGGCTTTCAAGGGATGTGATCCGTGACGCAAATAACTTAAAGGGTGAAGGGAAAGAAAGTTAAGAACTTAAGACTATAATTACCATCACCAAATAAATATATAAAAAGAGTACACAGGGGGAGGGGTATTAACACTATACAAGGGGATTATTCACTGTAGTCTTCTGCTGAAGACTATGGATCCTCGCTCTCGGTGCTTAGTCGTCGGTGCTTACTCGTGGCCTCACAACGAATCCTCTGAGAATGCTGAGCCTACCCTGGCCACAGGTCAGCCAAAACACAGGTCCACTGGGGGCACCACCGTGGAGGCCGACAACCACAAATCCAGCCGGTCTGCTGGCAGGTTCCGGACCCGCAACGCTGGTCAGGCCACTCCACGAACGATATAAGGGGAACGCCCTAGACAGGAGCCTCGTGTGACACCACAAATCACTCTCCTGTCCTCGATACCCCAGTGGATGATCGTCTCCAACAGTCGGTCCCGGGTAATCCTTTCACTGCCACTCCACTGGCAGGCTAACACACCACAGTGTTCTTCCGGGGGGACGACTTCACAACTGCTGCAGCAAAGTACAAGGTATGGAGACTGGCTGCCTCGGGTAGACTGACTCAACTTCCAACACAGCGGTCCCAGGTCGACTCTGTAAGCAGACACGTCATCAATAACTGGGACACACTAAAACACCTCACTTACGGGCTCAGGCACAAACACCTGACGTATCCAGTCCATAGATGGCGCTGTCGTCTGAGCACCACCTCACCAGAGGTCAGCAGCGGCGGTGTAGAGTGCTGAACGGGACTGGAAACTGGCCCTTGTGGCCGGTATTCGCCGTCCTCACCAGGTGTCGTCGTCCGTTTGGCGGGGGTTTTGGGAGCTGACCCACAGATGGCGTGGTCGTTACTGGACGCTGGTCGTTACTCCGTGCTCGGACGCTGGATCCGGGTTCGTAACAGAGTTATAATAGGCTCGCAAATTCCGCCTACATTGTTGAGCTGCAGCTCTAGTGGGACGGTTGCTTGGAGGAACAAATTCATTGTCCTCTGAAATTACTGGGGAAACTGGATCTGACTGATATTCTTGTTCAGTCAGTTAGGGGAACCAGCTTCTCTAAAGTTTTTAGAGTAGTGTTGCCTCTGCATAAGACTTAACCACTCTTAGGACACCTTGTCGATCTGGGTGAATGGTGACGATTTTTCCTATAGGCCACTCGGACCTTGGTCCATCACTGTCGACTAGTACAAGGTCTCCAGGTTTTAATTGTACCTTATTGTAAGGACTCGAAGCTCCGTAGTGGTACTCTCGTAGAGCTGTGAGGTATTCTCGAGTCCACACCTCATTCCACCTGTTAACAACTCTAGAAAGATGTTGGTAGCTTTCCACCAAGTCTCCTCTGGTCACATGGGACGGGTCTACAGGGTCCTCTTCGGCTAAGGGGATGAGAGGGCTCAGTAGACCTCCATGGATCAAGTGAGAGGGGCTCAGTGGTTCTCTCTGGGTGTAATCATCAGACAGGTAGGTGATCGGGCGGTTATTGACTCGCGCCTCGATTTCCACAACAATAGTTTGGAGTTCTGAGTAACTGACCTTTTGTCGGTGTAACGTTTTCCTTAGACATCTTTTGACTGTGCCTACCATTCGCTCATAGAACCCACCTTGCCAAGGGGCTCTTGGTGCTATGAATTTCCAGTGACATTGTCTTCTTTGTAAGACTGATTGCACTTCAGGGTGGTTCCAGACTTCTCGCAAACAACTTTCTCCCGCTACAAAATTAGATCCGTTGTCTGATATCATTAATCTAGGACATGATCGACGGGCAGCAAATCTGCGGAAAGCTTGAATGAAAGCTTCAGCACTCATGTCTGGGGTGACCTCTAAGTGCACGCCTCTGGTTGTAGCACAGTAAAGAGACAAATGTACGCCTTCTGGTATATTATCTGGGTTACCAGTGAGGAGTAAGGCTCCTGTATAATCTACTCCAGTGGTTTCGAATGGACGAAGATGAACTACTCGCTCTTCTGGGAGTGGAGGAGGTCCTGGGTAAGGACAGACTCTAGCGTCGTATCTCTTACAGATTACACAAGATTTAATAATGGTCTTAACAGTCTGACGACCTTGAGGAAGCCAGTACTTTTGTCTAAGGTCGGTGAGAGTATCTAAAACTCCACCATGTAGGGTACCATATTGATGGTATGTAAGACAAAAGTTTAGTTATGATGTGGTGGCGAGGTAAAAGATTGGGTTCTTAGTGTCTAAGTCAATCTTTGCATGTAGCAAACGTCCTCCACATCGTAGTATGTTATGAGTGTTGACATCGTACCAGATGCCCAGAGATTTAGTGAGTTTATCCGGAAGATTCTCAAATTCGCTTCCGTAAGTCTCTTGCTGCGCCCGCTTAATCCAATAGTGAACAGGATTGGGAAATTTGTGTCGTATTCCTACTTTAGAGAGGAAATCAAACACGTGTGCAGTCACTCGTAACAATTTGCTTAAGTTGAATAATGATGAGGATTAATGGCTAATGTTCGCTGAGGCTCTGGGTCCTTCATGGGAGTGGTGATATTGGTCACGATGACTTGTGGCTTTTGTTTGGGCCACTGACCATGAAGGTCCATTGAACCACAGCGAAGATTTGACAAGTTGTTTTAATGTCAATCCTCTTGACAAATAATCTGCAGGATTGTCCTTAGTAGGGACATGTCTAAACTTATAACCTGCGGATAAATCATGAATCTCCCTGACGCGATTACTGACGTAAGGAGTTTTGTTGTTATTGTTTCTTACCCATTGTAAGACTGCCTCGTTGTCTGACCACACTACAATCTCACCAAAGTGGATATTACTGAGTGTCTTTGCCAGGCAATGGGCCAATCTTACTCCCACTAGCAATGCAGTCAACTCCATCTGAGGTAAGGATCTCTTTTGATGGGAGCAACTCTTGCTTTGATGTGAGTAAAATTGATTGAGCACTGTTAACTAAATAGGCTACTGCGCCATATGCTTTGCCGAGGCATCGCAAAAAACGTGCAAATTGGTGGGTAAGTTTGGTCCCGAGCATTACGTGGAAATTTCAAAACACCTAACTGATTAAAATCCGTTGAGAGTATTTGCCATTTGGCTTGTAACTCACTTGGTAACGGATCATCCCATCCCATATGTTGTTGCCAGCACTCCTGCATTAGGAGTTTGCCCCTTATTAATATAGGACTAAGTAGGCCTAAAGGGTCAAATGGTTGACTGACAAATGAGAGCAGTGTTCTCATGGTAAGGGTTGAGTTATCAGTTTGCACTGACTTGACATTCATTTCGTCAGTGTGGTGTTCCATTCCACGCCTAGAACCTTTAATTCTGGGTACCTGATAATCGGGAAATTCTTCTCAATTAACTGGTTAAGCAGTTTATTATTTGAGGCCCATGACTGTAGAGGCATATTAGCTCCTAACAGTTCACGGTTAGCCTCATGGTAGATTTCTACCAGATCAGCTTGATCATTAGTTGTCCCCTGGAAATTGTCGACATATAAGTTGTCGCTAATGGTTGCCTTATAAGGGCTGTCTGATTTCCTCAAATGCGTGTCTAATGTTGCTTGCAAAAGAAACGGTGAGGAGTAGCACCAAATAATACAGAGGCGAACCGATAGGTGATTATTTCACTGTTAGGATCCAGTGGATCCTTGTACCAGAGGAATTTTGTGTAGTCACGATCTTCCTCCTGCAATCCTACTCGGAGAAAGGCTTTGCTGATGTCAGCAGTGTAGGCAAAAATGCCTGTGCGAAATCGTAACAATACGTCATGTAGCCTTTGTGTTAGGCTAGGTCCCGTTTGGAGACATTCATTTAGAGACACACTATTAGGCTTTACTTTAGCACTGCAATTAAAGACAATACGAATAGGTGTTGTCAGTGAGTCTTTCACCACAGCATGGTGAGGTAAATAATGACCTGTTTTTCGGTCATCGTGTTCAACAACTTCAATGAACTTATTGTTAAGTTGTTGTTGGATAAGTTGGTGATACATGGTTAATTTTCTGGCTGCTTCTGCAGTCGTGTTAATTGAGACCGCAATTGTGAGGCTGCCATAAAATAATTCACTGGAAGTTGGGGATGATCTAACTTCCATGGAAGTCTTACCCAGTATTGTTTATTTGAGTAGACAACCGTATCCAGATATTGCTGGTAAGTCCATGTATCATCAGGACTTGGTTGCTCAGGGATGATGCCTAACGTATCTAAATCCCACAAACGATGTATTGGTGGGTCAGACTCAATGTCCTCGGCTATTTCCCTGAAGCGTAGGGGTGACTGCTCTAAGCCTAGTCACGCCACAATTACATTATTGGTTTGTTGGTTTGTGGGCGCTGGACCTTGTCTGAAAAGCACGGGTCCTGTGAGCAATTTGCCACCTGCGGACGACAACAAATTCATACCATGTTGCCTAGTGCATCCAGTGATAAACTTGTAATAATGATCCGCGCCTATTAATATCCCAATATCTGTGAGACAGTCTAATTTATTTTATGATCCGCTAGCCTCATGCGGTTTCGCTTAAGGTGTCTCGCAGTACGAGCTAATCCTGTGACTGCAGTCCGTAGGAATCTTATCCACGACCACCGCATGAATTGGGCTGGCAGAGGATCCTAATAATTTGACTACCTTGTAGTCACGTGGCCCACTATTTGATAGGAAACCAGAAATGTTTAACTTCACACTTTTGGTAGGTTTTAAATTTAAATCATCTACCAACTGTTGTGTGATGAAGGTTTTTTGGGAACCTTGGTCAAAGAGACCTCTACTGGTAATTCGAGATCTTCGATTTATTAATTTAAGCTGAGCGTAGGCAAGGTAGTACTGTTGCCTGACTCAGTAGCAAGCACATTCACTTCGTGATGTACTTTACAATATTGCACTGCAGTAGAATTAGTAAAATTCTCTCCAGTGGTCATAGTTGGTGTAGGAGATTTCCTACATAAGGCGTAGTGGTGTACACCCTGTTTACAACGGTTGCAAGTACGTAGTGGTACTGCACATTTCTTGGGATCATGAGAACCCATACATCTAGTGCATTTGCAATTCCTGTAACCTTTTAATCCTAGCATTATAAGTAGGATAAACTGAGCATTGGTATGCAGTATGCCTTGATTGCAGAGCAGACACTTTCTCTCTTTGTTTGACTTGTTCTCTTTAGTAGACAAGTCGTGGGTTATCTCAGAAGGAGACACCGAATATGTACCTACATTTCCACTTCTTTTCCCAGTGGATAGCGTGGTTTTTGATGTAATTTATTAGACTTATTTAAAGTCTGTTTAGGTTTGATAGAAGTGTCAACTTGAGTTGAGCTACGATGAGAGTTAGTAGAGGAGTTTGTAACTTTCTCCCCGTCTTGATTGGCTCTTTGTCTTTCGACTAAGGTATGTAGACCTTCTGTGATTTCTTTCAGAGTCAAAAAGGTCGTATTGTAAATAGTACACAACTTATCTAAAGTTTCTCTTGGTAATTTTCGTTTAACAACTACTTTAGTCATCCATTCGGCTGACTGTATTTGGACTTTAAGGCTTAAGGCCTTGAGTAAAGACTAACTCTAGTCTGAAATTTTGGAGAGACTCTGCAGAATTATTGGCAGAGGGTAAATCTAGCAATTTTTGAACTAAGACAGTAACAGTTCTCTCCTTGTTATCGTAGTTGGTTTGGAGCAATTGTACAGCTGATGCGTAACCATCACTGGTCAGTGTTATATTGGAGATTACTTTCAAGGCTTCCTTTCTTAACAGGCCTTGTAAATAAGTGAATTTGGTGGTTTGAGGAATGTTAGTTTTAGAGTCTACTGCATCTACGAACTTACTCCAAAAATCATCCCAACTTTCGTTCTCATCACCAGAGAATGTGGGTATGTTGATTTGAGGTAATTTAACCTCAGGATCTGTACGTACAGTGGAAGTTACTGTCAGCTTGTTTTTAGCAATTTGCTTCTTATAGGGTAGAAGCTTAACTCGAATATCTTCTTCATACTGAGCTAACTCATCTATAACCTCATCAAGTTCACTACTCTCTATAGAGGTTGATTGCAGTTCGGTCAAATACAAATTCATGTGTTGCTTAATATGAGCAAATTTACTTTCAGCAACTTGTAATAAATCCTCTAATTCAAAGTAATCAACCGTAGACTGTTGTGACAGATTTTGACATTTATTAATCTGTCGGGTCAAATGACCTTTCAGACCAACAAGGGTCCTTTTCATTTTGGTAGCTGTATCCATCTTGTTGGGTAAAGGCTGATTGGTCAGTAAATACTTATTACTGAAGTAACTGGGATATTGACTCATTCAGTGGGTTTCAATATCAATGGGAATAGCCTAATATACTTGTATAGACTATGGGTTTACCTACCTAACACGAAATAGCTAGATATTTTGTGTACTGTCTGAATCTCACCACTAGTTCTCGTCCGGTTAGCTCATCCATATCACCATCAGAGTTAATGGAGAAAATCCAGCAATACACAAAATAGATACACAAAATAATGTATACAAGAGAAATATTATGGAGACACTCCAATCAGAGTTATCTCAAAATTTATCCCACCCTATAGAGGGTCAGCACAAATAATATAATACATACAACACTGACTAGTTTAGATCTAGTCGTAATAATTCCTAACTAAGAACTATAAATTATTTAGTCTGGGCTTGTACCAAATTCAGCACAATCTCAGCCTAAATTCTACCTAATAACATGGGTAAAGATTATTGTGGTGCAATAAGGTAATATAGTTGTGCTGTATTTTTGTTTTTTTGTTTTATAAGAGTGCTCTTGCACACACAGGTGAACAATTATGTACAGTTAAGTTTGGCTTGCTAGCCACAGCCTTTTGTGATGGTTGATGGTGTTAATTAACTTGTCAACCACATGCAACCTAGATTCCCCTGACAAATGTACACCGTCTCTGTCAGGTTCTGTCTGTAAGGTCTGGCTGTAAATTGGATATAGTGGCATCCAATCTCACTCGTTTTTTCAGCCTGAAATTTATATACTTAGCAGCTCTCAGGTAGTATTCCGGAGTTACTCCCCAACGATTATCTTGGCTTGGTTGGCGAGGCTCCACTAATGTGAATACTACTGATTCACTGATGAGCTTGAAAGAAGAAATTATGTTTTTGAGGTGTTTGATCACCTCGGCTGGATGACGAGTGGGGTGGATGTCATTACCACCTAAGTATATGATGGTTAGGTGGTGAGGCCACTCTAACGCAGGTGTTAGGGTGGTGTTATTGTAAAAGTTGTGAGCTGTTGCTCCTGGTGACCTAAAGATTCTCACCTCGGTGTGAGGTATAGGTCTAATGTTGTGGGTAATTGGCTATGACCCACTAAAGCCACTTTATACATGAGGTAAAAGTAGCAATATGTTAGTGTGATCTAGGCTAACTGATGTGTTACAATGTTAGTTGACACAATTAATTAAATAGTTAGTCTAGCTTCTATCACACAAGGATTAGTTATTAATGGTTAATATTTTAATTATAATTTAATGCCTATCCGGTTCGATAAGGACCATAATGTGGGATATTTGGGTTGATTCTGATTAATTAATAATTAAAATAGTAAATTAAATTACGAAGGACCACCCGCTTTTAAAGTAAAGAGGGAAACTGAGAATTTCAGATCATTAGATAAAATTCTAGAGAAAACCAGTGACTATGGATATGACTAGAAAATGATCATAAGAATAATTAATGGGCTGTATTATTAAAAACAAACTCAAACACCTACATTGGGGGGTTATTACTGGAGGTCAGTACGTCCAGGAATCAGTGTGGTTCGTTCACTAATTCAATTAATAATAATCTAATCCTATAAATAATGCTGAATATAATATTATTCACATAAAGAAGAACATGAATATGAGCATAATAATGAGTTACAGTAAATCACACATTAATATCAACATTCTGAATATCAAATTGCAATATGGATAAAAAAAATAAGCCTTAGCTGGTAAGATTCCTTTAGATAACTATAGTAGTCCTCTTAATCTCCAGTTCGGTACACTGACGAGTGGTACGGTTAACATGGAGAGGCAGCATGAGGAATTCTCTCTCGGCTGCAAGATAAATAACTACCAGTAGCAATTGATTTAACTATCAATTCATATTCAAGATTATTATATCTACAGATGGAATTCTAATCACCTGTTATTAGGTGTTATCCGCTGCTGACGAACAATCACCCTGCTATTATTAACCTGTAAATGATGCATCAAATAAAGGTACTTAGCTGTGGGCACTGTATAAGTATTAAGATTGCCGTAATTTCGCATCCCAGGCTCAGGTGAACCTTCCTGGATTGATGCGTTTCAAGCTGGCTGATCACGTGTCGTCAGGAACCAAGTCTAGGGGTCCCTCATTTAACACCAGCACTAGTTGAAGATATTATCTGCAAGGTCATTCACGCCTCACAGTGGCGGCTTTCATCTGAGGATGAATAACACCTGTCCGATATGCTGGGCAATGGCGTCTTTATGAGTACGGTAAGCACAGTTCTGCCTCCTTTCGGCTCTGCACGTGTCCGCGTACTGAGGATGGATGGCGTCCCTCCAACCCACGCCGAGTCGACGTTCATAACACAAATTATTGTCACGAACATTAATCTTTCTCGCATTCGCGCTTGAAACTTAAAGACTGGACGGGTTTATTATTTAGAGGAACGAAATATTATTATTTACCGATTTAGGAGTAGTAAATATATAAGGGAGAGGAATTAATGTCTCTCCATGGCATTCATTGATGACGTTAACTCTATCGCGAGGTAGACGCTATGATTCTAACGCTCTATTCGGCTTTTAGTTAGAGAACAATTCGTCTGCAATCAGTTGTCATACAGAATGCTTTAATTATGGAGAATCGTATTTAATTCTCACACAAATTGGATATAATGTGTTTTACTGTAAAGAAATCTGACGCAATACTGGCGTCAGGTGACGTGAGAATTCTAGCCTAATGCACAGATGAATTATTAGTACATGAGAATTCTACGAGTTGTTAATTTTACCTACTACAATATTAAGTATGGTTAGTAATAAGTAATGAGAATACAACAATGCTGTATTCGATGTTGGAAATATCCAACAATCTGTAAGGATGTTGAGATGTTTATCGTTGTAGTTGTTGTTTAAGATTCACTACTTGGAACAAAAAGTTCCAAGTAGCACGGGCTATGGTGAACTCGTAGTGAACTTACCTGGCACAGAAACGGGGCCGTAACTGTGGAGGAGTTAACTTGACAGTGAAGAAGAACGTAAGAAATATTGAGAAGATTCGTGTTAGAACTATTAATCTCATCCTTTCAGTCATATTCAACAACATATATTTACAAGAAAGACTGCTACGAAAATATACTAATATTAAAACGCACGACCCAGCAGCAAGAAACCAAGCCATCACGATAAAATATCGCCAAGATCTGATTCGAAATCAGATACACAAGTCAGAAAATGAGATCAACGATAGCAAAACGCAACTACTTCATGCTACAGACCAATGGAGAAATACCAACATTGACGAAGACCTCCGTACTCGAATCGACCAACATCTCGACATCCTTAGAGATCGACATCGCCACAGCACCGAAACCAGAATCATTAAGAAACTGATATCATTATTTGGAGGACCCAAGGCAATTCCACGACTCAGAGATGGCTTCTTAAACCTTCCTGGAATCAACCTCACTGAAGACCATATCACTCTCTTAAATCTGGGTATAAACTGTCACGTTATATCCAGACCAAGTGAGATGGCCCGGAAAGTAGAGTTGGAGATTCTATTGGATGACATACTCGACTTCGAGACGCAAAAGAAGATTACCACGAAAGACACCTTGCAAGAAGAACTTATTGCAGAAGGAGGAAAGACTCGAGGCAACTACAAAAGCACCATACTGTCCCCCTAGCTCAAAGCGGCAGCTAAGAGCCTTCATGAGAATAAGGAGATATTTGTCAGGAGAGGTGACAAGTCGCCAAAATACGTTATTCTTAAAAAAGAAAAGACGAATATCTGGCAAAAAGAAACCTCATACTCTACGACCAAACTAAATTCCAAAGGGTAACGAAGAACACTACAGCCGAATTGAAAACGACGGTATTCAGATTGATCGAAACTGTGAACGCCAAGAAATCCGGACACCACCTGCCAAAGATTATTAAGGAATACAAACCTGGTTATGCGTATGGGAATGTCAAGACGCACAAGCCTGGAAACCCACTTCAATCAATCATCAGCCAGATACCCACACCCACATACAGACTGGCTAAGCACTCAACTGCTTGCTGACTCCAATGTACATTGTGTTTTCAGCCTGAAGTCTCCAAAGGAATTTGTTGACTTATTGTGGGGAGCAAGGGCCACATGGATAAGAGCCTCGTTGGGTGTAGAATCACTATTTACCAACGTTCCAGTGGATGAAACAATCGGGATGATAGTGGATAGAGTGTATCGGGATCCGGCTTGTACTCCTCCTGACATACCAGCCAACATACTAAGGAAACAACTTCAAGCTTGTACTAAAGAGGCACCCTTCTTGAGTCTAGATGGGCACATGTATAAGCTAGGTCGCCATGGGTTCTCCCCCTAGGTGTCTAGGTGTCCTGTTTGCAAACTTCTACATGAGTACCATCGAGCAGAGGGTCTTAGTTGACATGGACTTGAAACCCACCGTATACTGCAGGTATGTTGACGACATTTTTATGCAGGTACCTGATGTCAGATGTCTGCAGCAGCTGAAGGAGGCATTGGAGCAGAATTCTGTGTTGAGTTTCATGTACGAGATGAAGAATGATGGGAAGCTGCTCTTTCGACATGTATTAGCACGGAAAGGAACGGAGGCCTCCACACTGTAGTCTACACTAAGGAAACAAACAGGAATGTGCCTCATTGCCAATAATGACTGCCCAGACAGGTACAAGAGGAGTGTTGTCAACACTTACGTCGACCGGGCTCTCAGCCACAGCTCAGGATGGAAGCAAGTCGATGAAGTACTCTATAGGGTGAGGCAGGTCCTAGTCAACAATGGTTTCTCTAACAGTTTTGTTGAAGACATCATAAAAAGAAAGGTGAAATGTCATGTAACCTCTGAAGAGTCAACTAACACAACACTTGTACCCAATATTGGACTGTTTTACAGGAACTTCTTTTCAACGGCTCATAAAACGGAGAACAGGGTTCTGAAAGACTTTACTAATAGGATCGTTATTCCTACAGACAAAAATCAGAAGATGCAATTGACAATTTACTACAAAAACAAAAAAACGGCCAACCTACTCATTAAAAACTCCCCACACACCAAAAAGAACGCCCTGAAGGAAACCAACGTCGTCTATGCCTTCACATGCCCGCATGGGGACTGTAAGCCTCAAAGAACTCAGTATATAGGTAAGACAACAACGTCTCTTTCTAGGTGATTAACTATGCACAAACAAGAGGGCTCCATCAAGGAACATATAATCTCTTCTCACAACCAGACCATCACCAGGGAAATCTTAACAAGCAATACAGAAATCATCGATAAATACAGTGATAGCAGGAGACTCGATATCAGCGAGGCATTAAACATCATAAAGTAAACACCAGCAATCAACAGCCAATTAATACACAACTATGTTCTGCCCACATCAAGATCCCGAACCAACGTTGAAGCAGCAAGAGGAAGTATGTACCAATAGGCCCTCTGCAGTTACTTCCATTCTTATATTTTCATACCCAATTTATACCCATTGATTCGTGTTCTGGCATAGTTCTTTCACCTCACCCAATACTTTTGTACCATATCACCTCATACAAAACAAGTATAAGTATGATGTATTTTATGTGTAAACTAAGTCTTTGAAAATGTAATAAGCATTACGAAACGCGTTCAGGCATCAGACCAGAAAAAAATGAATTTTGGAGAGTTAATTTATCAATTACCCTCGACACTGAAGAAGAACATAAGAAATATTAAGAAACAAACATAAAAATGTGCCTCAATGTCAACCTCTGAAGAGTCAACTAACACAACATCTGTACCCCCTATTAGACTACTTTACAGGAACTTCTTTTCCACAGCTCATTTGTTTCCTAGGAAACAAACATAGGAATGTGCCTGAATGCCAACAGTGACTGCCCAGACAGGTACAAGAGGAGTGTTGTTAACGCTTATGTCGACCGTGCTCTCAGCCACAGCTCAGAATGGAAGCAAGTCGACGAAGAACTCTGTAGGGTAAGGCAGGTCCTAGTCAACAACGGCTTCTCCAATGGTTTCATCGAAGACATCATAAGAAGGAAAGTGAAACGCCATGCAACCTCTGAAGAAACAACTAACACAACACCTATACCCCCTGAATAGAACCAGTGAAGAGCAGAGGTGCCATAGGCACAATCAGAGAACACTGTATAAACATCAGAGGTCCGCAGTTGTTCAACGTCCTCCCAGCAAGCATAAGAAATATTGCCGGAACAACCGTGGACATTTTCAAGAGGAAACTAGATTTATTCCTCCAAGGAGTGCCGGACCAACCGGGCTGTGGTGGGTATGTGGGCCTGCGGGCCGCTCCAAGCAACAGCCTGGTTGACCAAACTCTCACAAGTCGAGCCTGGCCTCGGGCCGGGCTTGGGGAGTAGAAGAACTCCCAGAACCCCATCAACCAGGTATCAATCAGGTAACCTTATTAGACTATTTTACAGGAACTTCTTTTCCACAGCTCATAAAACGGAGGAAAGGGTCCTGAAAGATATTGTTAATAGAAACGTTATCCCTACAGACAAAAATCAGAAGATACAACCGACGATTTACTATAAAACCAGAAAAACGGCCAGCCTACTCATGAGAAACTCTCCAGACACAAAGCAGAACGCTTTAAAAGAGACCAGCGTCGTCTATGCCTTCAAATGCCCTCTTGGGGACTGTAAGCCTCAAAAAACCCAGTATATAGACAAGACAACAACATCTCTTTCCAGGCGTTTAACGATGCATAAGCAACAGGGCTCCATTAAGGAACATATAATCTCTTCCCACAACCAAACCATCACTAGAGAAATCTTAGCAAACAACACAGAAATCATCGATAGATACAACGATAGCAGGCGGCTTGACGTCTGCTAGGCACTACACATCAAGAAGTCAACACCAGCAATCAACAGCCAATTAATGCACAACTATATTCTACCCACTTCAAGACTCCGCTCCAACATAGAAGCATCAAGAAATATGTACCAATAGGCTTTCTACAATTACTTCCATTCAATACCCATTGTTTCGTGTTCTGTCTTGTGTTTGAATTTAAAACCCATTCAATACCCATTGTTGAAAGTTTGTTTTCACCTCATCCACCTCACCCAAATGTAGATATAAAATCGAAGATGTGTAAGCTCTATTCAGTTTCAGTTGTGTGTTTGTAAACTAAAGTCTTTGAAAATGTAATAAGTTTTACGAAACGCGCTCAAGTGTCGCGTCAGACTAGAAATAAAAATGAATTTTGGAGAATTGATCTTTGAATTACCATCAACAGTGAAAAGAAACGTAAGAAAGATCGAGAAAATTCGTGTTAGAACTATTAACCTTAATTTTTCGGCCATATTTAATAATATTATATATATGTCGTACCTAGTAGCCAGAACGCACTTCTCAGCCTACTATGCAAGGCCCGATTTGCCTAATAAGCCAAGTTTTCATGAATTAATTGCTTTTCGACTACCTAACTCACCTAACCTGACCTAACCTAACTTTTTCGGCTACCTAACCTAACCTAACCTATAAAGATAGGTTAGGTTAGGTTAGGTAGGGTTGGTTAGGTTCGGTCATATATCTACGTTAATTTTTATTCCAATAAAAAAAACTGACCTCATACATGATGAAATGGGTAGCTTTATCATTTCATAAAAAAAAAAATAAGAAAAAATATATTAATTCAGGAAAACTTAGCTTATTAGGCAAATCGGGCCTTGCATAGTAGGCCGAGAAGTGCATTCTGGCTACTAGGTACGACATATATATATATATATATATATATATATATATATATATATATATATATATATATATATATATATATATATATATATATATATATATATATATATATATATATACATATATATATATATATATATATATATATATATATATATATATATATATATGTCGTACCTAATAGCCAGAACGCACTTCTCAGCCTACTATTCAAGGCCCGATTTGCCTAATAAGCCAAGTTTTCATGAATTAATGTTTTTTCGTCTACCTAACCTACCTAACCTAACCTAACCTAGCTTTTTTTGGCTACCTAACCTAACCTTACCTATAAATATAGGTTAGGTTAGGTTAGGTAGGGTTGGTTAGGTTCGGTCATATATCTACGTTAATTTTAACTCCAATAAAAAAAAATTGACCTCATACATAGAGAAAAGGGTTGCTTTATCATTTCATAAGAAAAAAATTATAGTAAATATATTAATTCAGGAAAACTTGGCTTATTAGGCAAATCGGGCCTTGAATAGTAGGCTGAGAAGTGAGTTCTGGCTACTAGGTACGACAATATTATATATATATATATATATATTATATATACTATATATATATATATATATATATATATATATATATATACTGTATATATATATATATATATATATATACTGTATATATATATATATATATATATATATATATATGTCGTACCTAGTAGCCAGAACTCACTTCTCAGCCTACTATTCAAGGCCCGATTTGCCTAATAAGCCAAGTTTTCCTGAATTAATATATTTACTATAATTTTTTTCTTATGAAATGATAAAGCAACCCTTTTCTCTAAGTATGAGGTCAATTTTTTTTTATTGGAGTTAAAATTAACGTAGATATATGACCGAACCTAACCAACCCTACCTAACCTAACCTAACCTATATTTATAGGTAAGGTTAGGTTAGGTAGCCAAAAAAAGCTAGGTTAGGTTAGGTTAGGTAGGTTAGGTAGACGAA
Organism: Procambarus clarkii; assembly: GCF_040958095.1. Lineage (NCBI taxonomy): Eukaryota > Metazoa > Arthropoda > Malacostraca > Decapoda > Cambaridae > Procambarus > Procambarus clarkii. The sequence goes on along the minus strand of NC_091188.1, from coordinate 31,540,122 downwards.
AAAACATTAATTCATGAAAACTTGGCTTATTAGGCAAATCGGGCCTTGAATAGTAGGCTGAGAAGTGCGTTCTGGCTATTAGGTACGACATATATATATATATATATATATATATATATGTCGTACCTAGTAGCCAGAACGTACTTCTCAGCCTACTATGCAAGGCCCGATTTGCCTAATAAGCCAAGTTTTCATGAATTATTTGTTTTTCGACTACCTAACCTACCTAACCTAACCTAACCTAACTTTTTCGGCTCCCTAACCTAACCTAACCAATAAAGATAGGTTAGGTTAGGTTAGGTAGGGTTGGTTAGGTTCGGTCATATATCTACGTTAATTTTAACTCCAATAAAAAAAATTAACCTCATACATAATGAAATGGGTAGCTTTATCATTCATCAGAAAAAAATTAGAGAAACTATATTAATTCAGGAAAACTTGGCTATTAGGCAAATCGGGCCTTGCATAGTAGGCCTAGAAGTGCGTTCTGGCTACTAGGTACGCATACTATATATAGTATATAGTACGCATACGAGTATATTATGACATATATATATATATATATATATATATATATATATATATATATATATAATATATATATATATATATATATATATATATATATATATATATATATTTTTTTTTTTTTTCAAAAGAGAAGGGAGTACCACCTCTGGCTGGAAGAAGGGGGACCCATAGCCTCGGAGGAAACCACACATAATGCACTGGAGGGAATGTAGGTCCCCTCCAATACAGTTTCTGTGTGCTTTTTTCCTACCACCCCCTTCCTATTTTTTTTTTTTTTTTTTTTCCTTTATTGTGTATTTAAAGGTTACAAAACATACAAGACAAATGCCTAAAGGTTATGGATCTCTTGAAGCTCCTCCGCTTCTGGACAGGAACCGAGGACGCAGCAAGCATTTCCCCTCTGGATCGCCACACTTAGACGCTGAAACAAAAAACTGGAAGCCCTTGGGTCTCTGGTGACGTCAATGAGCTTGGAAACCAATTCCTTGAGAAATCCCAAGGCACTCTTGCCCCAGGGGTAATGCGTCTCAGACGCTATGGGAACAAAGAGGTATTGACCTTCCAGTCCCCTGTACTTGAGTGATTTAGCTGTTTCCCTGTGGTTGGCCGCCCCACCTGCTTGATCAGCTCCGAAGTGTACATAGGTGTCAACCAGGGTGGATACACATGTGTAGTCCCACACCAACTGTCTACCCTCCTTCCATGAGTATATGGTGATGCCATCAGGGCGAAGTGCGGGGAAATCCGGGTTTTGGACCCCTAGGATGCGAGGTTCTCTCTCCGCTGGGCACCTAGCTGAGACGAGGCTTCTCTTGATGATGTCATTGACCTCATTGTGTCTTGTATGCCAGCCCTTTGTGCTTCCGCAATGCAACCCATGCAGTCCGTATTGGTTTGCTTCCACCCTGTTGCAAATACACTTGTATTCAGTGTGAATTGGGGCACCAAGGCGGAGGGCCACTGCTACACGAAGGGATTCTGGATCTAGGCACGTGCCCATTGCTGACATGGGTACTGCCAGGAGGAAGTCTCCTGCATGGGGGGCATGCACTGCTCTGAGGCGGGCTTTCTCCTTGTCTGATGTTGCGGCGCTGAGCATGGCATCAGCTACTTTTTCCACTAGAGGGTGGTCCCAGCCGGACTGTTTGGTGTTGTTTTGTTGCACTATAATGGTTGCTGGGGCTGGCAAGAACATCCCACTGATTTGAACATTCAGTGAAAGCAGGATCGTGTATTCCTGCTGAATCTCTCAGGGTTGCAGGTAAAATATCTCTGACGAGGTCGTGCGATGCATGGGAGGAGGAAAGGAAGGCTGGTAGAGCAATTGGGAGGCTGTGCGGACACCAAGGCCGCCGAGTCTTACAGGAAGGGTTTGCTTGCTCCCACTGAGAGTCGTCCAATGGCAGGTTCAGGACTTTCACCAGCATGAACCTCAGAAGGGTGTCATACACATTTAACTTAGGGCTGCTGTAGGATGGAGAACATCTCAGAAAGTAGGTCAACTTAGGGAGAGACAGGCATTTTGTGAGGAGAGAGAGCATCATGGGCATCAATCTTGTCAATCCTGTCCAGCATTCTCTTTAGGTCAGTGATTTTTTGCAGCCAGGACCTCCTCGATTGCTCGTGGGCCAATGGGGGCACCCAGAAGAGTGCAGATATATATATATATATATATATATATATATATATATATATATATATATATATATATATATATATCAGACCACGGAGGAAAAATGAAACTGGAAATTTCCTTAAGTACTTTCGTATATTAAATACATCTTCAGAAGGTCCTTTTGGACCTTCTGAAGATGTATTTAATATACGAAAGTACTTAAGGAAATTTCCTGTTTCATTTTTCCTCCGTGGTCTGACATTGTCACATTCTTAATCACGTGTTTATTTTCGTGATATACACACACACATATATATATA